>NW_005842056.1:1618748-1666131 GCF_000455745.1 Alligator sinensis
TTCCCAAAATCTGCAATGCAGCTTCCAGCTGCCTGGGATGAGTGGAAGTTATTAGGACGGACGTATGCAGCTAGCTCTGACCCACCCTGTCACAAGGCAATAGTTTTGGGGAGGATTCAGCATTAAGTCACTTACTTGCTAGTGCACTTTTCTGAGCCTGTGTGCCATCTCATACGCTTCTCGCGGCTCTCCTGTACCACATATCAGAGTCCTTATTCCTTCCCTTTCCCTTTGGTTATAGGAACCAGGTGGGCAAAGTCTCCCAGCAAACCTGCAATTAAATATTAAAAGTCAGTGGTGAGGAAAGGGTCAGGGTGACGGAGGGAGTCAGCAGTAAAGAACAGGAGAGCATGCCCACGCCTAGCCTTGTGCATCTGTTCCTATCCCATAAGGTCTCCGTACTTAAAAAACCCCCCACAGATGCAAATTCAGATCTCAATCCCAGGTTTACTTAGCTGGTGTTACTCCAGATTTGCATCAGTATCAGAATCTATACCATGGATACACTGTCTCTCTAGGTTATGAGAAATCACACGTATGGGGTACTCCTCACTATTTCTTCCTTTCCTGTCCCCATCCCTGTGCCCAAAAGCCTGGTGGGCAGAAGCTTTCTCTCTGACTGACCAGACACTGGGAATTGGCCACTCCAGGAAATTCAGTTCTCCTAATCTGGGATTACAGTTTAGTATGTAGCAAACTCCATCTCTACTTTGTGAGGTGTGAGGTTTAGCTGAAGAGGACGGGGGGGAGGGACCGGCCATACCTTCTCCTTTTCTGTGTGTGCCATGAGGTCTGAAATGATGACATCTTGTGTGTTAGTAGCACAGTGCCATGGCAAGTTAGTCTAGTCTCTTTGGCTGTCATGGTCAGGACAAGAAATAATGGTATTTTTTTAATGAGGGAAATATAAATTGGATGTCAGGAAGACGTTTCTTACTATGAAGGTAGCTGAGCATTGGAGCAAATTATTTGGAGAGGTTGTGTCCATCCTTGGGCATTAAAAGCAGGTTAAACAAACACTTGGCTAAGGTGATTTAGATGTGGCCGAACAGGGGATTGGACTAATGGATCTCTCAAGGTCATTTTCAGCCTTATTTTTCTATGATTGAGACAGTTTGACAACCCGGTCCATCCTGCTATGTTGTGGTACGAGCAGGTCTCAAACTATCAGTGACATCCAGACTGGGTCAATGGTTGACGAGGAGAGCTATCAGGCATAGCTTGGTGTTGCAATATATGGGAGTTGTCCTTAGCATCAGGATAGTGGATTAAATACATCATATGTCTTGTTCTACCATTTTTGAAGCGTGCCTCTCCTGGGAGATGGACCATTGACTAAATGAGTGCATTTTCTGCTCGGGGAATAGTAAGTTGATTTGCTGGGAGGATACATGGTCTGCTCACCTGACATGCCGTGTAATGAAGTATGTATTGGAGAGATGCTATTTATTAGAGCAATGCAGCCCCTGACACCAGGCTGATCCCAGAGGGGCTGGAAGTTTGCTCTCCCGTGTAACGAAAAGGGGAATCTCCAAGGATGCCAAGGAGGAAACAACCTCCTGGCAACTCTCTGCAGTGAAGCATCCCACCAAAGTCAGAGCCTGGTGGTGCCTGGGGTTGCACATAGGAAGAGACTGTTCCTGCCCCTGCAAGCTCTCTGTCTGAAGAAGCAAGGGTGGCACAAAAAAGCAGTATCATCTCCATTTAACAGGTGGGGGGAAGTGCAAACCGAAGGGACTTTTGCAACATCACACCAAAAACCTGTGCCTAACCTGGTAAATAAAACAGGTCTCCTGAGTCCCCATTCAATGCCACAAACACAAGACCATCCTCCTCCTCAGCCCACCCCTTAGGACTTACCGGGAAACGATCTACCAGGGATGAGGTATAGCACTCAGTGGGGAATCCAGCCAGTCTCCGGCAGTCCCGCAAGGGGGAATAAATGGGGATGATGGTGAGTGTGCGTATGAGAAACGAGAGGAGAAAAGCTAGCAGGGGAGGGGGTGAGAGCCAAGCGGGTAAACTGTCCAAGTGTACCAGGGGCAAAATTCACTTGCTGGGTTCACTGGCTGGTCCACCTTTAATAGATCACTAAGTTGTGACAAACTCCCACTTCTAGCAAGAGGCTTTTCATGTTCACTTTGGTTCCTCAGTAGGTAGATCCCTGAATTGGCCAAACCTTGCAGCAATCTCCCTGCCCTAGGTCTATTCTCTGCCGCCCTCCCTGTGCAGGACTTCAGAAGCAAATGCCTCGGGAAAGCTCAAGCTGCTTTGGGACCCCACAAAAGCGGAGGCTGGACAAGAGTGCTCATTTCTAAAACCCACCAGCTTTCCCAGGGTTGCTCATAGGCATCCATGCCAGGAGTATTGCTGGAAAGATTTAATGCAACAGCAAAAAGCAGTTTTTGCTGGAAAGATTTAGTGCAACAGTTGTGGATGAAAGCCGCTCTTGGGAATATGCTGCCCTGCATAGTAATGCAAAGGAGCAGACTTTATGGATAGGTTGGGCTCAGGCTAAATGTATGGCAGCGCTCCATTGTTGCGGGCAGTGACCTTTAGGAAAAAGAGTAGTTTTGTTCTTTAGTTTTTCTTCTTTTACTACTGAAAAAAGCAGTCAGGTTTTTTTCAACTGCATCTGATGAGGGAATTTTTAAGCAGAATATGGTGATAGAATTGGCCAAGGTAATATCCCTGCTCTTACAGAAAGCAATATGGGGGTTGCATGTCCACACACAACATGGGACATCGGCCCAAAATGCGATTTATCTTCCTTGAAGTCCTTTCTGTGGGTTTGTTCTGCTCATGCTGGAGAGCTATATAGGCAACAAAGTCAGCACTTGAATAAGAGCAGTTAATATCGTGTGCGCCAAGGGTAGTTTATAATGAACAAGAATTGCTGCATTTGTCATGAAAAGAGTCTTCTAGCCAGAAATCATTACCCAGGAATGTCTAAGCTAAAAGAAACCTTTGACACCGGGGCTGAGGGAGGGAACGCAAGCCAGAGACCTGGAGATGTAGACTGACCAGCATCCAAAACTGAGAATTTAGTTGCTGTGCATTTTACTATAGAATAATAATTTGGAGCCTGCTGAAGGCAAATCATCCTAGAAGCCTAGGGATCAAAAAACTCTTTGTAAATATTAATGAACCTAGTCCCTGCAGAGTGCTTGAGATGAGTAAATAGAACCAGACCCATTTTATATTATTAATCATGTTTATTACAGTACGGGCTATAGACCAAACAGGATTTTATGTGTTTAGTTAGGGGGACCAGCTGGATAGAAAGAGAGAGGAGACACTGAGGCAAAGGATGGAGGGGGCCACAGCAGAGGAGGCGGTAAAAGGGGAACATCTCGGGGGAAACAGAGGTGAAGGGACTGTGAGGACAGTTTGTTGGAGAAGGTCCAGTCAATGCTGTGCAAAGGTCTCTGAGAGGCTGAAGGTCCCTGCTTTGGTGTTGTCTGCAGTTCCCCCTCCTGAATCAATTCTTTGCCTGGCTCCTCTCTGTAATTTTTTCCTAAGACCATATGGCAGCCTACTCTTCCCAGAGTGTATGAACAGGAGTTTTCCTGGGGTTACTTTGGCTTCCTGGATGCTAAGGGGAGGGATGAATCTGGTTGGGTCCTGTTCTACCTCTCCTCTACTGCCATGTTACAGTCCCTACTTTACAGATGTGAAAACTGAGGATCTGAGATATACCCCAAGTCACAGAGCACACCTGTGCCAGAGCTGAAGATAAGACACCAGGTTCCCTCATTCTCAGTCTTAAGTCTTTGCCATCAGGTTGTTCTTCCTTGCACTAGAGAGCATGGAGGCAGAAAGGGATCTTGGAGTCATCATTGACTCCAAGATGAACATGGGCTGACAATGCGAGGTTACGGTCGGCAGGGCTAACCGGACCCTATTGTGCATCCACAGATGCATCACAAGTAGGGCCAAGGAGGTGATCCTCCCCCTCTACACAACACTGGTCAGGTCACAGCTGGAGTACTGTGTCCAGTTCTGGGCACCCCACTTCAAGAGGGACGTGGACAACATTGAGAGGGTCCAGAGGAGGGCCACCCGCATGATCCGGGGACAGCAGGACAGACCCTACAATGAGAGGCTACGGGACCTGAACCTGTTCAGCCTTCACAAGAGAAGGCTGAGGGGGGACCTGGTGACCATCTATTAACTCACTAGGGGGGGACCAGAAGGGTTTGGGGAGACCTTGTTTCCCCTAGCGCCCCCCAGGATAACAAGGAATAATGGCCACAAGTTGTTGGAGAGTAGGTTTAGATTACACATCTGTAAGAACTACTTCACAGTCAGGGCGGCTAGGATCTGGAACCAGCTTCCAAGGGAAGTGGTGCTGGCTCCTACCCTGGGGGTCTTTAAGAAGCGGCTCGATGTCTACCTGGCTGGGGTCATTTGAGCCCAGTTTTCCTCCTGCCCAGGCAGGGGGTCGGACTTGAAGATCTACAAGGTCCCTTCCCACCCGACTTCTATGATTCTATGACTAGATACATGATAACCTTGTGAAAACAGCAAGTTACACTTGCACCCATTCAGCTCAGCCCAAGCCCTCCAGTCCACCCGATACTGAGTAACTGTGATGCGAATGCGTCCATGGAGCATAATAATCCAGTGGCCTCTTGCCATGAAAGGGCCATGCAAAGCAGCTCCACGCAGAGCTGCGAAGAGGGTTATCAAGATGGGTATATTTTGAGACTGACTTTTCCAGGACTAAGTTGACCTGGGGTTGGTTCATGGGTGATTGTCTCTGCCTCCATGAGCATCAGCTCTCTAGCAGGAGAGCTCCCAGCTCTCAGTGGTTTCAACTTGATTTGGCACCATGTGCCAGGTTCTACTCTGTGCTGCGGAAAGGAGGAAGGGGAAGAACATGGCTCATCCTCCAGAGCAACTCCTGCTTATGTAACCTGGGTACGCCCAAGGGTGTGCCCTATTCTCACTCGGATGGGACGGGTAGGCAGGAGTGGGTGCTGTGAGAGGGATGCCAGAATTTCGAGCAGATCCATCTTTCCTCTACAGAGTTAGCCCAAGCCCAAAGTTCTTAACTATATACAATTTATTGAGTTATAATATACATATATGCATATGATATTTAGTTTTATGTTTATTTACAGTGAACATTGACCAATAACCAAGGTCCAACCCTAAATTACACTATTTACAACATCACAATAGAACATTTAAATTGCAAAATATAAGGTGCAAACCTGAACAATATTATTAATAACATCTATTTCCTTAATATAGTCCCTGACCCATGGCAAGAGATAGTCCTCCTTCCAATGGGGTCCCTTGAGGGGGTGTCCAGGAAGCACCAGGGGCCCCTCCCCTTCGGGCCTTGACTGGGTCAGGGCCGGGGGGGGGGGGAGGGGCGAGCGCGCTCACCCAGCCCCTTTTCTGGGTTTGCCCTCCCCAAATGTCTTCCCCTGTGGGACCCAAGGGCCCAATGACTCCCACTTCCTCAGGTGGCAGTGGGCAGGGTACAGCTCGATGGGGTCTCCTCTGCTGGAGCGCCTCTCCAGGCCTCTCCTGCGCTGCTGGGCTGCTCCCCACCCTGTGTCCTGCTCTGGGCACCGAGGGCTCGGCTCCTCCCAGCTGCTGCACCGCTGCTGCTGGGTGCTGGGCCTCACGCTGCAGCACTACCATTTCCCCGTGCCTTGGCTCGGTACAGAAGGCTCTCTTAGCACAGGCACCAGGCCCTTCAGGCTCCAGCCAGCCATCCTCATGCCAGGTGGCTAACCCAAGCAGCCTCTGCTGCTCCCTGGATCCCAAGGCTCGGGCTCGTGTGCCACCCTGTGCATTGTGGGACCTGGCTGTTTGCTGGGAGGTGAGGTCTGAGCCACCTCACTGCGGCCCCCAAGGCCCTGCCGGGGTTGCAGGCTCAGGCCGCTGCTTGCGGCTCCCAAAGCCTGGGCTCCATGCACCAAACCGTGCACTGTGATGGGCCCGAGCAGTCTCACACCGCTCCCAGGGCCGGGTCTCCGTGCACCGTCTCTGTGCACCATCAACAGCCCGAGCAGTCTCGCACGCACCGCTCCCAAGGCTGCTTCTCCAGTGGCAGCTTCAAGAGCCTTGGGCCTATTGCCCGTGGGGAAAGAGCTCCCCAGCTTTCCTCAGCTCTGCTCTTCTTGAGTCCCTTGCCACATCTGCCCCTACTGCTGGGCACCCGGCTCCTTTTATACGCTCCAGGCTCCGCCCCTGAAGTCTTCCAGACCTGACAGTTTGCAGTCTTCAATCAGGGCTGGAGGAGCTCTTCTCCCCCTCCCCTCAGGAAAGGGGCGTGACTTTATTTCTCCTGCTGCCTCCTGATTGGTGGATGGGCTCCACCAATCAAAACAGCAGGATCTCAAGCCTGGGACTCAACCCAAGCTCTGAAAGGTCAGCCTGCTACACTTAAAAGCAAAGGCATATGCTTGTGCTGTGGACAGCTGGTCGGCAGAGGAGCAGAAAAGTCTTCTTCCCTTATAAGAATGCAGGACTAGCTACCGAAAGACGTGTGTGTGGATGTGTGCATGTGCGCGTGCGCGTGTGTGTGCAAATCCTGTCACCAGCCAGCTCAGCTGTGTGCATGAACTCAGCAGCCACAACAGGAATCCCGTCTGACTTGCACGTAACTAACTCCCCTGACTTCCGCAGAAACATGCTGGATGAAAACCAGCTCTGGCGCTAAATCAAGGCTTCCTTGACTCATCAAGCCCTCCGACTACTACCCCTTGTCCTTGTCCATGTCCATGTGGGTACTAATGATGTGGCTGGGAGTAGTCCTGACCGCATCATGAAGGACTTCCACGAGCTGGGAGTCGGCCTCATTAAGTCAAGGGCACAGGTGCTATTCTCCTCCATCCTTCCAGTTGGCAGCAGCCGGAGACACCAGGATGCCCATATCAGTGAAGTCAACCGGCGGCTCCAGGGATTGTATCTTCAGGAGGGTCTTGGATTCTGCAACCACGACTAGCACTTCCAGGGAGAAGGATGGGACGATCTTCATCTGTCTCCTAGAGGTAAGCATCTGTTCTCCTGCAGGTTGGCTTATCTCCTCCAAAGAGCTTTAAACTAGGCTCAACGGGGGATGGGGAACACCAGTGGTTGATGTGAGCCCAGGGTTGGAAAGCCACAAACAAGGCACTGGACCTAACCAGGTAAGCACTAAGGGTAAGCACGTGCCATCAAGGCAAAAGGACACCAAGAGTACCCACTGGGGGGCTAAAATGTCTTTACACAAATGCCAGGAGTATGAGGAATAAGCACACTCCTGCTTGCTAGCACGCAGTATGACCTGGTCGGCTTAACTGAAACATGGTGGGATTCGACGCATGACTGGGTGGTAGACATTGAGGGGTACAGGTTATATAGACAAGACAGAGTGGGGAGAAAAGGCGGGGGTGTAGCTCTCTATGTTAGGGAGCAGTACACATCTTCTGTCATCAGGGCAGGAGTGGAGGTGGGGAATACCGAGACATTGTGGGTCAGGATCCAGGGGGAGGCCAGGGGAGAAGGACTTGTAGTGGGGTCTGCTACAGACCTCCTCACCAGGATGACGAGCTAGACGAGGTATTCTCCAAGCAGCTTTCAGATGCCATGGGGGCGAGGGAAGCAGTGGTCATGGGGGACCTAAATTACCTGGATATCAGCTGGGAGGAACAGGCGGTGAAAACAAGTCACTCAAGGAGGTTCTTACACTGCGTGCAGGACCTCCACCTAACCCAGATGGTGTCCTGTCCCACCAGGGGTAGCACCCTGCTAGACCTGGTCCTAGCAACAGGGGATGATCTCGTGGGAGACTTGCGGGTACACAGTAGCCTGGGAGATAGCAATCACCACTTGGTTGAGTTCACTATCCAGAGAAGGGTGACAAAAATATCCAGTGATGCTAGGGTTTTAGACTTCATCAAACTCGTGTGATTAACACACACCACTTCAGATAGGTGTGCCTAGCATCACATCCAGCTGCCTTGGACGCCTTGTACTGAATGAGCAGGTGCCTGCTTACCACTGGGGCAGTTGTTGACACCAGCCCAGAGCCAGGCGTAAACTCAGACCCACCGGAGACACCTATCTTTCCTCCTCTCTGATTAGTGGGACTTTGAAATCTGAACCTGAAATGGGAGTCTTGGCCTCATCTCTCCTGCAGATCTGCTTTCCCTGTGTCACTTCCACAGCTCCTGCAGTTTCCCTGTTCCCTTCATGCCTGTAGTATGGACACAAATGTCCACCATGCCGATGGCTAACTATACTCAGGGTAAAAGCTGCCTCTTGACTAGGCACACTTGGGTGCTTTCTCATCAAGCTGGCAAGCTCTGGGGGTAGGATGGTGACAAGCCAGAGAGCAGATTTCTGCCACAACCATTCCCCGCTGCCAATGTCTCCTGGGGTCCAGGTGGTTAGGATCCCAGCTCTTGGTGGTGGGCCTGACATTTTGCATGTGCAGCTACCAAAACACCTCTTCTGCCCCAGATGGAGGGAGGGTCCTGGAAGGGGACCGCTGAATGACCGGAGAAGGTTTGTCTAAATTTCTGGCCTGGGGAGCTGGTTGGGACTAGGAGGCTGGGCTGGTCCAAGGGTAATTGCCACCCTAGGTGAACTGTGTACCTTGGCGCCCCCACTACTTCCAATATAGAGGAAAATAAGAAGTCTAGAATGAACTTTGACATGTACTTCTTTGATATTCAAAATGAACAATAAAACAATAAAAACATTTTTTTTATTGATTGTTTCACACTAGCCCTAACCCGATTATAACAGCTGGGCAGGGCTGTTATTTAGAATGATGTTCCTGTTGTTTTGTTCTGCATGTAATTTTGGTGTCCCCCCCCAATTTTGGTGCCCTAGGTGACTGCCTAGTTGGCCTAATGGTTGGAGTGGCCCTGCTAGGAGGCTTGCCCTGCTGAGCTCCTGCAGCAGTCCTGTAGGGTGGGGAGAAGCTGGGCGAGCTGGTGTGTGCGGGTGCATTACATTGCAGCTCCCTGGTGCTATTGTTTAACTTCAAGCTGGAACAAAGCTCACCTGGTCTGAGAGCACATGTTGACTTCTGGCCTCTCTGCTTCTCTGGGAGATGGGGAAGCAAGCAAACAGATTTGAAGCAGTGGGGGCAATGGATGGGTGCAGGAGGGCAGGAACTGAAAGCCGGAGGAATGTCCTCAGCTTGATACCAAACATCCTTCATGAAAACAATGGCAATAGGACACCCGCTTGGATGCCTGGCCCCCTCAGCTACAAGGAGACGCTCCCATTCAGAAACAGGATGCATTTTGCAGCTTGGACCTGTCTCAGACGCCGGAGCCGACTTGAGGTGATTTAGAAATTACTCGGTCGTTGGGCGGGCTGGTGAATGGAGAGGCAGACAAAGCATATTGGTTGCAAAAAGCTTTACTTACGCCGCTAGTAGTCACGACGCAGGTGGTCCGGTCGCTTAAACAACTACACGAGTTGCCCTAGCTGGCAAGGCTCAGGCCAGTGAATCCGTACACGAGTCAGGCCAGCAGGGAAAGGGTACGTCGAAGGATTGCGATCGGCGACGGGGAGAAGAGTCGATAGGTGATCAGGCTATCGATCAGCTCAGCCGCAAGTCAGGAATCAAAGGCACTCTGCAGCGTGCTCAAAGCTCTCCGACTTGGGCAGAAGTCGCACAGAATTTTATATGGCTAGCAAGCCAATTACTAGCCGCCACGTAGGAATAATTTAGAACTGGCCAATAGTGGGACACAAATTTGCATGCGAATGGCAGGAACTCTTTTGCACCGGGGTTTTCTGTTGCAGCAGAAAACTTTTGCTGTGCACAGAGACTCTCATGTGGCGGGAAAATTCCATCGTGCCGAGGCACTAAAATCATTGGGTTGTGACAGGACCAAGTTGCTCAATTGTGTTAATAATGAGCCAAGTTATGATCTTCTTCCTCAACCAGCAGGAACTTGCTTGAGTTAAAACAATGGGAAATCTAGAAGGAATGGCTAGATTTAGCCCATTGGCTTCAGCAGCAGCTTTACCCGAGGAAGGCAAACCTGAGATCTCAGTGGGGTAGAAATTTACCTCCGAAAATGGGACCAATGTGGGGATTATGCATCATGTGGGGCATCTTGGGTGCTGTGACCACTAGAAGGCGCAAAAATTTTTATATGGCTAGAAAGCCAATTCCTAGCCGCCACGTAGGAATAATTTAGAACTGGCCAATAGTGGGACACAAATTTGCATGCGAATGGCGGGAACTCTTTTGCACCGGGGTTTTCTGTTGCAGCAGAAAACTTTTGCTGTGCACAGAGACTCTCATGTGGCGGGAAAATTCCATCGTGCCGAGGCACTAAAATCATTGGGTTGTGACAGGACCAAGTTGCTCAATTGTGTTAATAATGAGCCAAGTTATGATCTTCTTCCTCAACCAGCAGGAACTTGCTTGAGTTAAAACAATGGGAAATCTAGAAGGAATGGCTAGATTTAGCCCATTGGCTTCAGCAGCAGCTTTACCCGAGGAAGGCAAACCTGAGATCTCAGTGGGGTAGAAATTTACCTCCGAAAATGGGACCAATGTGGGGATTATGCATCATGTGGGGCATCTTGGGTGCTGTGACCACTGCCATCGCTCTCCCTGCCCCCTCCTGTAGTCTTGTCTCCACCTCTCATTTGTCTCTTGCATGATAGTTTGATTCCTGGGCTCTCCAGGACAGGAAACTGTCTTCTCATTTGCTGTGTGATGAGGTCTTGTTCTCTGTCCGCAGCGTTTAAACACCACCGTGATGCACACAATAGGGCTGGTTTTGGTTACTAGCAGAAATTGCTCCTACATCTAGCTGGGAACGTCTGTGAAGGCCAGGCTCCCGGTCTGAAGGGTTGTGGAGCGAGGCCTGAGCACCGCTATGGGGAGAGGATGTCGGGTAATCTAAGAGGCAGTGCACTGCACAGTGACTCGGGATACTTGGGTTGTGCTCCTGGCTCTGCCCCGACCTGCTGAGAGATCTCAGATAGGTCACTTCTCCCCTCCGTGACTTAATCTCCCCTGTAAAAAATAGGGCAAGGACTCTGACCCTCTCTGGAAAGCCCTTTGGGCATCCCAGGCTGAAAATGGATCTGGGCATTATGGTCAGACCCCTGCCAAAACTATATTGCAGCCTTTGCAGACTTCGGGCTAAACAGACAGCAGTTAAATGTCAGTCTTGTGGAGATAACCAGCAAAAAGCAATGTGATTTAGCCCGTGAATTGCTGGAATCTTACTTCACTTACTGATTTTAGTTTATAGGCTGCTGGGGAGAAGGGAGTGCTTTATAGTTTCATAGATGTTAGGGTCAGAAGGGACCTCAGTAGGTCATCGAGTCTGGCCCCCTTCCCTGGGCAGGAAAGAGAGCTGGGGTCAGACGACCCCAGCCAGGTGTTTGTCCAGTTTCTTCTTTAAAAAGGAAGCAACTACTGGGGAGAGTCAGGCACGGGAGAAGAGAGTACGAAGGAAATCGGCTGGGTTTGGGAAAGGTGGAAAGGAAGAAATGAAGACAACAAGTAGCCAAGAGGTAGTGTGATTTTGTGGGCAGGGGAATTTTGGATCTGGATCCCATTCTTCGCTTTGCCGCTGGTTTGCTGTGTCACTTTGGAGAAGTCTCTTCCCCCTGCCATGACTTCAGTGCCTTTTCTTGTGAGCTGTTCAGGGTGGAACATGCCTGTCACTATGGATTTGAGCCCCCCGAGTATGTCAGGGCATCTGTGTAGTGTCATAAGAAGTAATAATAGTGACATGGCCCAGGCAGAGGGAGTTTTGGCAGCAGAGAGGTATCTGGCAGCTGATAGGAGACTGGGCAGGTTCATGAAGGACACAGAGATGCAGGGAAGCCTAGGTAAGAATTTGAAGAGGAATTGGATGTCATCGCAGGTGACACAGGTGCTTTCTGTGGCAGCGCAGCAAAGGATGGACCTGAGATGAGATAGGGCAAGTGTATGCAGCTAGATGCAGATGAGGTTCTTTGGATAAAGCCAATATCTTTTATTAGACCAACTCAAATAAAATATATTTTTTAATACATATATCTATAGCTAATATCTGATAAAAGATATCAACTTTACCCAAAGAACCTTATCTGCCTATGTCCTTAGATCAACATGGCCACAACCTAGAGCTAGATGTGCCTTCTTGCAGCTGTACGATGATTTGCTAATTGTTTTCCCACTGACGTTTAGTGCACATTTTCACTATGTCCTCAGTGTCATTTTAGCAGTTTTGTGTTGCTTTTGCTTGTCATTTGCTGCTTGGCTGGGCCATCAAACGCCCCATGTGAGGATGGGAATTCAGGTGATTTAGGGCTCTGAGGACAGCCTATTTTTCTCCAGTAGTAAAAGTTTCATGGCTCTCGTTTTGACACAGGGTGTGGAGGGTGCCACCTCCTGGATCCGTTCTTCACTAGCGTGCTCCATCGGGGGAGAGACGTAACCACCCGGTAAAGAAAGGCAGGAGGCCAGAGATGGTCCTTATAGACTAAAAAATGCTGCTTGCCAAGTGTGAACCTGGTACCAAGTTTACCCATTTTCTGTGGGATGCTAGAGCCAATGGTTTTGGTGGAGTCCACTAGAGATTTAAAGGAAGATTTTCAAAAATCAGATTGTGCTTTTCAAGCTCTCAGCGCCCACAGATAAGGCAGATTTTCACCCTACAGCTCCCCATGTGACACTATCAGTCAGATTTCTGAAATAGCCTGTGTTTAATGAACTTTAGTCTGGAAAGGAAACGTGTGTTTCTATCCAGCAGAGCAGGGAGGCTTTAGAGGAGCCTTCCAGAAGAAGCAATGGATGCAAAATCATCACTAGAGACCATCGAATAGTCTGCTGAGTCCTGTTTAGAAACAGGAGATGTCAGAAATCGCATGACAGCTGCATCTTATGAGATTGCCAGCGCCAAGGTCTGATGGAAGTTTTGCCGTCAACTTCCAGGGGAACCAAAAGAGGATCCTCGATGGCAGAATTAAGAGTTTGGCTGTTTAGCGTGCTGATTCAGAACCCTGCATGGTCTCCCATCCTGAGCACTGAGATGCAAAGTTTCAAAGTGCTGGGGTTTCTGAGAGCTCAGGTCATTAAGCCACCCTCAGGCCTTAGGTCATTAACTCACCCTCTAGTCTTCACATTAACAAGCATGCTGGGGCCTCTGGAAGTTTGCTGCTAGGTTTGCATCACATGTCCTAATGCAATGAAGGAATGAATGCTGAAAACGTTGCCAGAGGTGGCTAATGCACCTGCAACAAAAGTAAAGAATTAAGGAACTCCTCTTTCAGTGCAGGCATGATAGGAATGACCACCCATCCTTAAATTTGCCACTTGCAGATCGCATAGTTTGCTCTGCAAGAGGGGCCAGTTGGGAGACCTGGATATATTTCAAGTATCTGGGCATGGGGATGTCAGAATACATGATGATGTTGCAAGAGGATGTGCGACTATTGTGCATCAGTGCACCATTGGGTGAAGTACAACTGGCGAAAGCAAATCCTGCCCTCACAAAAAGGTAGACCCCAGGGTGGCTGCTTGTTGTACCACAATCAAGTTCTTGTTATGAAGGAAGAGAGAACCAAAACTTTGCTTTGAGATTCTAATTTGGGGTGAATGATTTCTTTTTTGCTCACATGATGAAGTGAATTTTCAGCTATTGAACCATTTTTCCTCTCCAAAAACGAGATCAGTCAACAATATTGAAAATTGCCACTAACCAAAACTCTTAAAAAACCCTTTATTTTGAGTCCCCCTCAACTGTTTTGATGTTATCGCTTCCAAAGATTTCCTTCTGATCTCAACCTAGCTCTGCTTTCAGCCCCCCCCTTTTTTTGGTAATTTAAATTGACTAATGTTTCCAAATAAAGTCATTTTGACTTGCAAAACCAAACATTTCTGGTTTGAAAATGTCAAAATAGGCCATTTTGACATTTTCAAAAACTTTTTTTTTTTTTTTGAAGTGGAAGATTTGGGGAAACCATCCTATTTCATGAGTGTAGCCTGGTACACCCGGGGGTGTGCCCTGTCCTCCGATGACAGTGGTGGTGGTCAGGCAGGGTGCTGAGGAAGGGGTCAGCTACTAAAGCGGCTTCCGTCCCTCTCTATAGAGCTAGGCCGAAACCAAGTACTTAACTATGTACAATTTATTACAAGAATAAATACAGACACTTAATATAAAACAGACTATTTACAAGACTTAACATATAATACTATATATAATATTCCACAATTTACATATAATGCCAAATATGAACCAGATAACTTACAACCTATACAACACAATTAACACATAGGGATATTAACCTGTATAACCCAAGTAAATTAACAATAATATTTCATGAAATCTTCACAAATAACAATACCAATACACATATTGAGACATTAAAACACATAAACCATATAAACCCCCTTAAAGAATGCCCCTAGCTATATAGCCCTTAACACAACAAACTCAAAATAGGGAGTGCACTCAGCACCTCCCCAAGGGGTTTTCCTGAAGCACCTCCCCTTTAGCGCCCTGGGACGTGGACACGCCCCTCCCTCAATGGGTGGTGGAGGCGGCAGACCCTCTTCACCCGTGTCAGCCTCCCCTGTGGGGGCCCACTTCCCCAGCAATGCTTCCTCTTTGGAGAAGTCAAGGCTCATCCCCTGGTGGCCGATCCTGCAAGAGCCTCTCCCCAACGGTGCCTTCGGCTCTCCTCGACAGCCCAGCACCCCGCACTGGGCACCCAGGGCTCTCTCTCTCTCTCATGGGAGCCAAGCCCTTGCAGGCTCCAACTCCCTGGTCTCACGCCGGGGGTTGTCCCCTTTCCTGGGCCCTGCTCCGGGCACCGGGGCTCTTTTAGTTAAAAGTTGAGTCATGCTGCGGGGCTGCGGTCACTTGGCCTAGGGCCGGGGCTAAGGTGAGCAGCTGTGAGCTGCTTCCAAGGCAGTTCTCCATGTGCCGACCTGCATACCAGGTGAGGCCCAAGCAGCCGCAAGCTGCTCCCAGGGCCAGCTCTCCGACTGTCCAGCCGCTTGCTGGATTCACAGGCTCAAGCTGCCTCAAGCGGCTCCTAGAGTCCGATCCCCAATTCAGTGGTGCACGAACTGGTGCACCACTGAAGCTCAAGCAGGGTCCTGAGGACGGCTGTCGCTGGAGCTCCACTCTCCTCGCCGTCCCTCATCATCTCTCCAGCCTGTTGAGCATGCTCCCTTGTTATACTCTTCAGGGGCTCAACCCCTGAATTTCTCCAGACCTGGCTGGCGCAGTTCCGATTCAGGTCCAGCTGCTCCTTGCCCCCTCCCTTTGGAAAAGGGTGGGGCATTGCTTCCTTTGTGCTGCCTCCGGATTGGTGGACGGGCTCCACCAATCAAACAGCAGACCCTCAATCCTGGGATTCAACCTAAGCTCTGAAAAGGTAAGCCTGCTACATGAGGTTAGCATTTTTCAGTGAAAAAAACTTAAGTGAAAAATTTCCCTGCTAGCTCTAACCAAAATTGCTTCTAAGTTTTTGGGGTTTTTTTGGGGGGTGGGGGGTGTTGGGGGTCATCTACTTAAATAAAAGTTCTGTTCGCTGCTGTGCTCTAACCTGTCACACAACAGCCCTATCTAGTGCTGCTACTGTTAACATTTAATCAGGGGGATCCTTTACAAATAATCTCTCTTCAGGATGATGTTTTTGCTCCAAATATTAAAGGTGGCCACACACAGCCTCAGCCCCTTGAATGAACTTTATGCCTTAATTATCAGAAGACCTGGCATAGCAGATCCAATGTTGAGCAGTCCATTCTCTTCAGGCTTATCTGGATTGTTTCATGAGAAGATGTGCAGTATTACTTAGTTACTCAAGTCCAGCTACCTAGAGATGCCTAACTTTTACTTAGGTGACTCTTTCTCACTGAAACTAATTGGGGTTAGTTATCTGTATACCTTGTGTGGTGGGCCAGTAGGGGGTGCTTCTGCATTGAGCTACCCACCTCATTGCGCCCGACCACCTTCCAGGCTCCAAGTGCCTCCCTGGGGGTGTCTCACGTCTAGCTGACCCCCTTCCTGGAGCACACCCACTAGCCTGGGGGTAACACTGCCACCACCCAGGGATGGGCTTGATTCTGGCTCTGCGCCCCCTGGGAAACACAGGCCTAGTAGCCCTCGAGGGTACTTGATTCACTTCAAGAACTTGGGATGCTTCCCTCAGTCGGAAGCACAAGTACTGGTCTCCCTTAGTCAGCCGAACCAAGGGGATCCCAAGGCATAATCAAGACCCACTCCCAATAAGTCTCCCACGTACAAAGGAGGACTTTATTGGTTACAAGGGGTAGGGCTGCAATAGGGTACAGGTAGAGCAATATCAGAGAAATCCCATAGAGCAAACAGGGTGGCTGGGTAGCCTTTGATCACATATCCGAGTTACTGCAAGCTATATATCTAGTTAGATCTCAGGTAGCTTACTCACAAGTATCATCCAGAGGCAGGTGGAGATTCCCTCTGGAGGCAGGCACTTCCTTGATGATGAGTGTTGAGAGAGAGAGCAAGTTTCAGATGGTCCAGCTCTTCTCTGTCTCTGAGTTTCCCTCCTGGCTGCTGCCTCCTCCACCTGGGCAGTCCTTAACTTATATAGCTCTTATTACCTTATTTACCTGGTCCAATGGAGGCCAGCACCTGTTGGCTGTCAGCCAACCAATTTGAAATGCATCACTAGTTGCTGGGCAGACTGGCAGGTCCTAGCTGCCCAGGGAGCCCAAGCCCCTCACCCAGGTATGTGATGCCAGTCATGTAGGCAGAGGGAGCAGGTTTCCCCCCTCCGTCAGGAATGTATCCAGCTCAGGTTACTTAAAAAGATAGGGTAAGGTGTGTGTCCTCTGCAGGGCCCATCTTAACCAAATTGTCACAGAGCAGAGTTTTTGGGGAGAAACAGAGGTGGCCTTCTGCCACACCTTGGAGGGCCTTGAAGAGTTTGGATTCTTCAGGTCTTCATGTCAAGACCAGGCCTTTCTGAAAGCTATGCTAGCCAAGCTGAGTTATTGGGTTCAATGCAGGAAAACTGCATGAAATGCTATGGGAATAAATGGTTGCATGGTTTCTTGTTGTCTGGAAATCAGTGATATTTGGGACCAATCAATGTGAAAGATTTCAATAGCTGATGACAGTCAGCACCCTGTGAGCATCTTTCTTGATATTTCTTTGCAGGCATACCCCAACATCCTAGCTACAATGTTCCTTTAGCTCCTCACGGTGTGGACTGTGGGCTGGCAAGCACTATGAGATCTGAATAACTGAGGCAGGAACAAACTTAAAATGAGCCATGTTATGTTTTTGGATTTTTGGTAACTGATAACCAAGGTCATTTCAAGGTGAAAGGTGCTGGGCTTGGAATCACGATACTGCCAATTTCTCTTGGCTTGTGCCATGAAGGCAGAATCTGTGACTTGCATGGGAAAGGCTGAACATGGGTATATGTGCAGTTCTCCTTTTCCTGGGTCCTCTCTCATATACAGCTGTAGTTAGGGCAGTCGCTGTCAGAAGCACTCTTTCATCTTTTTGTTATGGTTGAGTGGGCTTGTCTGCACGTGACTCTTTTATGCAGGGTTAGCCTAAAATGGCCATTTTTAAGGTACATCAGGGGCACATGTCCACACTTGAGCACCCTTAATGTGCCTTAAAAATGGCCATTTTAGGTTAATCCTGCCTAAATTTGATACCTGCTTAAAGCCAGTACCAAATTTAGGCACGATTAGCTAAATTGCATTAGTCCATGTGTAGATGCTGAATGCGCATTAATGTGAGGTGCATCAATGGATGCACACTGCTATAATGCACATTCACGTGGCTATGCATGGGCTAACAAGACTTAGCTATGCGAGCTTAAATTTAATATGCATTAATGTGTCTACATGTAGGCCTGCACCTAAATTGCCTTAATGCACCTTAAACAAAGATGCATTAAGTTTAGGCTCATGCAACTTCACGTGTAGACACGCCCAGGTTGTCAAAAGTCTCTGCTAGATGGACTTGAATCACAGGCAGTGAGAAGTATCTGAGCATGCAGGGATGAGGATACTAAGAATATTCCATTGAGCATGAGCCCCGGAAAGAATGACACTGGTTGTGAGGAGCGCTGCCAAAAGAGCCACAGAGTCCAGGCTGGTATAGGTAGGGCATGTCTTGTAGAGTGAAGGAGAAAATATGATGAGTGAATGATGGAGGTGAAAGCCAAAGGGAGAGGGAGAGAGGAAGGCCAAGATCAAAAAGGAAGGATGAAGTCAGAAAAGACTCGGGGACCAGAACAGAAGATGCTACTGATTGGATTGAGTGGGGAAGGAAGAGCTGAGCTGCTGACTTTGCAGCTGAGTGGAACTAAAAGTCAAAATTAGAGCGATAGAGAGGAGATCTGACATCAGGGCTGTGTCTGCATCATATACCTAGTTTTCTTGCTTTGTCTTGCATGTGCCCAACTGTGAAATACAGCAATGAAACCTCCCAGGGTGCATCCCTGATGGCTGCTTTCAAAGGAGACAGAAGTCTTGAAAGCAGCATCTGGAAGTTGCTGCATTTCTGGCCAGGGGATGGGCAGGGAGCGGTGGGGAGCAGGAACAAGTGGGTAGGACATGCTTGGCACCATCCCTTCTTGGGGTGCTGGGGAAGTGGTGTAGACAGATGCTAGGTTGGTCACTTCCTGTTTTTAAAGGGGAGCTTGAGCTCCCCAGAGCCAACAGCGCTGATGCCTGCTTTTTCTGTGGCCCAGGGTCCCTGTCCCTCACTCCTTCTGTTAGCCCTATATCTCCTCTTCTGTAAAATTTGAAAGGCATTAGCTAAAATCCCAGTACTAATTCAGGTCTGGTTCCACCTGCTTAACACGTCTGGAGACTTGCCTTACCCAGGGGAACATCCATTGATTGCAATGGGACTCCTCACAGAGTAAAGTACCCTCCCTATGAGCAAGGGTGGTGGAACTCATATTATATTGAGTGCGTGCACAGACAAGAGGTGTTGCCTTCTTCACCAAGACAGTTCGGAGAAGGAGCAGGACAAGGTATAGAAAGGTGCTTTGCAGTGTAGGGAAGACCCTGTGGGTTAGATTGTGGGTTCAGACTTCTCCTAAGCACGGTGCATAAATTGATCAGAGAGGACCTGGGTTTTACAGATGCTAGGATCCCTTCCCTGCTTTCCACTTGTTCCTGCAGGATGATAATTTGCAACCAGCAGTGTCAACTGTGATACTTTTGCCTTCCACCTGTGCTGGCTTCACTGTACTAACCAAGGAGTGGAGTAACACTCCTCACCACCCCTCGCCCAGTGCTCTCACATGCTCTGCAGAGCTGGTTTTAGACTTTCCTTTGGTGTGGAGTATAAGGTTCTGCATTATCAGTTTACTGACAATGTGCATACTAGAAGAAAACACCCCTTTCAGTGTCTCTCGAATCCCATCCTCTCAGCTCCATGCCGTTGTCTGGCACTAGCTGTCATTTCCATAATTATTGGTTTCACATTAAGTAACCAAAAGTTATCTATCAAATGCACATGTGGAACAAATGGGGCTTATTTGAAAAAGCCCATCTTTGCATTTACAGCTGTCGCATCACCCAGCCCATTTTAATTAACTACTGCAGCATCAAAATCTGCTGCAGAGGAAATTCACACGCACGGTTACCTCCGCACTCCCGGCTCATCAGAACAGCAGATTGTACTAAAAAGCCCAGGCTTTCACTGATGCCCCAAGTGCAATGGAAACCAAGGGCACACTCCCTAGTATTGGGAGTTGGGCAAAGGGAGCAGAGGGTGGTTGTAGGTTGCCTTTGAATGATCCATAGTGGATTGTTTGAATTTTTGATCCCAGCCTATTTGTTTTGGGAATCACACTGAGAATCCCACAAGATCTGTCTTTCTCATGAGGTTTCTGGGACTCTCTCTGGGTTTGTTTGGGCTGCAAATAGCATGAGAATAACCTCGGCTAAGTCTGCTGCAGGCAGTAAAGCAGCACGTGGTTTATCGTTCTGAAAAAGTCTGAAAGCCTTTTTTGGACATCCTCGGGTCTAGTTCAGTTGGAGTTTTGGTTGCAAGAGGCAGCCCAGTATAAGGTGCTAGATGTGAAGCTAAGGCTAGGAACACCTGGCTTGCAAATGCAGTCCTTGGGCAAACTTAAGAGCCTGACCCAAAGCAGAACAAGAAAACGGAGGTCTTTTTTGGACTTTGGAGGGCTTTAGAGCCAGTCCTGAGTACCTCAACAGTCCCATGAATAAAATGTTTACTGCTTACCTACCTAATGAGAATGGTGTGTAGATACATTTTTAATGTTCATATTTCACTTTGAAAATACAAAGCCCAATGGCCAAAATACTCAAAAGGTATGTTAATTAGAAGTTCTCTGTTTTGTGGTCTGATTTCCAAAGTTTTATCTGGAACTTGGATGTCTTATGGAATTCAGTGGGATTTGTGAACTGAAAATACCTATGAAGATCCAAATCTTGAGATGGACAAGCAAACTTGGGCCAGAGGGGAAAAAAAAGGTTGCTCAGGTTTAGGGAATAATTTCACCTTATAGAAATGAAAAGTAGTCTGGTGCAAATCAAGCCATGGAAAGGTTGTCCAGACTCATTCGGCCCTCTGATTACTTTCCCATACTGTCCATCTAGGTGGGCAATAATGATACTGCCAGGTGTGATCTTGAGCAGATCAAAAGTGACTACATGGCTCTGGGAGCAAAGGTGAAAGGGATAGGGGCCCACATGGTCTTTCTTCAAGGGTAAAAGGCTTGGTTAGGAGTAGATACATCCTGGAGATCAACACAGTGCTGTGTAAATGGTGCCACCAGCAGGGCTTCTTCAACCATGGGATAGTATTCCAGGAAAATGGACTGGTAGGAAGACATGGCTTCTACCTGATGGAGAGAGGGAAGCATGTCTTCATGTACAGGCTTGCTAACCTAATGAGAAGGGCTTCAAACTAGGTTCAGTAGGGGATGGACACAGAAACTGAGAGCTAAGTAAAGGGACTGGGGACCTGAATAAAAACTTAGTAAGGGGAAGAAATAATGGAAGCCTTAGCAATATTCTCAGGGAGAGGATAGGCCGGTCAGTTAGATACCTGAAATGTTTATACGCTAATGCAAGATGTATGGGGAACAAAGAGGTAGAACTGGAGGTCCTGGTACAAGTACAGAATTATGATGTAGTTGGGATTACAGAGATGTGGTGGGATAGTTCACATGACTGGAGTATGGTCTTAGACAGGTATAGCTTGTTCAGGAAAGAAAGGGAGAGGAAAAAAGGAGGTGGTGTTGCCCTATATATAGAAGTGATGAATACGTGTTCAGAGGTTCAGGATGAAGTTGAAGGTAGGCCTGTTGAAAGCCTCTGTGTAAAGATCAGAGGAGAGAGTAGCAGGGAGGATGTCATGGTAGGTGTCTGCTAGCCACCAAACCAGGAGGAGGAGATGAATGAGGCCTTCTTTAAACAACTGGTGGAAGCTTTCAAATCACAGGAGTTGGTTCTCATGGGGGACTTTACTTATTGGAGCACCTGCTGGGAGGGAGACACTGTAGTGCACAAGCAGTCCAGCAGATTCCTGGAGGGTGCTGGGGATAACTTTTTGATACAGATGTTAGAAAGGCCAACAAGGGGTGAAGCTCTTCTGAACTCATTGCTCACAAACAGGGAGGAATTGTTTAAGAGTGTGAAGGTGGAAGATAACATGGATGACAGGGGGTGTATCTATACATGATGCTTTACTGTGCAGTAGAGCAAATTACTGCATAATAAGCATCACCATCTACACATGCAGACCCTTACTGTACAGTAATTTGCTCTACTCAGCAGTTGATTTGCTACCTGCAAGTGCAAGTAGCAAATTAACTGCCAAGTAATTACTGTGCAGTAAGGCACGTGTAGACGGCTGACCAGGAGCAAATTTACTCCTGGTCACCTGGGTAGTGGGGGGACGGGGGGGAGGGGGTGGGATTGCTCCCTGCCCATGGGAGCTGCCTGCTGCCAGGGCAGGCTCCAACACCGGAGTCTGCGTGGGGACAATGTCCCTCTGCCTGGCAGCAGGGAGCTCTCAGCCCTTGCTCTGCAGTTGTGGTGCTGGAGCAGGAATCTCCCTGCATGGGGAGGATTCCCTGCCCAGCCTGGAGCTGGGTGGGACCTGCCCCAGACTGGGACAGCTCCTCACCAGCCCCAGGTTGCACAAGGAAGTCTGCACATGCAGCCTGGACCTGGCTGGGGACTGTCCTCAGCCAGCTCCAAGCTGCATGTGCAGACTTCTCAGTGCAGCCCAAGGGTGGCCAGGAACTGTTCCAGTCAGGGGCAGGTCCCAGTCCCACAACTTTCCCAGCCCCATGTCCCAATCGGTAATCGAGTCATGGGACTTGGAAAGAACTGCAGGGGAGGGGCAGATCCCAGCCCTCCTGTCCCGATCTGCTGGTGGATCAGGGCATGGGGCTGGGACCTGCTCCTCCCATAGAGCTCTTTCCAAACCCCCTGTCCCTGATCGGGGAACTGGAGCTAGGAGATTCATGCTGCCGGTGCAGGAGCCCTGACATTGTCCCTGTCTGGGCTCCATCACTGGAGCCTATCCTGGTGGCAAGCAGCTTCCAGGGACAGGGAGCAATCTCCTGGCCCCATACTCCCTGCCAGCCCCTGAGCTAGCACCCAGAGGGAGCCTCCAGCTCCCCTTGGTTGCTGCAGGGACCCAATGCAGGGCCAGAGGGGGTGCTGCCAGGAGCAGCAAATCTGTTCCCAAATGAGTGCACATGTAGATGTCTCCCCAGGATGGGTTTACTCCCGAGTAAATTACTTGGGAGTAAACCTATCCAGCGGTATTTGCATGTAAAGACATCCCCGTGACCATGAAATGATAGATTTCAAGATCCTAAGGGGAGGAAGGAAGGAGGACAGCTGAGTAAGGGCGTTTGACTTCAGAAGAGCAAACTTTTATAGACTTATGGAACTGGTGGGCAGGATCCTGTGGGAAGCCAGTCGGAGGGAAAAAGGAGTCCAGGAGAGCTGACAGTACTTTAAGGAAGCCCCTTTAAGGGTGCAGGTATGAGTTTTCCCATTCAATAGAAGAGTAGGAAGTACAACAGGAGACCAGCCTAGCTAAACAGTGGTCCCTTCAATGAGTTGAACTCCAAAAGGAATCCTACAAAAAGTAGAAACTTGGTCATAGTACTAGGGAAGAGTATAAGATCTCGGAAGGAAATGGTATCCCTATCGTCTTTGAATTTTCAAGGTAGCGGACATTTTTTCAAATTGAGATGAAGAGCTCATTTCAGTGTCTTGCAGACATGGACTCTGAAAAGTGTTGAAATCTGATCAGTCGAAACATTTTGCTTGGCTAGTGTTGAAATGTTTAGTTTTATTTTCAACCTATTTTTTATTGTTAATTTTTATTCAGCATTTGATGGAGAATTCCTGACCAGGTCTTCTGACTGGACAGTCAAAGGACAACAGGTTTCTGTACCTACTAAACTTCCACAGGATTTTGTTATGCCCCAGAGGCTCATTGCTGCCTACCCAGCAGGGACCTCTTGGTTGTCCATTGTGAAACGAATCCAGGCACATAGACAGAAACAGCCTGCTCTATGCCAGCAAAGAGTAGCTCTCCCAGCACAGGGTAACATCTTGGGTTACAAATATAGTGGCCCCAAAGGGTGTACTGTTATATGCTCTTGCACAAAAAGCAAGATAGATTCTACCGTTTTCTTCACCACTCCCAAATGCTGCGCCCAAACGAACAGGTCCAAACACACGCCGCCTTTCATCTCTAGGCACGTGTATGGGACTTGGTGTAGGTACTTCATCTCTTAGCATCTGTCTCTTAGTGAGCAGTTGACATCGAAGGGAAAGGATTTATTTTATCAGCTCACTCCGATGTTCCCTTTCTAGCAAAAAAAACCCCCAAACTGCGAGTTCAAGTGAGGAAGTCAGCATCACCAAAAGATGTTTTTTTTCTTTCATATGTGCCTCAGGCTTCTCGCACAGACTGAGACTACAAAGTGCTCAAACTTCAGCCTTTTCTACAGGGTGCTGCTGTTCCCTCACCTCGGAGTGAGCATCTGCTGTCACAAAGAGGTAAGAACTAACTCCTGTGGTCAAGCCCAGGGAGATGGCTACATTTCATTCATGATTAATGCCATGGGTAAGAATCCCCAGGTCTTCCTGAGCTGGTCTCTAAGATAAATTTCCCTCATTTAAATCCCTCATGAAAACCCATTCTTTCCTGACCTTTACATCAAACTAGAAAAGTCACTGACTCATCTGTTTCATTCCTGGCATTTCTACACCACTGGTTCTCAATAAGGTGCCATAGATGTCTCCACCACTGGTTCTCAATAAGGTGTCATGGATGTCTCCACCACTGGTTCTCAATAAGGTGTCATGGATGTCTACACCACCGGTTCCCAATAAGGTGTCATGGATGTCTACACCACCGGTTCTCAATAAGGTGCCATAGATGTCTACACCACTGGTTTTCTATAAGGTGCCATGGAAGTCTAAACCACTGGTTCTCAATAAGGTGCCATGGCACCCAGAGGTCCTGCAGGATCCTTTCAAGAGTGCCACTCAATCTTGGCATTATGAGGTGTGCACATGATTCACAAGATAAACCCAGAGATTTCAAATAGGAATCCATGGTGTTTAAACCATTCTCAAACATGCCACGGCCTTCCTGAGCTCCTTGCAATAGAAGAATTGCTCTCGTATTTTTCTCCAGTCAAAAAATTAATGAAAGCTAAGAGCTGGCATTTTTCTGAGGGGTGCCTTGAATCTAAAGAGGGATGCCTTCTTTTGTTTAACGAGAAGGCCCTTGGGTCTAACAAGGTTGAGAACCACTGGTCTACGTTGTGTTCATGGTGCTCCCAGTGAGGGCCCCCTTGGAGCTCTCTGTTTCTGGCATGATTGAAAGCAGAGGTGAGGGGAGTCCCCTGAGTGGCATCGCTGCCTCATTTCCAGGTTTGGTGCATGTGAGTAGGAGCAAATGGGCAGGCTATGCTCAAGAGAGACATCCCCTGGGAGTGTCTGGGACATCATATAGATATACCCTTCTTTCTCATAGGCGTAACATTATCTCTACCTTGAACACCACTTAAATATTCATTAGAGCTTGTTGAATTTATTTTTTGTTGAACAGTTTTTTCCCCTACTAAAATGACTTTTTTCAGCTGAAACATTGTGATTTAATTATTCTGGGATATTTCCCACCCCCAACAACATTCTAAACCTGTAAAATTATTCAGGTTTGTTTTACATTGAAAAAAATTCAAAGACATTTTCCATGACTTTTTTGAAAAACAATTGCATTTCAGGTGAAAAACATTTTTTTTTACTACCTGTAAAATGTTCTGTGTATGTGCATAAAAATATACAATGCATATATTCTTTTTAAGATACAGAAGATCATCACTTATCTGAACCCCGTGGTAACAGCCCCAGTTCATATCTGTAAAATGTGCAGCTATACGAGACATCTATAATTGATGAAGGCACCAAAAAGAGAAACATAAAAGAAAATCACACACAGCAGTCCAGCAACTTGGTATCCATGCTTGCATTGACCATGTGTATTTGCATATGTGTACATACATATACATGTGAAGATATTCACTTTGTTTTTTTGCATTTCTTGCGACCAGATTGAGAGTTTAGATCATTTCAAAGTTCATTTAAATAAGCTTCAGATAACTGAGGGCCTATTATAATATACCCTTCCCTGCTGTGCATGCATGCGTGTGTGTGTGTGTGAGACATACTTCATATATGCATGCACATACATGAGCATGGATACAAAAAGAGAGTTATTAGCTTCTTCAGAATATATACACGTTATTTGTTACTGCTAAGAAACCTCTCCTCTGAGCCTGCACTGAAAATATATTGTCACTGCATGCTATTTCTCCTTCAAGAGTTGACTGTAAAACAAAAAGGGATGTCTGAACAATGCCTCTGGAGAAACAGGTCTGAAGGCACTTCTGCCTGACAGCAAAGATAAAGCATGTTGCAGCAGGTGCATGAGAAATCTGGAGGGAAGCATGAGTACAAATCTGTGCAAGGGAAAGAAGCTGTGTGCTTTGTGCCCAGAAGCGTGGGCAAGAGGCCAAAGAGTATAACTCCCTGCAGCGGTGAACTGTCTGTGGTACCCTATCAATAGGCATGAGGCAAGATGGATGAGAGGAGCTGAGCTTGGGTCTCTCTCTGGGGAGTTTGAGGAGTGAATTCTCAGCTGATGTAAATCTGCGGTGCTTCCTTGACTTCAGTGGAGCAACCCTGCTCTATGCTCATTCAGGACCTGGCTCCGAGTGCGTCTGCAGCATAATGGAAATAAAGTACATAATAAAATAGGTAGGCTGTTTCTTTTAGCAGAGATATGAAAATGGCTTCCTTGACCTTCTAGACTAAATGCTAGTGATAGAGGGCAGAGATGTGTAGACTTTCTATTTTGCAGAGGTCAGCAAAAACCTCAGAGCTGAGGCATGACTATAAGTAAATTGACTGGGCTTCAGTTATTATGCTGTGGAGCTGGCAGATTCCCTCTGGTAGGATGTATTCCTGACCACTTTGCAGTGACCTTGAACATCCTAGGGTTGTCACGTGGATGCAATGATGAGTCATTACCTACTGGTTTCATGCATGCAAGCTTCTTAAGAAAGATATAAAGGAGGAGGAAAGAAAGGATAAAAATTTTTCCTACCTGGATGAATTTTTTTTTTTTTTTAGATCTGAACTACAGGATGTGGGATTGATGCAGAACAATGGTGATAATCCCCTGAAAAGCAGGAAATCTCTGCCTGCGCAAAGTTTTTTCAAAGGTTTGGAGGTCTCCTACTCTCATTCCACTGGGTACTGTCTCATCAGCCCTGAACATATTTTGAGACAGCTGTGAAAGACTAGAAGCTCATGGGACATCCCCATCAGATATATGTATAGCAGCATCAGCACAGATGGAGCTGTACTGTGCATAGCCCCAAAGGGCTCTGAATCTAAAATGCTCATGACAAGACAGGAACCCAGGGGGAATTTCAAGCAAGGGGTGCATGAGAAGGAGGCAGGTGTAAACAGAGCGGGGTTGTAAGCATAGGGGGATGCATAGCAATGGGTCAGTGAGTTCCTGGAACAGTCTTTTTTAGCCTATACTCCTAGTAAATCTATTTACGATAGTACACAGTCTGTCTGTGTCTTCTGCCCTTGTCTGTAAGAGCACAATAAATGCCACACAGGGTCAGACCACAGTTACAATTAAATCAGGATCCTGTGTCTCATAGTGACAGAGAGTCTCTAGGTCAGAGGTGGGCAATTATGTGGGGCGGAGGGCCGCTTACTGAGTTTTGGCAAGCCATCAAGGGCTGTATGACAGGCAGCCAGAGGACAATCAATATTAATTTTCTAAATTTTTAGGGGCCCCACAGGCCAGATACAATGGCCTGGCGGGCCGCATTTGGCCCATGTGCCGCATTTTGCTCACCCCTGCTCTAGGTTTTTGGAGGGGCATCCTTCACAACAGTATCTGAGGACCCAAGCCAGTAGTAGACTTGCACATGTGCTTTGCTGCATTGTAACTCCTTGGAGGTTCCTCAAAACCCTTTCTTGCTCCACGTCTATGATTCAGCTGGCATTGGGGCCAACTGGGAAGGGCTGCGGATTCATGGTAGATCCACTTCTGGGGCCAGAATAGGCAACCTGGTGCTGATTTCGTCATGCAACTAATGATGGTTATTCTCATATTTGTCTAATACCAATACTATAGCTAATGATTTATGGATCAGTCTGAAGATTGACCACCTTTTCTTGAAGCACTAGTGCAGGGGGAAGCCCTAAAAACAAATGACAAGGATTCTGATGCTCTGTTGATCCCTCAGCTAACACCAGTGTCCTTCCTGTGCACACTGCAGAAGCAATGTTAAAATCCGTGGTGAACGTGGCACAGGGGACACCATGGTAGGAGTCTACTACAGACTTCCTAACCAGAAACAAGACCTAGACCAAGAATTTGCCAGGGAACTGGCTGAGGCTGCATGGTCTCGGTATATGGTTGTCATAGGAGACTCTAACTACCCAGACATCTCGTGGGAAGAGCACTTGGCCAAATCTGATCAGTCGCAAATGTGGATGAGCTCTGCCTGACTCAAGTAGTCTATGGGCCAACAAGAGGTAAAGCGTTGCTGGAGAAGCTTGAGAGAGTCCAGAGGAGAGCCACGCACGTGATCAGAGGACAGGAGAGCAGGCCTTATGAAGCAAGGCCGTGAGCTATGGGACTCTTCAGTCTGGAAAAGCGCAGGCTCAGGGGGGACCTGGTGGCTGCCTATGAGTACATCAGGGGTGTGCATCAGGACCTGGGAGAACGTCTGTTCACCAGAGCGCCCCAAGGGATGACAAGGTCCAATGGTCACAAACTTCTCCAAGACCATTTTAGGCTGGACATAAGGAAAAACTTCTTTACTGTCCGAGTCCCCAAGGCCTGGAATAGACTCCCTCCAGAAGTGGTGCAGGCACCTACTCTGGACTCATTCAAGAAATGTTTGGATGCTTATCTTGCTGGGATCCTTTGACCCTATCTGACTTCCTGCCCCTGGGGCAGGGGGCTGGACTTGATGATCTTCAAGGTCCCTTCCAGCTCTAACATCTATGAAATCTTTAAGGAGCAAGTGGTCAGGATGTGGAGCGAGTTATGTCTTCTTGGTGCACTGGAAGTAAGAAGGTGCCCAGAGCTGTGGGTGCTGAATTGAGGAAAACAAGGAGACCTGATATTGGGGAAGCTAATGAACCAGAGGCACAAGGTAACACATGGACGGTGGATTGAGTTCATGGTTATTACAGAAATCTGCTATTACAAGAAGTCCTCTTGCTTCATCCAAAGTTCAGGTCACCCTCAAGTCTGTTTCGTAATTCAGTTGCTTGTCTAGGAGCATGTGGGCTTGAACAGTTGCTTCTGTACATTCATTTTAATGGTCAGTGACCAGATTTAGAAATCTCAATCTTTTTTAACCTCAGACTGTTTTAATTGGAATAGGCTGAGAAAAATGTTATTGTCCAGCTGTCTGTGATAAGATAAAGCTGCCAATGTGCAACTTCGATGTGTCTTCAGACCCTATCATGCAGGTGCTGAATAGTACAGCTGGATAAGCCTCAAAAAGGTTTTGTGCAAGTTTCCCAGGGCTCCATACCTGGGTCTCTTCTCTTTTTCCTTTATCTCATCTGAAAACACCAATTCAGTGACCACTTCTTTGCAGACAATTCACAGATCTTCACTCTCCTCTAGAACCTGTCTCCTCCCGGCCAAAGTAAGATTTCAGCTGGTCTTTCTAACATCTCAGAGATGTCTAATAATCAGCTTGAGCTCAATCTGCCTCAAACAGAGCTCCTTATCTGTATCTCTCCCTCCGACCTCCTTTCTTTATTCCTGTGATGATACCACCATTGAACCCATTGATTCAGGCTACAATTTGAGCATTCGGCTTGATTCAGACCCCTTGCAATTCCTCAATTTCAGGCTTTGCATGCTCATTACTGAGCAGGGAGAAAGTCTGAATGACCTGATCTGCATTACAGAAATGGAGGGGGCCATATCTGCCTTGAAGAAGGGGCAGAGCTTCATCAGAGGTTATTTAGTACTGTGTTCACTGCAGAATCCAGTCAGACTTTGACTACAGGGCACCTAGCAGAGCCATTTAATAGCGGACTATTGGTCCTGTTGGGAAAGGGGAAGGCAAGACTATCTTGGGAACATGGAGGCCATGAATCTTGCTCGGCACAATTGCACCATCCTGTCCAAGATCTTGCTGAGAAGATGGGTTTGAGCAGTGCTTGGATTTATACCCAGCAGTCAATTGCAAGGGTTGAATTATGGGAGGTATTTGAGACTGGGACCTGCAGCAAGTGGAAATGCTATGTATACTCACGAAACCAATGAAGGACAGCCTATCTGACTGTGACTATTTATGGGCAATCCTATTGAAGTACGAGCTGCTGGAGAGGCTTATCTGGTGGTTGTAGATGCTAAAGCCTGGGAACAACAAGTGTCCTGCTAGTGAATGTGTGGCCTGACATGGAGCCAGCGATACTAAGGTTGGGAACAATGCACTGGAAGCCTGCTGTTATTTCTTTGGAGTAGATCCTTTGACTGGTTACTAGTTGAGGGGGAGGTTGTAACAGGGGGGGCGTATTTTTCAGGACCAGCAGCCAGAGTCCTACTTCCCATGAGTTATAACTTTTGCAGGTGATATATCCATAATTGTGTCTGTCATGAAAGTCAATGTTCGGAGTCTTATACGAGAGGCTGAGGGCTCTCCACTCAACTTGAATAGAAGCAAGGCGGTGTGGCTAGGGGGCTAGCCTTTTCAGGTATGTGAGGGATACAGAGCACTCAGGAGAAAGGAAAGCTAAGAATCCTAGGTTTGGAGCTCAGTCTGGAAATCAAGGGGAAGAACAGAAGTGGTCAAAGGATTGGAGAAAGGAACTAGATGAGAGAGAGCCGGTGGTAAAATGAGGGGAGGCTTGGCATATGCCCACTGTCTTTCAATAGGCAGGGATACTTCAACTGTGTTTGCTTCTAATCTTCTCACTTTTGCAGGGGAGCACCATCTTCTGTGTGAGTAACTGGAATGAAAATGGGACTCGATGGAGGGGAGAACCCAGTTCACATTGGTTAATTGGTCCCTAGCTTGCAGACCTAAGGAGCACAATGGCAGCTTTCAGCATCCCCTGGTTGTTTCTGGTTACTTTGTGTTGCCTTTTTATTTTCAGCAGGTGCCCAAGTTTATAGAGGTGCTACAATCAGAGGATATGATGACCAGCTTTCCTTGGGTTAAGATGCATTATGCGAATGGTTGGTGGTCACCCTTGGGGGAAAGTCAAGGAGGACAGTGGGCTGAGGCAGTAAAAAAAAACCTGGGATGGGTGAAGGAAAAGGGGGAAGATGGTAAAATATAATTTGGTGTCTTTGCACAAATCCTTGTAGTGATGGGAAGTAGCACAGAAGATTGTGAGGGACAGGGAAAGACTTATCAGCAGGTACTGGAGAGTTGAGCACACAAACTGCTCAAAGTACTGCTAGGGTGACCTGGGTGTGTGGTGGGTCTTGAAGCTGCTCCAACTGAAAAGGGAGCCCCCAAAATAAGAGGAGACTGCCTGGGAGTCATCCAGGGGAAGCTGCCTTGAAAGAGTACACGGTGCTGGATTCTGAACGTGCTGTTATGACTCAGGAAAGAGCCGCTGCAGCCATTGTAGATCGCTCTCAGAAAACATCAGCTCATTGTGTGGTGGTGGCCAAAAAAGCCAATAAAATGGATGTCCTTAAGAAGGGAAGAGAAAATAAAATGAAGAACACCATACCATTATACAAACCCATGGTGGGTCCCCATGTTGAATAGTGTGTGTAGTTCTGGTCCTTGCATCTCAAAAAAGATGGAGTAGAATTAGAAAAGGTGCAGAGAAGGGTAACCAAAATCATCAGGGGCATGGAGCATTTGCCAGACTAGGAGAGACTTTAAAAGGCTAGGACTCTTCAGTTTGGAAAGGAGAAGGCTGACAGAGGGGATATGACAGAGGTCTATAAAATCATGAAGTGTGCTGACCAAGTGAACATGGAACAGTTATTCACCAAGTCCCAGAATACTAGAACTAAGGGTCACCTGCTGACATGAGTAGGTGTCAGGTTTTAAACTAATAATAGAAAGTATTTTTTATGCAACAATTAGTTAACCTATGGAATTCATTGCCACAGGAGGCGATGGAGGCAGATAACACAGCCAGGTTGAACAAGGGACTGGATAAACTGGTGGGGGACAGATGGCTATTGAACAAAATGGTTGGAGATGTTTCCTCTGGCATCTCTAAACCAATAATGGTGGATATCAGGAAGGATATTGAAAAAGGGGATGGATCATTGTAGAGATATCTAGTGCAATGCTCTCCCTCTATAGCATCCATTTCTGCCACTGTCAAAGACAGAATATTGGGCCAGCCGGACCATTTGGTCTGGCCCAGTATGGCACTTCTTATGTTCCTATGTTCTAAAAATCCAGCAGCAGGGGAATAATAAAATCATAGAAAATTAGGGTTGGAAGGGACCACAGGATGTCATCTAGTGCAACCCCCTGCTCAACGCAGGACCATCTCCAACAAGATCATTCCAGCCAAGGCTTTGTCTAGCCAGGTCTTAAAAACCTCTAAAGATGGAGTTTCCACAGTTGCTCTGGGTAACCTGTTCCAGTACTTTACTAATCTCCTAGTGAGCGAGTTTTTCCTAATATCTAACCTAAACTTCCCTTGCTGCAACTTGAGACCATTGCTCATTGTTCTGTCGTCTGCCACCACTGAGAACAGTCCAGCTCCATCCTCTTTTGAACCCCGCTTTCAGGGAGTTGAAGGCTGCTATTAAGTCCCCTCTCAGGCTTCTCTTCTCCAGGCTGAATAAGCCCAGTTCCCTCAGCCTTTCCTCATAAGTCATATGCCCCAGCCCCCGAAACATTTTTGTTGCCCTCCACTGGACTCTTGCCAGTTTGTCCACATCCTTTCTGTAGTGGGAGGCCCAAAACTGAACACAGTACTCCAGATGTGGTCTCACCAGTACTGAATAGAGGGGAATAATCACTTCCCTTGACCTGCTGGCAACACTTTTAACAGTGCGGCCTAGGATGCCATTAGTCTTCTTCACAACAAGGGCACGCTGCTGGCTCATATTCAGCTTATCATCCACTGTAACCCCCAGGTCCTTTTCTGTAGTCAGCCCTCAGCCTGTACTGGTGCATGGGATTGTTTTGTCCTAAGTGCAAGATCTGCACTTGTCCTTATTGAACCCCATGAGTTTCCTTTTGGCCTAATCCTCCAATTTGTTGAGGTCTGATGGGGAGCATGGCAATGGGCTTGATCATCAGTATTCAGAACAAGATGCCCCATATCCCAACTGGGGAGGGGATGGAGTATTTGAGAAGAGCATTCCCATGAAGGCAGAACATCTGGATTCCAAATGGAAGCATAAGAGCTGAAATAACCTGTGGGGAAGGTGGTGTGCCCAAAGAAGAGCAAGTAAGGCCAATTCAGTTAGCCTAGGGGAAGGAACTCCAAGTGATTGGACTCTTTTGGTATTGGGGTTTTTTGGGGTTTTTTTTGGTTTGCTAAATCAATGTAACTTTGAAACAAATGTGGTTACTTTTTTGTGTTGTTATTTGGAGTTGGGCTGTGTGAAGTGACTCAAGAAAAAGTTACAAATGTTACACTGGCAGAGAAAGTGTTAACAGGCACTTAAAGACCTGATTAGACCTCAAGAGTGCACCTGGAGCTTTAATGAGTAATTTAATGATTAGGTCTACCTGTGAAGGAGTGAGATTTCCTTTAAAAAGACTTGGAAAGGGATGTGGTCATCATGGGTGACCTAAACTACCTGGACATCTGCTGGGAAGAGCAGTCAGCCAGGTCTGACTACTCATGTAGGTTCCTAGGCAAGTTACAGGACCACCACCTAACCCAGGAGGTGCGCAGGCCCACCAGGGAAAATGCCTTGTTGGACCTGGTCCTGGCCACAGGCAATGACCTGGTGCGGGGACTGCGGGTGCTCAACCACCTGGGTGATAGCGACGATCGCCTACTGGAATTCACCATCCAGCGCACGGTGTCAAAGGCCTGCAGCAAGGCAGCAGCCCTGGACTTCAGGAGGGTGGATTTCAATGAGCTAAGGAGACTAGTCAGGGAGTCTCTGGGGTCCTGGAGGGAGGGGAGTTGGGAGTCCAAGAAGAGTGGTTGTTCCTTGAGGAGACGATCCTCCAAGGCCAAAGGGTGACAATCCCCACGTGGATCAAAGGGGGCAAGAGTGCTCAAAAGCCCCCATGGCTCACCAAAAGCATCCATGAATGCCTCAAAGTCAAAAAGGAGGTGTACACCCAATGTTAGGGAGGGGCCATCACCAAGGAGGATTATACCTCCTTGGCTCGAGATTGTAGGGGGGCTGTTAGGAAGGCTAAGGCAGAGATGGAGCTGGGGCTAGTGACCTAGATCAAAGATAACAAGAAGTCCTTTTTTAAATACATAGCGGGTAAAAAGGAGGTACCAAATAATGTGGGGCCTCTGCAGGACATGCTTGGTAATCTGGTGGTAGCACCAGACGACAAAGCTAATCTCTTTAGCAGATTCTTTGCTTCCATTTTTCTGAGCAGGGACAGGGACATCCTCCACACTGGGATACCGGATGGACCCAGGGGAGGCGCAGCCAGGCCCAGGGTCAGTGAGGACATAGTCAGGGAACTTCTGGAGGTACTAGATGTGTCCAAATCAGCAGGTCCTGACGATCTCCACCCCAGAGTGCTTAGGGAACTGGCAGAGGTCCTCGCAGGACCCCTGGCACAGCTTTACGAGCACTCGTGGTGCTCTGGTGTGGTGCCTGTTGACTGGAAAAGGGCCAATGTGGTCCCCATTTTCAAAAAATTTAGTTTCATGTTACCTTCTCCTTGCATCCCTGCACTGGCTCCCCTTACTTGTCTCAAGCACTAACCTCTTGTCTTCATTCTCCAGGCCTCTCTGCCATATTATCTCTCTGGCTATTGATGCTGGCTCTTGCGAATAGCCCATGATGTCCATTTTTTATACTCTTTTATGAGCAAAGCTCTGCTTCTCCCATGGTGCCCTTCAGGCTTGGGAGCAGTTCCCTGTGAATACAAGCAAGCTGCTTCATTGTCCTTTTTCAAAAGCTTTCCCTTGCCAAGTTGCCATTTAAAAAAAAGGCTGGACAGACATCTGTCTGGGCTGGTTAGGACCAGAGCATCCTGCATCTCTGGAGGGGTCAGGACTAGAAGACCCTTAAAGTCCCTTCCACCCTTATGAGTCAAAACCTGTCTGATGATGATTCAGCTGCTGACGTGCTGAGACTGCTGTCTATCATGTTAACCGGTACAGTCTCACTGATACAGATAGATTTGGCAGGTGACATAAGGAAACGATGTGTGTTTTGGGATAGGAACCTTAAAAAGGCTGAGGGAGCACGTCAGGCAGCGGCAACATCTGGTTGCTGGGGGAGAGGGTGAAAGGGGGAGGGAGGAGGGACCACATAGATCCTTGCTCTTGTTTTAGGATTTTTTTTCTTTGCATGTGTCGCCTGCCTCGGCTGCCACAAGGTTGCTTGGCGGTTGGATAGTATTTTCTTTCCTCATCTCTCCTCCAGAGGAATTCAAACGTGTAGCCTGTTCTTGTCGGCTGGTGGTCAGATGCTTGAGCAGAGCCAGCCAATTAGTGGATACCTTGGTCTGCTAAGTGCCAGAGGAGACGTCCTTGGCAGTGCTGTTGGCCATGTACCAGGCTCCCCAAAAGGAAGCTTCTGTGAGGGAAGTGTGCACGGCAGCCTGATGTATCAGCACGCAGCACAACCCCTGCCTTGACAGGCCACCGCCAAGGGCAGACTACACTGAATGCAGTGTCCGTGGCTTTCTTTTGTTCCAGCTCTTCCCTGTTGTCTCTCCTACCTGCCAGTGCTTCAGGAGACTGACCCAGGAGCATGGCAGTGCCAACCTGAGCTAGGGAGGGGGGAGGAAGCAGCTCTTCTCCCTGCTCCCTACTGCCAGTCCTTGCCCAGGGTAAGTTGTACCTCTGCTCCCCTTTTCACAGACACACCTCCTCTTCCCGGCCACATGCAGGTCACTTCGGCCTCTGCGGGACAGCAGGATGTGTCTGCACAGAGCCCTCCCTCACCCCAAATCATTTCTATTTTGTGTTCGTTTATGGCTGTGCTTTCCCTCACTCCAAAGGCTTTATTTTACCTGATAACACCCCTTTCTCTTTATTATTAGCTCTCTTCCCTTAGCACCTTTCTGGGTCCCAACAGAAGTGCAGCTGGCTCTGCTGGTCACTTGTGCACTAAAATTCCCCTGTAGCTTGATAGGAAATGCTTGGGCTTTCTTGCTAGCCAGGGTTTAGTTTGGGGCAGGGCTGGGTATGCCTGCTACTGCATGTGTACCAGGAGATGGGGCTCTTCCAGCAAATCATGTCCTGCAGTAGGAGCTCCTTGTTCATGTTTCCCTTTCCATTAAACAGCCAGGGTGTTACAGACTTGCACAGACTTGGGAAGAACAAGCGTGGTTCTGTTCTCTGAGCTGCAGGTGTTGAATTGAGTTGACTTCCTGGGGAAGACACTAGAGGGCACTTCCACCTTAGTTTTAGACTTACTTTCATGGAGTTAACAACCCGCAGTGCCATCCTGACTCTGGGCTATGGGGAGGTAACAAGGCTGGGTAAACCTCTTTGTATCAGGGATGTTCTTTTTCTGCCTTGGTCCTCGCTGACATCTCTGGATGCTCCCACAACACAAGCATTAAATCTTACTAACTATGGAAGAAGTCGGTGCTGCTCCAGACTACAGACTTGGGGCAAGGTCTCAGGTTATTCCAGTGTGTGGTGTCTAGTGGAGCAGGAGCTGCCTCTGGAAATCTAGCTCCTCTGAGAGATCACCTTGTTTCCTGTTCCAGCAGGAAGCACAGAGGCTTGTCGGGGCAGGGGTAGCAGTGAGATTACCAACAGTGAACATGTGAGGGCAATGAGGGTCAACACTAAAGCTGGCTTTAGAAATGAGTAAAGGCTGACAGAGGTGAAGGGGGTACTGGATGTACCAGCTAAACCAGCGGTGCTCATCCCCTAGCTGTAGGCAACATGTGGCGTGCAGAGCCATGGCATCTGGTCCACGGGGCTCCCTATAGATCTCAAAATTTGTTTGGGGGGGACTGGTAACAGTTCATCGCTGCTACTCTGCTGCCAAATTTCTGGGCCCAGAGGGAGCCCCATGAGCCGGATAGCATGGCTCTGTTCTCTAGATTTGGGAGAGCGAGGCTGATCAGCCACTTAGCCAGCCAGTAAGGCCACAAGATTGAGCACCACTGAACTAAACCAAAGGCATCACAAACAGCTCGAGCATCAGTCTGCATCTGTGAAGTGGTTGGGAGAACCTGGGTCTCAGCAGATGTCTTGGTTCAATTTCCTTCGTAAAGGGAGATTCTTGATTTATTTTTTTTCCTTCTTGGGAAGGGAGATGGGGAAATGCCTGCTGATCTGCCAGCCCCCTCAACCATCCTCCAGTGGGTATGGTCTTTTAAGGCTAGAAGGGACTGTGGCCTCTTCTGCATGACAGACCCAAAAATGTCTGCTAGTGCTGCGAGTGGAGGTGCTGCATCTCTGTACTATGGGACATGAGCATAATCCAGCCCAGTAACTTGTGCCCAAACTGGAGTGTATCAATGGACAGATACAACCCTGATGACGTTCAATACCGACAAATGCAAGGTGCTCCACCTTGGGGGAAAAAACCTGCATACTTATAGGCTCGGCAGTGCTGCACTCGCTAGCACTACAGCTGAAAGAGACTTGGGGGTCTTGATTGACCACAAGATGAACATAAGCCACCAGTGCAATGTTGCAGCTGGTAAAGCAAACAAAACTTTGGCTTGCATCCATAGATGCTTCTCAAGTAAATCTCAGGATGTCATTCTCCTGCTGTACTTGGCCTTGGTGAGGCCGCAGCTGGAGTACTGCATCCAGTTCTGGGCTTCACATTTCAAGAAGGATGTGGAGAAGCTTGAGAGAGTCCAGAGGAGATCCACGCACATGATCAGAGGACAGGAGAACAGACTTTATGATGAGAGGCTGAGAGCCATGGGACTCTTCAGCCTAGACAAGCACAGGCTCAGGGGGGACCTGGTAGCTGCCTATAAGTACATACGGAGTGTGCATCAGGATCTGGAGGAATGCCTGTTCACCAGAGCGCCCCAAGGGATGACAAGGTCAAATGGTCACAAACTTCTCCAAGACCATTTTAGGCTGGACATAAGGAAATACGTCTTTACTGTTTGAGTCCCCAAGGCCTGGAATAGACTCCCTCCAGAGATGGTGCAGACACCTACTCTGGACTCTTTTAAGAAAAGTTTGGACGTTTATCTTGCTGGGATCCTTTGACCCTATCTGACTTCCTGTCCCTGGGGCGGGGGGCTGGACTCAATGATCCTCCGAGGTCAACTTCTAGCCCTAATGTCTATGAAATATATGAAATGGAAAGACCGTCTTGTCTCAAACTGGAGTCTCGAAATGCTGGTGGATACATTGCATCCCTTGGCAATCTCTTCCTTAGGCCAGTTCCCCTGACTGGGAGGAGTTAGCATTATGTCCAGTCCTTAGTACTAATGACTTCAAATGTGGGAATTGGCCTGGTGTTTTTCTTCCAGCCAGCCTCTATAGGGAACAATGTATGGCTACCAGGAGTGGCAGCTTCCACATTAGCTCTACAGGGAAATGTTTCTGGATGAACTAGGGACCAACTCCTTACCCTTGGCCACTAGAAACTAGTGGACATCCAGCTGGTGGAACCATTAGCACCACCGGCTCAGTCTTGTACTGAGGTGTTCAAGGATTCTGGGTGCGGGTACTAACTCTTCTCTAACAGCTCATATCATAAGCGTATAACTTCCCACATAGCTTTTCCCTGTATTTCTTAATTCATTTTCTTTAAGAAGGGCAAGTGCAGCGTCTCTCTACCTGACTTGGAGCCGAGAGCATGCACTGGTGACAGGGCAAGAGTAAGGTTGACAATCAGTTATCGAAGGGGGGGTTATTAAGTGTTAAGAGCAAGAGCAGGGATGAAAGACACCAAGGGGAAAGGCTGTAACAACTGGGTTGATACCTAATAGATGTTGATATGAGCTGGTGTAGTGCCCCTACAGTGATAAAAGTGCAACAAAACATGCCCACTTGAACTCTGTCTCATTCAGGATCAAATTTAGGGCCATTTATGTCCCTTGTGTTACTGCAGGATTATTCAGATATGTTCAGACCAAATGGATTTGAACCTGGGGCGATCAGGCCAGGAGATGGAGGTTGGGTCCTCAATGCTACCACACAGCTGGCCAGATGCTAGCCCCAGCCCAGCCTGGTTCCTCCCATGAGGACATTACTGAGGAGTTGGGTGATTGGGGGAACCTAAAGGCGCTGTGCGTCCCTGACACGAGGGCTATAAAACCCCTCCTACTTCCTATGGGACTTATCCCAGCAACATGGCTTGTGTGTGTGGTCCTTGGACTTGCTCCTACCTGATCCCAGCCTCAGCACAGCCCCTGCCCCTGTTTGGACATCCCAGCTCTGATCTCCCTTCCACCCTGACTGTGATACTGCCTCAACCCTTGGCCTGAAAGCCCAGACTGTGATTGATACCTGGCATGACCCTGGCTTGCTTACGGTAATTTGCAGATTGACTGCCTATGGCCCGATTGATCCTGACAAGATGTGCAAGTTGCACAACAGGGGATGTGTAGGTAGATTTCCATTTACTAAAGTAGCTAAAAATCTGTATGCCCATCCCCTGCGTATGCAACCAAAACCCCTTGAATGGGTCAGCATCAGTTATAAGCTGCTTGCTTTGAAGGGGTCTGATCTTTTCTTAACCAGAAGGTTTCCCTATGCCTTCTTAAAAAAAACCCAACCCCCTAGAAAACACAAAACCCCAGGCTTTTAAAGCATCTTGCTCCAAGGCACCCCAAAATCACTAGTTATGTTTAGAAATCTTGGCCTTTATTTCCTAGCTCCTTGCCTGGGCTCTGAAATACGTGCCGTGATTTCATTGCTACTGGGCAGCAACACAAGCCACTGAAGTAAATGGGAGCTAAAGATGAGACACCTTCAGACATCAGGGTCAGCCTAGTCAGATTTCTAAATGTGGCTTTGAGAGACAATTTAGGCTGTGGTTGGGCCTTATTATACCCACAGCTGTTATTGGCTTCAGCTGGAGTCTACAGACATGACTTGTCTGAAAAAAAAATCAGTCCCAGAGATTTGGAAATGTGGACTTCTTGTTTTTTAAAATTGCAATTTGAAGTCTTGCCTTTGCTGTTTATCTCACTCTATACCTAATATGTACATTAACCAGTAAGTAGAGTGGTGTGGGTTGTAGCCGTGTCGGTCTAAGGACATCGGCAGACAAGGTTCTTTGGGTAAATCTGACATCTTTTATTAGACCAACTGAAATTTCAGTTGGTCTAATAAAAGAAATCAGATTTACCCAAAGAAACTTGTCTGGCAGTAAGCAGAGTGACATCTAGCAGATCATCACTGGTACATTAAGGGGAAATGAGGTGGGGCAGTAAGAACCATTGCTAGTAGACAAGTACTCATATGACAGACAAGCTGCAGGAGGTGGCTGCATAGTTTATGGCTAGGGCACTCGGGAGGCTTGAGATACACTCCCAGCTCTTTCAGTGACTGCCGTGACATTTGGCAAACCACCGTATCCCAATCTGATCCAAATTGTTCATAATCTCTTTGGATGCGTGTGTTAGTGCCTGACACAATGGGGCTTGGTTGAATGCCTAAGATAGGCATCTAAATTGTACTGTAGTTAAGCATCATTCTGGCTGGGATAGTCTAATTTGGGCTGGTCCTGCTTTGAGCAGGGGGTTGGAGTAGATGTGACCTCCTGAGGTCCCTTCCAGCCCTCATTTTCTTTGATTCTGTGATCTACTTTGGGCACTTGCCAGGGAACCTAGAATGGGATTTAGATGTCTGAATCACTAATAATAAATAACAATACAAATTAATTACAAAGCACTCAGTTGATACCCAGGAATGGACAGGGGCTGAGGGAGGCTGGAGACTGGATTATGGCCTTGGATAGACTGGATAGACCCAGTCCCTCGTGACAAGGCGGGGTGTCTGGGAGGCTGTGCTGTGGTTGCCTCTGCTGTGGTTGGAGAGCACGCAGCTCTCCAGTGCCATCAATATGGCCTTGTTCAATAACATCCTGCTCCTTTGTGGACTTCCTGTCACACACACAAGTGATTGCCGCTTGCTATAAATGTCAACCCGCTCTCTTAAAATCCTCGGCTCCCCGGGGTCTGCGGCTTGGCACTCAGACCATCCCCTGAGTGTCCTCAGCCCGCCTCGGCCCCTTTCACTGCCTGCATGCACCAGCAGTAAATCCTCTGAAAGACAGGAGACGGGAGCCCATTCAGGTGATGTGTGCTCCCATCCCACCCTTAATTGCCATTAACTTTATATAGCTGTTGCGGTCCCAGACAAGGAAGTAATTTCCATAAACCTCCTTTTTATGATCAGAGGTGCTGGTCAACGCATCTGCTAAGGCAACCCCACTGCTACTGCAAGTAGAAGGAGCTCTGCCCAAGGCCTTTTGGCCCTGCAGTGGCTGAGATAGCCTCTTCCTTTTCCAAGCAGCACTTCAGCATGTGCTTAATTTCCACCAATATGTAGGCAAGGGCTCCCACCTCAGATTGCTGGAAGCTGCAGTGGGAGAGGAGCAGAGGGTGGAGATACCCCAAAATTCACCCTGCCCCTCAGCATCCAGGCTGTGCTGCTGTGGGAGACAGGCTACTTAGCTAGATGGCTTCTTGGTCTGATACAGTGAGTGGCAGTCCTTAGGTAGACCCTAGGCTCATGCACCACAGAACCTCAGGGAGATTAGGGCTTGGGGCTGGGAAATCCTTATCTCCCACCACCAGCTCTGCAGTCATGGGGCTCAGGCTGGGAGATCCTTATTTCCCAGTACCCGCTCCCTGGTCGCAGGGTCAGAGCTGGGGGATGCTTCTCTCCCAGCCCAAGCTCCACAGTTTGCTTCAGTAGTCCTAAGCACTGACCAAGACACTTTCCCCACCTTGAGCATAGACAGATGTCCAAAAGGCACCAGACTGCCAAAGATTAGTGCTGACTTAGTTAAGGAGCACTTGGAGGGGTTGGATGGGTACAAATCAACCTCTATCCACAGGTGCTGAAGGAATTGGCCAGTGTCATAGCTGAGCCGCTGGCATGGCTGTTTGAGCTCTCGTGGTGCTCTGGACAGGTCCCTGAGAACTGGAAAAGGACAAATGTGGTGCCCATTTTTAAGAAGGGGAGAAGGGATTAGCCAGGTAACTTTAGGCCAGTCAGTCTTACCTCTATCCCTGGGAAAATACTGGAAAAAATCATCAAAGAGCACATTTGTGAAGGCCCAGCAGGGGAAACAGGAGCTGAGACAGATGTCATCTACCTGGACTTTAAGGAGGCCTTTGACACAGTTTTGCCTCCTATTTTCATAGGGAAGCTAACAGGCTGTGGGGTGGATGACTACACAGTCAGGTGGGTGGCAAACTGGCTTAGGGACCGCACCCAGAGAGTGGTGGGGGACGGGCCGTTCTCGGCCTGGAAGGAGGTGGGCAGTGGTGTCCCGCAGGGTTCGGTCCTTGAACCGGTGTTATTTAATATCTTCATCAGTGATTTGGATGAGTATGGAGAGCACCCTCTCCAAGTTTGCAGGTGATACCAAGTTATGGGGCAAAGTTAAGACACCAGAGGGCAGGGAGCAGATACAGGCTGATCTGGACAGGCTGGATCAATGGGAAGAATGAAATAGGATGCAATTCAACAAATATAAATGCGAGGTACTCCACCTACGAAGGAGGAATCCCCAGCACACCTATAGGCTGGGGGATGACTGCCTCAGCAGCTCAGTGGCTGAGAGGGATCTTGGAGTCAACTAAAATGAATATGAGCCGGCAGTGTAATGAGGCCATCAGCAAGGCCAATCGCACCTTGTCGTGCATTAGCAGATGCATGACCAACAGATCAAGGGAGGTGGTCCTCCCCCTCTATGCAGCATTGGCCAGGCCACAGTGGAGTACTGTGTCCAGTTTTGGGCGCCGCACTTCAAGAGGGACACGGAGGATCTGGAAAGGGTTCAGAGGAGGGCCATTTACATGATTAGTGGCCTGCGTGAAAGACCCTACGAAGGGAGGTTGAGGGATCTGGATCTCTTCAGCCTTCACAAGAGACGTCTGAGGGGAGACCTTATAGCCGCCTATAAGTTTATCAAGGGAGGACAACAGGGAATTGGAGAGGCGCTATTTACCAGAGCACCCCTAGGAGTAACTAGGAATAATGGGTGCAAACTAGTGGAGAGTAGATTTAGGTTAGACATTACGAAGACATTTTTTACAGTAAGGGTGGCCAGGATCTGGAATGGGCTTCCAAGAGACGTGGTGCTATCACCTAGCTTGGAGGCCTTCAAGAGGAGGCTTGATAGTCACCTGGCTGGGGTCGTCTGACCTTGGTCCTCTTTCCTGCCAGGAGCAGGGGGTCGGACACGATGATCCATTGTGGTCCCTTCCGACTCTACAATCTATGAATCTCCCAGCCTGAGCCCCATGACTGCAGGGCTTGTGGTGGGAGACAAGGATCTCTCAGTCCCCATCCCTAATTGCAATCTTGAAGTGGGGGACTGGGATCTCCCTGTGGCTCTGCCCAGGCTGTGGTGGCAAAGTCCGCCCCAACAGGAGGCAGCAACAGGGGCAGGGAGCAATCTTCTGCCCAGCTGACTGGGAGCACATTTGTTCCTGGTCATGCCTCTACATAAGCGCTACTGCCCAGTAATTAATCACAAGTAAATTTGCTACTTGCATTTGCAGGTAGCAAATTTATTTACAATTAGAGCAGTTTACTGTGCAGTAAGCATGTGTGTGTGTAAACACGTATGCTTACTGTGCAGTGAACTGCTCTACTGCACAGTAAAGTGTCTCATGTAGATGTACCCGCCGTCTATCTTAATGCTGGGGATGGGGTGAGATGAACAATGTATGGGATTTGGTAATGAAATCTGGAGCCTTTCCCCTCCAGGTTGCTGGTTCATGGACACTGAGGGGTTGATCTGGTGATCTGGGTCAACTCCAAAATGGCCATCCCAGCTGGCAGTGGCAGATCTGAACAGATGTGGAAAGCAAGCAATCCTCTTGGCCCTGAGGTAGTCTCTCCTGGTCAGAGTTGAAGGACTAGGAGGAAAAACTGTGGAAAGCCCCAAATTCCTTGTTGTATTCCTGCTTTGTGGCTGAATGACCTACTTTAGTGTCTGAGTTGTCTTCTCTGGCATGTCCCATGGGCAGTTTTTTCAAATGGCGGTTGTCTGTGCATTGCCTTCTGCTGAATGTCATGGATGAGAAGAACACTCTTGGTCTCCAGCCAAGGAACACTCGAGTGCAGTGGTTACAACTGCCCCATCTGCAGCTCTGGGCCAAAGGAGCCTGGGTGGAAGAGCTAAGTCCTCTGAAAACATCACGTGAATGAGTGGCCTGATCTGTTCCCACTCAAGTCAACGGACCTTTGCTTTGACTCGGTAGAAGCAGGAGCAGCCCCTGGAGGCTGTGTGTTGAGGAACATGTCATCCTCATGATGATGCTCTCAAAGGCTGCCGAAGTCGGGGAGATTTGAAGCTCCACACAGTGAGTACTTTACGTGCAAGGCTCTGCATGGGGTAGAGGCACAGCTCTGAGGCCCAAACCAGGCTAGGTTTTGATCTCAAGCCAGCATAAATCCCAAGTATCTCCACTGAAGTGCATGAACGAGAGACTCTGGGTTTACCCTAGCATAAGGGAGCCTGGCATCAGGCCCAGTATGCTTTGTAAATGCTGGCCCATGGTGCATGTTTGCAGCTTTCATGCCATTTGCTTGTCTGAGCCAGATTCGAAACCCCTTCCCTTCCCCACCCCCTGCCAACTTGATTGTATTTTGTGACTACCCTCTCCTCCTTGTCCTGTCAGCTTCCCCCCTGTTGTGCGATAAACCTCTTTCCAGATGCCTGGCCAGGCTCCCAATGGCAGTGTGGTATCAGTTTAATGTATAATTAGACAGGAATTCTCTTCCAGCCCTGTTTCTTCATCTGAATTATACAAATGATCTAATTTGTGAGAGACCTAGCAGAACCCAGGCCTTTAATCCGTCCACCAGGTTTGCGCGGGCATGGTCATTTAGCCTTTGAGAGTATCGATGGGTAGCTCCTACCTCCTGCTTTGCAGCAGTAGATTTGAATGTGCATTATAAAGATGGGCAGTTATTGTCATCTTTATAGGTAGGGTAAACTGAGACACGATATGAAGTGACTTGAATGATGTCTCCCAGCAGGCCAGGGATAGTCATGAATAGAATCCAGGACTCCCAGTCCCGGTCTCCTGCTCTATTTGTCAGATGACGCTGCCTCCAAAATACCAGTGTAATAAAACTAAGGAAGACTGGGTTACATTGTCAAATGCAGTTTAAAGATAAGCAGCTAAAATTATGCAACAGCTAAGGACCTAAAATGGGTGTGAGTGCTTGGTCTTCCTCTTGGGAAACTTAAATGCCTGTTTTGGACACACAGAATTGCAATGAAGTGTCTAATTTTAGGCAAATGGTTTGAAAATATGTTTGACTGAGCTCTAGTGGAGAAGATGCTGCCAGAGCTCACAGCATTTAGGTAGGACCTTCTGGCCATCTTTTTTATCACCCAGGAAATGGCAACTAGGTCTTCCCAATGTGTTCCTCAGCCTGGAAGGTACTAGCCACTCTGAGCACCCACTGACCTGAGACTGCTCAGCATTTTGCAGGCACAAAGTTTAAATGTCTAATGCCCATATCATCCTGAATTCTCAGCTGATGTATATTGGTGTGGCTTCAGACACTTCAGTGGAGGGTTTGTCCTTGTTTGTTCCTGACTAGGGCTGTGTATTAAATGAGGGATAAATCTGAGAGCTCTTATCTTTGACAGTGACCCTTACCAGAGACCCTCTGCGTAGGAAGGATATTTGATCTTGGCAAAGATGTTTGCAAATATTTATACTCAAATATCCCCATTTCCTCTGCATTCCACTCCCATCCACATCTATATTTGAGCTTAAAAAACCCCCAAGAGTTTGTTACATGTAATATGTCTTTAAACCTCATGCATTCTTTTCTGTAGCTCTGCCTCCTGCTGTTGTTCTTTATCATACTTCATGCCACTGCATTAATATTAGCAGGGAAGCAAGTTGTTTGGGAGATAATGCAAATAGATGTGTTCCACATCCATCATTTATGCTTTTTATAGAGATATGAGCTTTTGGTTTACAGAAGCCAACTCCTTGTATGGTGGAAGGATATAGGTCTGGCTTATAGGAGGTCTCCTGTCATCCACTGAGGACCTGAGTCTCTTCTGATCCCAGTTAGGCACTTTAAACACTCATGTTTATGCTCAAAGCAGGACCAGCCCCAACTAGATCATCCCAGCCAAAGCTTTGTCTAGCCAGGTCTTAAAAACCTCCAAGGATGGAGATTGCACCACCTCTCTGGGTAACCCATCCCAGTGCTTCACCACCCTCCTGGTGAGAGTTTTGCTCTTCCTTACATCTAACATAAACTTCCCTTGCTGCAACTTGAGCCCATTTCTCCTTGTTCTGTCATCTGCCACCACTGAGAACAGTCCAGCTCCATCCTCTTTTGAATCCCTCTTCATGTAATGGAAGGCTGCTATCAAATCCCCTCTTAATTTTCTCTTCTCTAGACTAAATAAGCCCAGTTCCGTCATCCTGTCCTCATAAATCATATTCCCCAGCCCACATACCATTTTTGTTGCCCTCCACTGGACTATCTCCAATTTGTCCACAACCTTTCTGTAGTGGGGGGGGGGCCCAAAACTGGACACAGTACTCCAGATGTGGCCTCACCCGTGCTGAATAGGGGAAATAATCACTTCCCTACCAATGCAGCCCAGTATGCCGTTAGCCTTCTTGGCAACAAGGGCAAACTGTTGGCTCATATTGAACTTATTGCCCACTACAACCCCCAGGTCCTTTTCTGCAGAGCTGCTGTCCAGTCAGTCAGCCCCCAGCCTGTACCGATGCATGGGGTTGTTCTGTCCTAAGTCCAGGACTTTGCACTTGTCCTTGTTGAACCTCATGAGTTTCCTTTTGGCTCAAATCCTCCAATTTGTCTAGGTCACTCATAATCATAGCCCTACCCTCCAGCATATCTACTATTCTCCCCAGGTTGGTGTCATCTGAGAACTTGTTGAGGGGGCACTCGATGCCATCTTCCAGGTCATTGATGAAGATATTGAACAAAACCGGCCCCAGGACCAGTCCCTGGAGCACTCCATTTCATACCAGCTGCCACCTAGACACTGAGCCATTGATTACTACCCTCTAAACCTGATGCTCCAGCCAGTTTTTTATCCACCTTACTGTCCATTCATCCAGCCTGTACTTATCTTGCCTGCAAAAATGTTGTGGGAGACCATATCAAAAGCCTTGCTAAAATCAAGGTACACCACATCCACCAGTCTCCCCACATCGACAAAGCCAGTCACCTCATCATAGGAGGCAATCAGGTTGGTCAGGCATGCCTTGCCCTTGGTGAATCCATGCTGACTGTTCCTAATCACCTTCTTTTCCTTCAAGTGGTTCAAGAAAGATACCTTTGTGCGGGCCCTCTCCCGATCCCGCCTGGATCGCCATGTGCGAGCTCTCTCCCGATCCGATCTGGGTCGCCATGTGCAAGCCAGGGCGAGCTGGGGGCCCGTCTTTATGCACACAGGCTGTGGCTGGCAGCCCGGGCACACGGGGCTGGAGAAAACCGCGGTGCGGTATAGTATGCTCGAGCTAGAATCAGTCACGGAGGCGTAATGGTTGATTGAAAAGATTATTTACTTACACCCCAGGTGGTCGC
>NW_005842056.1:1666634-1683609 GCF_000455745.1 Alligator sinensis
CAGGAACTCCTTTGCATCGTGCATCACTATAATGCAAAAGAAATGCACTATGCAAAGAAAGCTACAGAACTGGCGGGAAAAGCTCCTGCACGCGGGTCCTCTGTTGCAACAGAACACTCCACCGTGCAAAAGAGCTGCAATTTTGGCGGGAACATGATTTAGCGATGCCGAAGCACACTCAAACAAAAAACCCCACAACTTTGGGTTGTGACAACCTTGAGGATCTGCTCCATGATTTTTCCGAAGATTGAGGCGAGGCTGACTGGTCTGTAGTTCCCTGGATCCTCCTTTCCCCCTTTCTTAAATATGGGCACTATGTTTGCTCTTTTCCAATCTCCTGGGACCTTTTTCTGATCACCATGAGTTTTCAAAGCTGATGGCCAGTGGCTCTGCAATCACATCAGCCAACTCCCTCAGCAAGCTCGGGTGCATCCCACCCAGCCCCATGGACTTGTGTATGTCCATCTTTTCTAAATAGTCCCTAACCTGTTCTTTCACCACTGAGGGCTGTTCACCTTGCCCTGAACTGTGCTGCCTGGTGCAGTAGTCTGGGAGCTGACCTTGTTTGTGAAGGTTGAGGTGAAAAAGATATTGAGCACTTCAGCCTTTTCTGCATCCCCAGTGACTAGGATGCCTCTCCCATTCAGTAAGGGACCCACACTTTTCCTGATCTTCCTCTTGTTACCTACATACTTGTAGAAACCCTTCTTGTTACTCTTCATGTCCCTTGAGTCCCTTACACTGAGGAAGTGAGTCTGTTGGGGTCCTTGCTACACAGCATTATCTGAAGCTGTGGTAGTCTAGAAGTCTAGCTAGAAACCATTGGTTCACTTGGTACATTGGCCAGGTTGGCTTCCATTACATAAAATTAGAAATGAATGGGCATAAGTTGTACAACCTTGAAAGCCAAACTTGGCATAGCCCACTGTGAAGGGCTATGTGCAGCAAAGGCAAAAGGCACCTGCCTCTCTTGGTGAACCTGGGTGACTGGGCCATCTAGAGCAAAAACGGCATGGAGAGAGAAGGACAGCAAATAACTGGGGCGGTGAGTTTATAGGCCTGGATTGTTGGGTCTGCCCTGAAAGGAGGAAGCCCTGGGCTCTGGCCCCTGTTCATAATGGCTAATGCAAATCCATCAAAAGCATTGGAACGAGTGAGCAGGGCAGAGGGCTCTCTCTCCTCTCTCTCTTCCTTCCCACCACCTGAACCCCCACCTCCAAGGGGATTCCTCACCTTTCATGGTCTCCTAGCCCCATGGGCTCTTGAATTCCTCCCCATCCAGTGGGCCAGCTTTCAAATTTCCGAAAGCCACTATGGAAGAGGAATCAACAACTCCAAGCAGCACCTTCCCACCTCCACTTGACTGAATGAGAGTGAGACACCTAGATGTTTATGATAAAATGATGTGCAAAGAGCCTGCTAGAGACTTGCCTCTACAGTTGGGGAACTTCTGGGATCTCATAGCAGTTGGAGTCAATGGTGAGTTGGGTACTGCAAGTACCTTTCCTAGGCAGTAGTGCCGCACCATTTTCTCCGGCAGTCATTATGCTCGTAGATAGCTTTCCTCATTTCTATTGCAATTGCATGTAGGGCACCTCAGCAGCATTGGGGTCCCCCAAGGCAGTGGCAGTGGGGTTCCCCAATGCAGGCACACAACAATCTCTACCCTAAAGAGGCTGCAGTCTAAATGGATGGTATGAACGGAGTATCTGATCCCCATTTTATATGTAATGAGTGATTGGATTAAGGTGGCGCTCAAACCCAGCTCTCCTGAGTCCTGGTCTCTTGCCTTAACTATGAGACCATCCATCCTGCTTTGCCTCTGACTTAGCTTTCCCTTTGACAGTCTTCAGCCATCTGGCATGACACCCTGGAGAGAATGGAGGTACTGAGTTTGGTATCCAGCTGTCTCACTCCTTTAATATGTACCCTTCCCATACAGCAGATTTCCCACTGGTTCCTTGACATGACGACTGCAGCTCAGGTATTTGATCAGGTAGTTAAACAAGCTGAAGATCCACATTGATGCAGAGGGCCTGGGGATTTTGCTACCATTTGTCAAGTGATACCTTGCTGGTGATTTCTTGTCTGAGGGATTTTATTGCAGGTACTGTATCCCCTTGTTGCTTAAGCTTGATGTATGGTTTCCATCTCTTAGCCCAATATATAATAATGCAGGGAAAGTGTCATGTGGCGAGATGTAACTGACTGTGTGCAGCACGGTAAGATGCTACTTAGTGTCTCGTACAACAAAAACAGGGGTAAAATGGATGTGATGCTGGGAATTGGGGCTCTAGTCCCTCTTCTTCCTCCTCCCCACAGTAGCCTAGAGCCAGGGCAGAGAAGCAAGATGTGGAATTCGCCACTAGTAGTCCTCCTTGCCTGCCTCCTGTTGATGGTTATCAGCTAGTCAGTGCTGCACCTCTGACCAAGGTTGTTCAAAAGCAGAACGAGAGGGGCATGTGCCCTCCAATCCTGTGGTCACCCAGGTGCGCACAAGACCCTCTGTCTGTGCTTTCTTGTCCTACATGTGGTGTTCACTTCCCCCAGATGCCCAGTTGGGCACACTTGTATCCTGTTGTACTGTTCAACAGTTCAAGGTGTTCAAGGTGTCACGGGTACAACCCAGCAATGAGGGGCTCAGAAGCTGAAGATCAACAATGCTGGAAGTCCCGAATTCATAGTCGAGGGTCACAATACTGGGTGTCAGTCTGAGTCTGATGTCCAGGGTTTGAAACAGGGCTGTGGTGAAAGCCAGAAGATCAGGAGCTGGGAAATATGCAGGACTGGGTGAGCATGAGTGAGATGCTGGGATCTGAGGCAGAAACAAGGTTGGAGGCAGGGCAGAGGCATCTGAGGGAAAGGTTCAGAGCCAGGGGTCCAAGACAGGAGCAGAAATACAGGAGTCAGGCAAAGAAGTCCACAACAGGGGCACTAAGAATATTATTGTAGGGACAAGGCACTGCAGGAAGTGGGCAGGTTTTATAGCCCTCCCATCAGGGGCTTGTAGCCCCTCTTGGTCCTCCCAAGTCACCTGATCCCCCATTAAGAACCTTTTGGGAAGTCCCAGGCTGAGCTGAAGCAGGTATGTGGCTTATCTCCTGGTGGTGCTGCAGCCTGGTCTTCTGTCTGCAGATGCCATGGATTGGGATTGAATCCCAGGGGCCCTGATACCAGCATTTTCTTGGTGGGCAATCCAATGTAAACATAGCCAAAGGCTACCAGCACTGATGTATGCTCGCCCATGCTAGCTCTGCCCCTTGAGGATCATGGTGTCTCTTGAGTACTGGCAAAAAAAAATCTTATCTCTGAACGTAGCCAAGTGTGAGGGACAGCTGGTGGTCGGTAGGAGAGAATACGGATTAACCCTTACCACCATGTGTTATGCTATGTGCTGCTTATTTAATCTGTGTCTTTAAACTACAGTCTACTTCTCTTATGCATAAGTGCATAACTCCCTTAATTGCATACCACGCAAACACTCATTCTCAGCATATTGGTTAAGTGCACAGGAACTCTTCAGCTGCCTGTCTACTTCCTAACACACTGTTTAAGTGCATAATTTGTGAAGCTGACTAGGATTTCAAGGTTTATAAACATCCTTGAACAGACTAGACCCTGGTAATTGCAAGGCTGCTATTAGAGGCATCCGTGTAGAAAACAAGGTAGCAAGCCTTAATGAGGTGTCAATAGCTCAATGCAGGTGATTCTAGAAGTGAATGAGTTTGAATTTGGGCATGTGCCTACTCCAGATCAGTGCCAATCATTCAGTCTGAAGATTATGCTCCTAAATGCAGTAGTTGTGTAAGAGTGGCTCCTTTGAAGCCAAGATTGGACCTTCAGTTAACCCTCCGGGGTTAAGATTTCACCTCACCATGCTTGAGATACTACAATAACTAGCTTTACACACCTGAGATCAGCAAACAGGACAGGGACTAAACAGGCTGCTCAGTTTCTATTGTTGACACCAGACAATTTTAATATTACTTTCTTATCCTGAGCATCTGGTATATTGAAATGGGAGCAGCATCTTTATTAAATCTTCAATTCTTTCTTTCTTTGCTCGTGAGCCAGGTTACACATGATGGTGTAGGGTGCTAGAAGCTTTATATAGGCATGTGTTTGTGAGATTTCATTATTCATAAATGGCAGAGTTGGGAAGAGAGAGGGGGTTATCTTGGTCTTTCCAGGCAAATAGCAATAAAGAATAACTTGAAGGCATAAGCTTCTGCGCCATCATAGGTGTCTGCTACATTTATTTTGCTTTATTAGTGTTTTGTGCTTCCTTTTTTCTCCATAATACTGAATTCTGATATTACAACTCATTTTGAGAAGAAACGATGCCCCCCCACCCAAATTTAGTGAGACTGAAGGAGGAATAAAATACTATCACTAAGGGCACTAGAACTTGGCCTTATGAAAATAATGGCAGCAGAAGTATGGGATAGAGTTTAACACTCAAATGCAGTCAAAATCACCTTATACCATGACACATGGTTGGTATGGTCCTTATGCTCCATATCCTGTGTGGGACCAGTAGTGTAATGGGGGCAGAGCAAGTGACTGGGGCATGGGATGGAAAAATATCAGCATCTGTTCCAGCTGCACAGTCATGCCAGTGGCACAGCAGCAGCCAGAAGTCACCACTGCCTGACGTTGCCTCAGGTGTCAGGCTGCTTTTTTATGTCCTTGCATGAGACGTGTATTTTCTCGAACAGACCAATGTGGTGTGCACCCAGTGCTGCCTTTCTGGTTAAGGGTGCCATTAGCTTTTTGCCTGCAAGCCATGCAATGGCTGTCTTCATAATTTTCCTTGCTATCTAAGTGCAAACCCAGCTTGGTTGGTGCATGGGGATGGGAGGGAATTCTGCTTCCCCCACACTTTTTGCTGCATGTGTCAGGATGGCTTTTAAGCCTTGCTCAGGTATTGAGTGTTGGCTGCTGCCAAGGCTGGCAGTTTTGACTGGGGAGTGCCAATGCTTCTGCTGGGACTTAAAACCCAGAGGTTCCTGGCTACAGGGTCCCACCCCTCTGCTCAGGGTGAGACCGATCAAAATATTTGGGGTTAGGAAGGAATTTTATCCCATGGTTATATTGGTATGGACTGTGGGGAATTTTTGCCTTCCTCTAGCAGGGGGCATGCTCCTCTACCAGGGATCTCTTGAGCATATATTTAACAACATTTTATAGAAACAAGACATTGGCTGCTGTGGTCCCCCTGCTTTACCAGTGGCAGGTTAGGGTGTTATGTCTGGCTGTGTTGTGTCAGGGTTGATAGTAGTTTTACTAAGAAGTTAGGTTATGGATTTGTATAGGATGGTTTGAAAAGGTATGTTCCTGCCTCTGGTAGGGGTTGGACTGGTAGCCTATGAGTGTCCCTTCCACCCCTACTTCTCTATGACTCCATTTGAAGTCAACAGGTGATGAGGGATCATCTCTCTTTCATAGGAGACACTTGGGATCCCACAGCAGCTCAGTCTTTCTTTTATACTCAGTGCCTGGATGATCTTTGCAACCTTAATTACTTTCAGGAGCTGTTGTACAGACTATCGTGGTGGCCAATGTGGGCAGGCAGCATGCTAGGGTAAATCTGGCTTCATCTTCTTGGAGGCCATACTCAACTTTTCCCTGTCCTCAATGGCTTCTCTTATCCCCTTGCCAAGCCTTCTACTTGTGTGGTCCCCTGGTTCTTGTCCCTAAGAAAGGTCTTTATCTCTTGAGCCCAGGCCCTTGGAAGTAAGGTGTAAATTGCTATCATTCGTTGAAGTGATTCAAGTTATGCTGAATTGTGGTGGCTAAAGATCTGGCTTCTTGTCTTTGTGTGTGGCATTTACCACCGCAGAACCCACACGTTGGCAGCATGCTGTGCTCATAACTGGCTAGATAATTGAATAAGGTAGACTATGTTGTTTCATGGTATCTGCAAAATAATTTGAAGCATATTATTTGTCACTCTCCCATCGTCTGGGCCTGTATAAATATAGAGCACAACCTCATTATAACAGCCCCCACTTTTGACAATCTGAACAGCAGGAACCAATTTTTTTTTTTACATTATTTATAATGCAAAAAAATTGACTAACCCTTTTATAGCAAAAGCCCCTTTTTAATGACCTTTCCTCCTGGTCCCTTGGGGGTTCATTATAATGAGGTTTTACTGTACTGCTTGAATTCAGTGGTTCTGGTCAAACTGTTCAAGGAAATAATACATCTCTCTTTTCCATCTCTACTAACAATCCACAATTACAATGAAGCAATTTGAGAGTTCTCATTTTTCACCCTTCTTTGCTGTTTGTTGGTACTTCACTAAACTTGTTTCAGGTCAGTTTTACTTTGTTTCAATTAGCAGTTTTCATGGATTAGCACAATCCTGATGCATTTGGGGTTCAACGCTGAATGTAGAGAGATGCTTAGTCATCTTAGTTCAAAATTAGACAAAGTGAACTTTCATAGGCAACAGCCTACTTCATTATAGTAGCTGACAAAGTAGGCTGCTGCCTATGAAAACTTAAGCCTTTCTGAACTGGTTAGTCTCTAAGGTGCCTCCTTGCCCTGCCTTCTGTCAAATGCTAAATGTGAGTTTTTGAATCCCATCATCATGAGCTTCCTGTTTCCTTCAGGAATTCATTGCACATTTTTGTATTTTTGAAGTCTCATCTGGACTTCAAAAAACAAAGTATTTCCATACAACGGCTACAAACTACACCCCTGTTCCATACAACAAGTAACTTTACACTTAGTGGGATTGATGCAATTGTTGCTAAATAGGCCTGCGCGAATAGGGAACTATTCAATTCAGATTTAGATGTGGCTGATTCAGATGCCAGAGATTCAATTCAGAGATCTGAATCATTTTTATGATTTGATTTGGCTGAGTCGCTTCGGAAGATTAGGAGCTGATTCAGAGATTCGGCCATAGAGTATAATGGGGAATTAATGAAATATATATAACTTTGTTGTCTGTTGGCTGATTTGGATGAAACTTGCAGAAATGGTAGCCTTCTCTGAGAGGATGGAATATGCCAAGTTTCAATGTGATAGGTGCAGAGGTTTCTGGGAAACTACACCTCAAAGTTCTGAAAGCAAATCTCATGTCATGTGTGTATGTTAAGCCACAGTGGGGTGAAAACTGTAGGGATGGTATCCCCTTCTAAGGGCAAAAAGTTTGCCAAGTTTCAAGGAGATAGGTGCAGGGGTTTGGGGGAAACTGCACCTCAAGCTATGGACAAGCAAAAATCGTGACGTAGGTGACACTGTGTGTGTTAACGCGCAGCAGGGTGAAAGCTGCAGGGATGCTAGCCCCTGCTGCAGCACAACACCTGCCAGCTGTCAAGGACATAGGTGCAGGAGGGTTCTGGGGCCCTGTACCCCTAGCTGCTGACAGGAAAAACTCATGTCATGAGTGCTTGTGCAACTGTGTCTGTCTTGGGGCAGAGGTGAAGAAACCACTGCAGGCCTGGCTGCTAGGCCTTGCTGCAGCCATGATGCCTGACAGCTGTCAAGGAGATCGGTGCAGGGGGGTTCTGGGGCCCTGCACCCCTAGCTGCTGACAGGCAAAACTTGTGACATGGGTGCTTGTGCAGTTGACTGTCTCTGTCTGGGAGCAGAAGCAGTTCCTGGCTCTGTATTAATTCTTTTCTCTCCTTAGTCTGTGGTTTTGTAGGTGTTAATCCTTGCTCAATAACTTGTTATCTAATAGCTAGCTACTGTGTATTGAGCTGGTCCCTGAGTGAATCATGATTGATTGGTAACACAGTAGCCTAGCAGCCAGGCCTGCAGTAGCTCCCCCCTTCCACGTGCCCCAAGACAGACACAGTTGCACAAGCACCCATGTCATGAGTTTTGCCTGTCAGCAGCTAGGGTGCAGGGCCCCAGAACCTCTGCACCCAGAACCCATGCCTATGCCTTGCAGCTAAAACAGCCAACATAAACTAGTGCTTAACCCAAAACACCTGAACCCTCTCTGGGTTTCTTTATCATAGTAAACTCCTTCTTCCTATCAGCTGGCCCCCACTGGCTCCTCCAGGTCCCTTCCTTTGTCTGTGGATCTCTGTTCAGCAGCTTTTTCTTACGGGATCTCTGCTTTCTGTACTGACTACCCTTCCTGGCCTGGGAGCCAGGATTTTATCTCCCCCAGATCCCTCCCTTCCAGTCACTTGATCCTTCAACCCTGCACAAGGGTTTCTCCTTAGCCCGATAACCAGCAGCCTGCTCACCTGTGCTGCAGCCTGCTCAGCTATGCTGTACTCTCTATGTAAGTAGCTGCTTGCAGCTGTGTAGCTCCTGCCCTTGTCTCTCCTTTGCTGCTTACCTTTTCATAGCTAGAGGCACTAAGTCAGCTGCCTGCAGTTGTCTGTAACCATATAATGCTTCCTTTTCTCTCTCTTTTATAGTAATGGGGGTCAGGGGCCCCTGTTGCAAGCGTGCACTCCAATCAGGCAAATTAGAGATCTTCAGCTCTTCTTGAAAACAAATACCACCCTAGGAAAATGATGTAGCATCACTGGCTGCTTAAACCACTCTTAAGACAGTGCCAGGCTTCCCATAGAAAGTGGCGCACGTAAGTTATAACTATAGTGCCCTGGCAGCTAGATGAGTTTCCCCTCTGACCCCAGCAGTAGAAGCAGCTATTTCTGTGCATGAGCTGTCCCAGGCTGAATCCCACGATGGTGGGTGTGGTACTACAATTTCCTATTGTGTTTAAGGCAGGGGAAGGATATGGCCATCAGAAGGAGGGTCCTCTTCCCTTTCATCTGAGCCATCAGTATCAAGCAGGTCCAAACACATGCAGTTTGTTGACTAGACACCACTTTGGTTTACACATCACCAGCTACCTAATATGCTATTTCTTTGTTATTGGCAGAAGCTAAAGAACCATTGTTAATGGCTGGAAAGTTTTTGCAGAGCCCATTGATGGGCCAATGTGTAGCATTTGAGATGAAAAAGACTCAATAGTATCTAGAAAGGGCCTGATATGGCTCCTATGTTCAGCTAATACATGGAGTCAGATCAAGCTTCCAACCAAAGAACCTTTATGAGCTCAAGCACTTGTTTTTTTTCATTATGAGCCTAATAATGTTGGTTACTTGCAATAACTTTCCCCTGACTTTCTATTCCCTTGCCAGGCCCTCCGACTTTCCATAACGTGCAGCTGCAATACAAAGACATAAAAAAGTGCAGCCGTTTGTCACATTTGACAGCTGTATAGAAAACCCAGGGGCATTCCAACCAGAACTTTGTAGCATGACACTTTTATTGTTTGCCATTACAAGAAGGGAGATTCCTGCCACAATGTCCCATTGTAATAAAAATTGAATTATTTACCATATATTACAGTTAAAAACGAAGCAAAAAAAAAATCACTGTAGCCTGCAATATAGGAGGAAAGTGCTTTTTGCTGTGTTGAGCTGTGTACACTAATTACCAGATGAAGGTTGGATAGACCTATATAATTTAAAAATGAGTGACACCAAGCTACCATTAAATCTTACTTTCAAAAATACGTAAATCAATCACATTGGTATAGCCTATTTGGGGAGATCAAAGAGCTTTTCCTTAATAATCTATTCACCTCCCAAGTCTTCCTTGCCGTGTGGACCATTACACTCCTGGTTCTCCTTGCTTTTCTCACCTGAGTAATCTAGCCAGTTTGAGGGAATAGGATTTCACTTTAGAATATTACAGCCCTGATCCTGCACACATGTATTTCTGTTGAAGTGATTGGACAAGTGGAGTAAGCTGCTATAGCTCCCCTGATGTCAGCGGTCTTTAATTTATACCAGCTGAGACTATGGCTGTGTGTGTTGTATGAGAGCCCTTGTGTGTGTAAAGTTCTTAAGTGTTTGCAGGATCCGGGCTGATATTATTATTATATTGCAGTGGTTATGCTCCATACAGCTTCCACGTGCCCACTGCTGACCTGCCGTTCTGGAAATTTTTAGTGTGAAAGTGGAATGCTCTGACTTGGAGGAGAAGGGGAAAAAAATACAAAGGTCTTAAGGTTCCCCTGATTTCCCTGGAGCCCACGATCTGTACATGAAGTGTTTCCTGCTCTGTTTTTGGAAGCCCTCTCCGGAGCTGGGCCCGCCCTTTAAAACATTACCAGCTGTATGCAAAACAGAGTGCAAAGTGCCAGAAGCCCTGCAGGCTATTTACATTTGGCTGTAACTCACTGTGTTGGCCAAGCTACAGAGATATACTTTGTTCATCAGCCTTGTAAGGAAAGCAGCTACTTCAAGCTGTTTGGTCCTGTTTATGCTGGGAGTTACCATGAAACTGTCTTTGTCCAGCAGCTTTTAGACCCTAGCATGGTTAGGGGCATATTTTCCAGCCCCTGCCTCCTCTTTTTCTCGTCTGGCTGTAGAGGGCAAGGAGTACTGGGACCAAGATGTCTCATAGATGGAAAGTGCAAGCTGCTGCTCTCAGAGCATGTGACGGGACTGCTTGAAAGTTTAACTGATGTTGGTTTCTGTATGCTAGCAATGACAGTGCCACTAGTTGTGACCTCCACATCGTTTCAGGGTAGTTCATGTGCGAAGCGTGACTGAGTCCAGCAAACATGGGCCTTGCTCTAACAACACAAATCAGCAGCACGTTGACTGAGTGACAGACCTACCATGAACTGGGCCATACTTTTAGCCAGTTCTAGTAGGCGCCTTGCCCCTGAAGTCAATGGAGAGGTGCTGCTTCACACGTGCTAAGGATCTGCCTTTCCTGGCTGAGGGCAGTTTTGAGGCAGAAGGTAAAATCCTGGCCCTGCTGGGGTCTGTGGGAGTCTTGCTGTTGACTTTGGGGGGCTGAGCTGTCAGGCAGGGAGGCACAGCAGTGCTGGGAGGAATCACAAGAAGAATGAGAGGAATCCCTGCTGGCTGGAGAGGGCTCTCCAAACACAGCTGCTTGGGGTGGAGGAACGGCACCTCTGGAACAAGCACTTTCCTGATGCTTTTGCTATTACAAAGCCCTGCTCATGAGTGCAAACGGTTCAGAATGGAAGCCAGATGGCTTGGGTTTGTCATGCCCACTTGCTGTGTGCCAAAGAAGGGGCCGTCCAAGTCTGGAGTCTCTTCTCTCTTGGCTGATAGAAAATCCTAACTCTGCTTGTGGCTATTGTGAGTTAGGGATGGGTGAGGAGCTTGGATAAAATTACCACTCTCTTTCCTTGAAAACCAGAACTGAACCTTTTACATAAAGGGTGAGAAGTTCATTTAATAGATAAGCTGCCAGCCTCCCTCTGCTTTGGCTGCAATATACAATCAAAGCTGCTTTCAGAAGGATGCACCGATGTATTAATACATGGTAACTACACAGCTTGGGACAGACTGTCCTCACACCACTGTGATAAGGGAGAAACTCTGCAGATACTACTAGACTAAGTCTAGCACCAGTCTAAGGGCTTATCTTTGTGGCAGTGGTATCTAAAGTTATGTCTTAGCAGTAGTATAATAATGGGGGGGGGGGAAGCAAGACACAAGCAGCAAATGCTGCCTTACCTTTTATCTCCCATCCTCCCCCACCCCGCTCCCCTCCCCACCACGTTGCACCTTCCCCACAGTAGTTCTGGCAGTATGGAGGGCAGAGCAGCAGTGGGGTATAATGCAGGAACAGCAGCAGGTGATGCATTTTTGCTGGGGGAGATGTCAGCTCATATCAGTGGCAAAAAAGGAGGTCACATTTCCCCCTCCACTCTTGGCAGCAGAAACCTCCGGCTCTGGCCCTGCTGCTGCTCAGGGTGCAGACCTGGTGGTTATGCTTCTGCTTTTCCAATCCATGCACAGGAGTCTTGAGCTAGGAGTTAAATGGTACTTTTAGCTTGGGGTAGCCTGAGTGGAAGAACGATAGTGTCTCATTTGAGCTAATCCGGCTCTAGAACAGTACCTTAGCTGTCCTAATTCGAGCTAACTTTTGCAGGAAGAAGAGAGACAGGTGCAGTAGGTGGCTCTGAGGACTACCCCTGCGTCAGTGCAGAGATTCAGCATTGCTGAGGCAGACACCTACCTTGACCAGGCATCCTTGTATCATGGTCGCTCTTTGCTTTGCTATGGAATACTGGTGGCACTGGTGATACTCTGGCCTCTTTCCAAGGCACTTTTCCTTGGTCCTTAGGTCTGCCCTACAGCCTAGCTGGCACAATGAAAACCTAAGACAATGATACGTTACCATTGCTAAATTTAAGTGTTCAAAAATCGCAAGTCAGAGTCCTGAAATATCACAGGATAGGCTTCAAATCATGACATTTAAGAAAAATGTTTTCTTTTTTCTTGTCTTTTTGGTTTTTAATGTTGAGATTGCTCAACATGTTTATGAATGTATACTTTTTCAGAACAGTGAAGACTCAAAGTGTGTGCGTGTGTATGTATATATCTTTTTTTTATGAAAGGGAGAGTCTTTTCCTCCCACAACTTGTGGATTAAAAACAAAAAGTACCAAAGATTGTGAGGTAAAATGTAAGAATTAGCTATGCCGCATTAGTCTTGGCTTGACAGTTTTGACTTTCATTTACACTAATTTTATGAGTTTAAATGAAAATTGGCTCTAAACCATTGACTTCTACGGGGTATTTTTAGAATAATTTAAGCAGCTTCCTTTTGGTTAGTAGAATGGTACTGACACACACCTGTTTAGGACCTTACCTGGTATTTCCTGTATGGTTATAAAATGTATATTAATGATGAGAGGAAAAATACAGGTCCCTTCACATAAAGGAGTATTTGTCAGATCAACTGGAAGATCTGTTTAATTTTTTTAATGCGCCATTCTGGACCCTTATATAATGACATGATTAAAGGGTATTTGAAACTTATTAGATACCTGCTGCTTTACAAACCTTCCGCTAAAGCAATATTGATCTGTTGTGTAATTACGTGATGGTCATACACCCTACCCAGAAAATCTTGGGGTGAGGAAATATTTATGGTTTCAGAGTAACCAATACCTCTGTGGCCTTGGGCATTTCTTTTCTGCACTCCTGCAATATAGAAGACAAACAGGCATTTTAATCACCATCTTTCTTGGGCCAGTTAAGTACTCCTTGGGGAAAAAAGAAACCCAGTGTATGTGTGTGTCAGTGGAGGCCAACTAGTTTCTAATCCAATTTTCTTCCTAGGGTTTGCACACCACCGTCCGCTGATTTTGTTACCCACCATGCTTTGAAGAATGTCTGCCCTGTTAGTAAATTCTCTCTTTGCTAGTTCTTATGATGGATTCTTTCTAGGGCTCCTCCTCCCCTACACCCTGATCTGTCACTCACACAGTTGCTGTATGTAGGGATCACCATTCAACTATGAAGAATTACTTATGTGACTCTCCTCACTCAATCTCTGGGTCTTTCACAGAGTCTGTTTCTGGTCAGGTGAGCTCAATTAAATCATAAGCACAATTTAACTTAAATTAATAAATAAAGCAACCAATTCTCTAACAGGATAGGCTTCTCCTCCTGACTCAGTGTCGATCAGTACCAGGTCCTCCTATATCTTGTAGCACTCCTTCATTACTTAATTCCTGTTTCCTGGCCAGTCTAGCCTCTCAGGTTTCTCCTGATGCCAACTATGCCTTGAATGACCAGCTGGCCCTTTTCATCTAGGATCTCAGTTAATCAATGGAACTCGTTCCACACAGTCCACCCATGATTCAATCACTTTCTCTACTGTTTTTTTCGAGTCCTATGCTCACTGAGGCTCAGAGCCCTTCTCAATTCAGTCCTGGCTCTCAGTCAGTTTCCTCTTTTGATGTTGTCCTACAGCCTATCAAGCTCCGACTTCTCAACTTGGTTAAGCCTCAGATCACACACTAAACAGTCCTTCAGGTTTTAATTAGCCCCAATATCCAACTTCATTATACTTGGATTAGGTATCCAACTTTTGCCATCTCACTCTCTCTCTCTCTCTCTCTCTCTTGTTTTCTGCTTTTTTTTTTCAGGATCTGGCAGCACTCCACTATGGAGGACCCATATCCCTTTGTCCTTTTTAATGATGGGGCAACATCCTTAGTGGCTTGCTGTGGTCTGAAGCAGTTACAATCATGTGAGGCATCTCGCATAATCTCTGTCAATTGGAATCCACTGTATCCCTCACCGGTGGTTTGTCCACACTTTCATATCAACCCCAGGTAAGTCCCCTGGTGTTCCCGTTTTCCAGGGAAAATGAACCACTGCGTTTCTCCCAGCGGTCTCTCTTTTAAGGAAGACTGGGACTCCTGCGCCTCCCCGGGAGTTTGTCTCTACTGTGCTAGGCTATGGTGTGGGGAATTTAACTGTCTCATTGCTGGCTCAGTGTTCCTCCACAGCCAGGTTTTCAGGTCAGGCTTGTCCGGAAGAGCAAGCATAGCAGGGCTTGGATTAGACCCCCTGCTACAATGTGGAGAATGGAGATGTTGCCTAGAAGTGCATCAGCCAGTGTAATTTTGTATCTGAGTTAGTTTTACATACACAGAGACCTGGTCACTGCTCTCAGGACATTATGCATTTGACATTAGACAACTGTTGGTTAAAAGTCAGAAATAACCCTGGCAGCAGTGATTGCTTCTGAGCATGGTCGGTCAGGAGTCCTAACAGAAGCTGCCTGCAGCACTTTGCAGTCCAAGATAGAGGCAACTAATGATTTTAAGGGTGAAATGTGGTCTGTGGCTGCTGCACGGAGCCCATTTGGATTGGTCTTTGGAATTTAGGCACCTAATCCAAGGGCATGGACAATGTTCACTTGGAGCAGCTTCAAAAGGGGAGGGAGACTAGTGCCTGAGAACATGCCAGAGCTGTTCTGATCTCAATGTTCCTGTGCATGAGGCTGCAGGGATACAAGTGAGCTAGACTGCCCAGCCCTGTGAAACTGGAGTGGTTTTGCTCCGTGTGTATTGCTACAGATTGAAGCAGGCTACTGCTGCAAGCGAACCCTTGCCCATCTCCCACGTCCCACTGAGGTACTTACAGAACCAGTCTGGTTCTCACCCTAGGCCCGGGAGCTGTAGCAGGACCACATCCTTTTGCAGACCAGCTGCTAAAGGGAGATATGTAACACGCTTGGAGCAGCATCTGCTCTTCCCCAGAACAGAAGCAGCTGGTCTTGAGCCCTTCAGCTTTGGTCCTGAATGAGCCTTTGCTCAGATAGGAGTTGGTACTTGAATTGTGGCTGGGAATTGAATCCAGACTGAAGTAAGTGTAGCAGGCTTGCCTGTTGGAGCTTGGGTTGAGTCCCAGGCTTGAAATCTTGCTGTTTTGATTGGTGGAGCTCATCCTCCAATCAAGAGGCAGCAAGAGGAGTGAAGTCACCCCCACTTTCCTGAGGGGAGGGGGAGAGGAGTTTCCCCCCAGCCGGACCTGATTGAAGACTGCGACACTCAGGTCCGGAAGACTTCAGGGGCGGAGCCCGGGAGTGTATAAAAGGAGCTGCTTGCCCAGCATGAGGGAGACGCATGCGGGACAGAGAAGAGAGAAGAGCGGGGCTTAGAAGAGCTGAGGAGAGCTGCTCAGCAGGGTGAAGCAGTAGTCCAGAAGCACTCCTGAAGACTTCCATCAGTGGGGAATGGCAGAGGGCTCCAGCAGCTAGGGTCTCGGTGTGCAGGATGGCACACGGAGTCCAGACCCTGGAAGCTGCGTGAGGTGGCTCGGGTCTGCAACCTCTGACGTGCGGCCAGAGACACGGTGCACAGGCCGATGCATGGAGCAGGAGCTTTGGAGTGCTTGGGCGGTTCAGGTCCTCAACCCCTGGAATGAGGCTGGGAGCTCAGTGCAGGAGGCGCTGCACAGAGGGTCCAGGAGCGGACCTACCCTGGTGCTGCACAAGGCAGCCCAGGCCTCCGACCCATAGCAAAAGGTTGAGTCCAGGAAGCCAGATGGTGCTCGGGCTACTGAGACAGCAGACAGGGCCAAGCCAGAGGCCCCAGAAGCCCTGCATAGTGGAGTCCTGTTCCAGGGGACAGCCACCTCCTCAAAACCCACCCTCCAGAGGAGGGCGAGTGCCACCCTCCGGGCCTGGGAGCCGTGAGTTGCAGGGAAAAGAGGATTCCCGCAGGGGAGAGGGAGTCTCCCCCGGCTAGTTAAGGGGTCCTGAAAGGGGAGGTCCCACTGAAAGGGCCCCCCTAAAGTTACCAGCTTCCTTGTAGGGCTTGGGAAAAGCCCAAGGGCATTGGGGTTTCCCCTTGGGATTGAGTTTATTTTTGGAGTTCTTGCGCCATAAGTGGTATGATGGCATGCCGTATATTTTGTGAACTCTCATGTTGTAAATTAGTAGATGAGTAGAGTCCTAGGGCTCTGCTGGGCCCCCCTGTTGCTATTATTGCACCTGTTGTTTAATTGTATTTATTTGTGGCTTATTTATTGCTCACCCATACTTATCTAGAGCTTATCTGTTAGCTATCTATGTTTACTTTGCGGTTTATGGGTTTCAGATCAGATACTTACCTGTGACTAACCTGTATCTGGAGCACTGGTATAAGGTTTTATGGCACTTACCCAGAGGGTATTTGTTTAGATATTTTATAAATAAATAAATCAATTGTTTTTATTATATATTTTATATATATATATAACACACACACACATATATATATATGTTTATATCCATGTTTCTTTTCCTTGTGATACATTCATGTAAATAAATGTGTATATAGTTAAGTCCCCTGACTGTCCTGGTTTGCTGCTATAGGGACGGAGGGGAACTGAGCCGTCTGTAGTTCCCCCACAACACACCTGCCAGCTAACAATCCCCTTCAATTGGAGAAGGGGAATATATACCCGAGTTACCTGGGCTACATAGGAAACATTCCCATTTGGTGAGCTAAGGACTTAGCTGGGAACTGTAATAAAGTCATGTCCTTGGTAAATCCAGCCAGGAACCAAATGGGACATGAGTGCTGCACATTGAATTATGTGTTAGATAGGCCTGACACTGGCCATTCCCATCCATCCTTTCAGGCTTTTGAGAGGGTAAGAGCAAATCACACTTAAGGGGCTGGTATATGTGAGCCAGGCTGGAGGTGGAAAGAG
>NW_005842056.1:1683640-1701056 GCF_000455745.1 Alligator sinensis
TGCTCCAAACTCATTCTTGGTCTTTTTGTAAGATTTGCTGTTGATTGGAAAACACATGTGCAACGAGCACTGGAGGAAAGCACTGAGAATACACCCAGATTATGATGTGGCCTCATCAAATTATTCTGTGGGGCTGTACTAAAATCTAGCGTAGGATGCCCCTGAAGCTAAGGGCTGATGGACAACGGTCCTTGCATTCAAACCATACTGAAATCGATGGGACTCTTTTCCATTGACATTGGCGGTTTTTGGATCAGGGCTTTGCTATTGGCCTGAGCCATCACCTCCAACATACATTATAAATGCCATCTTTTGAAAAATATGCCTTCCCTTGGGGACCTTGACAGAGGGGCTCCTTGATGGAATGGGTTTGTGCAGACGTTCCCTGGGGACGCTTCTCATGCTACAAACTCTTGTCGTTACTGGATCTCCTGTGAATTACAGGGACCATCTGTCTTTGCGCTCATTAATTTTGAGATTATTTTTGCACAGAGGAGCAAAACTTGATGGTTGCGACACAGGTCTAAATCCAGACTGAATCCCTTTAAAGATCATATTCTGACCCACTGCATTGAACCATGTCATACAAACACAATTATGTTATTCTCGCTCCCTCTTCTTGTAATACAAAACACACAGAAAGATCATTACTAAACTTTGGGGAGGGGATAATACCTCTCCCCTCCAAACATGAATGGTTGTGAATTTCTCAATACAATCTCAACATCTGAAATCCAAGAATTTTTTTTTTTTAATATAAAATCCTTTTTCTATGTTTCAGTACAAAAATCAGTCGCTTTCAGCAAATGTCTTTAAGAGTAATTCTTCTGAGCTGCATGGCAGCCTGGAACAATATGATATATGTGAGTGGGTGGGTGCAAGTATATGATAAGGTGCATCTAAGGGGGTTGCCTGTGCAGCAGATAAAGACCATCTGTTTTTATATATGGTCACATTCAGTGAAAAGATGCCATATTTGCACACCATGAATCATTACAGGGATGATTCACGTGACACTCTCCGCTTTTGCCTAGACAGCTTTCCTGATCTATGGCATAATCATATTTATTGCTTTCTACTACTGCAGGCTAAACTGGGCCTTTAAGGATGAATCCAGGCCCAAATTTCTGTGTTAGTGGGCACGTCTAAACATTGCTCTATGGTGATGTAGCAATCATAGAATCACAGGGCTGGAAGGGACCCCAAAGGATCATCGGGTCCAGCCCCCTGCATGAGCAGGAAAGACATCTGGGGTCAGACGACCCCAGCCAGGTGACCGTCCAGTCTTCTCTTGAAGACCTCTAGGGTAGATGATAGCACCACCTCGGTGGGGAGCTTGTTCCATAGTCTGGACACCCTAGTTGTAAAGAATTTTTTCCTAATGTTCAGCCTGAAACTATCTTCCAGGAGTCTGTGGCTATTGTTTCTAGTTTTCCCCCAAGGCGCCTCGGTGAACAGTTGTTCACTGAGCCCCTGATGTACACATCTGACATAGCGGTAAGCTGCAATCAGGTCCCCTCTCAGCCTTCTTTTCTTTAGGCTGAAGAGTCTGAGATCCCTCAGCCTCCCCTCGTATGGCTTGTCATGCAAGTCCCTGACCATGCGGGTGGCCCTTCTCTGGACCCTCTTGAGCTTTAACACGTCCTTGTTGAAGTGTGGCACCCAGAACTGCAATACTCCAGCTGTGGCCACACCAATGTTGAGTAAAGTGGGAGAATCACTTCTTTGGATTTACTGGAGATGCACCGATTGATGCACGCCAGAGTTTTATTGGCGTTAGCGGCTAGTGCGTTGCATTGCCAGCTCATATTCATGCTGGGGTCTATTGTTACCCTCAGATCCCTTTCATTTGTAGTGCTGGTCGGGTTAGGGATGCCCAGCCTGTAGGTGTGCTGGGGAGGCCTTCCTTCCCAGATGCAGCACTTTGCATTTCTCTGCGTTGAACCTCATCTGGTTCTGTTCTGCCCAACATGCCAGCCTGTCTAGGTCTGCTTGTATCTGCAGCCTATCTGCGGGTGTGTCTGCACAACCCCATATCTTAGTGTCATCTGTGAACTTGGCCAATGGGCTTTTCACCCCCTCATCCAGATCATTGATGAAGATATTGAACAGCAGTGGGCCAAGTACCGACCCCTGTGGTACACCTCTGCCCACATCTCACCAGGACGACACCGATCCATTCATTTGGACTCTCTGTATCCTACCCCGCAACCAGTTTTGCACCCACTTGACTCAGTTGAGCCTGATATCTTCCAGGTTTCTGATCAGTACTTTGTGGGATGCCAGGTCAAAGGCTTTTTGGAAGTTGAGGTACATGATGTCAACCACTTTTCTCTCATCCAGGTGATGAGTCATCTGATCATAGAAAGAAATGAGGTTGGTCAGACAAGACCTGCCCGCGACAAAGTCATGGTGGCTGTCATTCAGTATCATGCCTTCTGCAAGTTTGTCACATATAGCCTCTTCGATGAATGTTTCTAGGATTTTCCCTGGAATAGAAGTTAAACTAATTGGCCTGTAGTTTCTTGGGTCTTGGTGCTGCCCCTTCTTGAAGATGGGCACAACATTGGCCCTCTTCCAGTCCTCTGGGATTTCTCCAGAGGCTCATGCTTTTTGAAAGTGCTAGGTCACTGTACAAAGTGTACAGCATGCTACAGTGATCGCCAGCTATGTCACCATAGTGGCACGCTCCCTGGATATAACATGCCACTACAGGGACCTAGCTGGAAAATCTACGTGTGCTGCCTGCCCAGCACAGTAATCACCTGTACTGCACCATGCTTTAATACTTCCAAAAGGAAATACTAAAGCACAGCGCTGTAGCCATGTCGCCACACAGAGACATATAGACGCTTCCAGTGATTCTCATCCATGGAGCCGTAGCATCTTTTTAAGGGCACCATGGGGTGCTGTGTAGTATTAGCACTGTTAGGTGCTCAAACAGCCACACGTGATTTATAAGATACACCCAGACATTCAAATAGGAATCTATTTCTGACCTGTTGTAGGCTTTCTGAGTTCTTTGCAACAGAAGAATTGCTCTTGTATTTAGTCATAGGTGAAATAGAAGTGAAATCTGAGAGAGGGCATTTTCCGATGGGTGCCTTGAGTCTAATAAGGTTGAGAACCACTGTTCTGTATGCTCCTGGTTTTCCTCTTGGATCAGTGGTTTGCATGCTAGGGGAGAGGAAAGGCCAGTATAAGACTCTATTCATTTTCTGTAAGGTGAGGAAGATGTGGGTCCTTCCTTCTTCTATAGAGAGGGAGGCAAGGAAGGCTGTGCTAAGGGATTATGGGAACTAGCCACGAAGAAAATGGAGCTAATTTTCCCTGGCTCCTCCCACTAATTCTGGGAGGAGCCAGGGAAAAAGGACTGGCTATGTGGGATAGGAAGAGGCCCTGAAGGCAGTGAGCTCATGCTGCAGGATGTGGGCCGGCAGCCCCTTCATGTTTAAAAGTCCCAAGGCTGGCACAGGGGGTGTGAAGTCTTTTATATAGTGTCATTTAGGGAAGTGGTGCATAAAATCCTGCAGTGAAGAGTGAAAGGGTCTCCTATACCCAAAGGGGTTATTGGGGCATATCTCACTGCGTGGGCAAACCCCTTGTCCTATGAATTTTGCGGGGATGGTTGCAGCTGCTACTCCCAGCTTCTCCCACCCCATCCCACCCCATCTGTGGGCAAACCTCCATAGCAGGAGCAGCAGTGGGGGACTTCTTTTTAATGCCCCAATTAGGTAAGGATCTTCCCTCTTCCCTTCTCGATCCTGCCTCCCTTCTCCTCTGAGCTCAACGACACATTTGCTTCCTTCTGTTCCCCACCTTGCGCACCTGCCGGTGTCCCCAGCTGCCCTGGGGCTGGTGGGAAGAGGCTTCAGAGCTGCTCCTACCTTGATTCAGCTGGGCTGCATGGGGAGCTGGAATTGGCTGGGGACAGCAGTGGCACTAGCCATGGTGGGGGGGTCTCTCTTCCTCCTGTGTCTGCTACCCAGCTGGCAGGGCACACCTGGGGGGGACTGAAAAGGGAGGAAGAACTTGTTCATGCCTGTTGCTGTCCCCAGCTGAGCCCAGCTTGTTGCAGAGCCCAGCTGGAGTGGGCAGGAGTGGCCGTGGAGCCCTCCCATGCACAGGTCAGCAAGGACAACGGGGACGGAGGAAGCAGGAGGGTGCAGCAGCAGGGCATAGGAGGGCAGGAGACATGCCACGGAAGGGAAAGGAGGTGGGAAATTAAAGAAGAGTCTAGATTACTGCTCCCACGGCATCAACTGCAGGAGGCTGGGCCCAGGCCACTGTGCCCTCTCTGGATCCACCCCTGTCTTACTGTTTAGCGTAGGTTGGGCCAGGACTGTTGTACCCCCGTATTGAGGTGAAACGGGCTGTGGATACTGTGCGGGCCGGGAGCGGTCCGAGGCCCTCAGGGGTTTTTTCGTGCGGCGGGCTGTGGCCAGCAGCCCGGACACACCGGGTCAGGGAAGGCAGGCGGCATGCTAGAATTAGGCACGGACGCTTAGTGGTTGATTTAAGATTATTTTACTTATACCGAAGATGGTCGCGGTGCAGGCAGGAAACCTTGCTTGAGTTGCAGTTACAAAACAAAACAAAACAAAACTCGAACCTGCAGGGCACGAGAGTACGTCGCAGGGGGTTTTCGGCGACGGGAAGATAAACCTGCAGGACTCGAACCCGGATAGAGCTCTGGATACACTCACACGAAGTTTGCTAGGCTCCGTGGAACTTGCAGCAGGGAAGGGTACGTCGAGGGATCAGGCGGCGACGGGGAGAGGCGAGAAGCTGATCAGACCCCTATAGACTTCTTGAGATACACGCTGGGTCTGATAGGCTCCGCAGCGCTTAGAGATCTTCACAAGACGTGAAGTCCTCCTCCTCCTGATAGTCGTGGAGTCCTCCAACTTGGGCAGAAACCGCTCAAGCCTCTTATACGGCTAGCAAGCCAATCGCTAGCCGCCACATGGGAATAATTTAGAACTGGCCAATAGTGGGACACAAATTTGAATACGAATGGCGGGAACTCCTTGCACTGTGCGTTTCTCTTTTGCAACCTAGAAATGCACCCTGCAAAGAAAGCTCTGAGTGGTGGGAAATAATTTAGCAGTGCCGAAGCGCACACAAACAAAAATCACACCCTTGGGTTGTGACAGATACCACTGGAAACAAGATTCTGCGGGGCTTGGAGAGAGATGGACCAGGAAGGGGAGGAGACTCTGGAGCTTCTTTTTACTTCAGGACATGGCTGCTTCAGGCGGCTCGGGCAAAGATGCAAAAGTATAGGCTTCACTTCAGACCCCAGCAGGTGTGGGAAGCTCTCGAAGTGTAGGTGGTGTTTGGCGTTCCCAGTCTCATGGTTTTTGCTAGTCACTGGAGAGGCCAGGAATGAATTTTCACCCCATCATGAATGCTACTGGCATCCCTCTTTTTCTGAAGCACTGGGACTTTGGCCACAGCTAAACTGGGTGTTTTTGGCAGAGGTGCACTGATGCTCCCGCTGATACTTAGCCAACCCAGATATCCCCAGCTAGAGGGTCTTACTCATACCGATCTTCACCCTTGGGGTTGGGTAGGATTTTTCCCCCCTAGGTCAGACTGGTGAGGACTGTGGGGGATTTTGCTTTTCTCTGTAGTGTGGGGCACAGTCCATTTCCTAGGAGTCTCTGAGATGACAGCAACCAGTTACTCCCCTGTCAGCGCAGCAGGAGGGCATAGGCAGAGCTCTTGTCCCCTCTACTTTGCCTCAGGCAAGCTGTAGGCTGATGGCTCTGGTTTTGTAGTTATGGGTGAAGTGTTGAAGTAGTGACTTGAGGAATCGGTGGGTAAATGGTTACCTGTGAATCCAGGGAAGTGGACTCAGTGGCCAAGGGGGCTCCTTCCAGTCCTATGTTCCTGTGCTGGGGAGCTGGTCTGCTATTGCATCCTGACTGGAAGAAATAAATGGCCATCTTTGTCATCATAAGCTATGCTTGATGGCTGGGGCAAGAGTGCACAGGTTTCCAGGACAGGCAGAAGAAAAAGTCACAGGTGGACCAAAATGCAGCCTCCCTAGATCTGATGAACAGAAGAAAATGGACGCGCAAAGTGAAGCAGGGGAAAGTAAAGATTTACAGTTTAAAAAATGGAAAACATACCCCTAGACCAATGTTGTACTTGTTTCCTTTTGTTATGCTGAAGTGTTTAAATAAACCCTTTTTTTAGGTATTCTAGAAGCACTTTTACAATTAGTAGAGGTTTGGGGCAGGACACTTTTTATTGGTGGTGATGAACCATTTATTGTTTACTGCACCACGGGTAAAGAAAAAAAACCATTAACTTGCATACTGGTTCCATAATCCCCCCCACCCCCCTTACCCACACACACACTTTTTTTGTTTTTTTGGAGGGAGAGAAATACCTGAGCAGGGAAAGCACAAAATATTTTGATATTTTTTTTATTTGCAAAAAACCTGATCTTATTCTCTAACCAAAAAAAGGATAATATTTTAACCAGAAAGTTCTTGTTTGGAAACCTTTGACCTTTTCTTCTCTGAGGACTAGATGTTCTTCCTCTTTCTGACACCTCTATGCTGTCTGGGGTCACAAAGGAGATGGGATGTGGCATCAGACCCGGGCCAGTCTCAGCTGGTTTAAAGCTGATAGAAGTGTCACCTCCTCTACTTGATTAACTGTCTGTTCCAAGGCTCTAATTAGAAGGGGGTTTGGCCAGAGGGCCCTGTGCTCCAGCCAGGCCTACATGTGCTGCATGGTCCTTAGCAGGCTGCTCCTAGCTGGCAGAGTTGCCGTAGGCTTTTCTAGGATGGCACAAATCCAATCTGAAAGCAGTAGTCAGTTCCCTGCTGACTTCCCCTCTCTGCTTTGCCAAGCAAACCTCAGGTCTGCAGAGAAAGCTCCTTCATTATCTTTAATACAGGCTTCTGAAATATGGCTGGTAGGATGCTCAGTACTTGTCAGACAGCTCCCAGGGTGCAGAGAGATGCCATTAGAAGAGATGAAAAATTGCAACACTTCTTAGCATCTGCTCTCTTTATAACTGAGGGACCTTAGAAATACCCATCACCTGCGTGTTCAAGTGCTGTGGCAATGGCTTGCATCCTCTGTGGCCGTACTGGAGTCTCAGGCTCTCCAGGACATAATCACAGGTTGTGCAATGGAGATTCTTCCCCACTGATCCTGGCTGATGAGGGTGGTAATAATAACACTGGCTGTTGTTATCATCATTATTGATGCTCTGGGAATAGCCCTTGGTAAAAATTAGGACCCAGCTACAGAACAAAAAGCTGCTCCCTGCCCCAGACAGCTGCCAATCCATGTATAAGACAAGTGACAATTGATAAATCCAGATGAGCAACACAAGGAGACAGTCGGGTGTGAATATGCTAAGAGTCTGGACTCTGGGCCAGAAACAGGATTATTCTCGACAGTCTCTTTCCCACCCAAAACCTGCTTGGCTTCAGAATATAAAGGTCCAAATGCCCCAGGCAAGTCCTTTTGCAGGATCGTGGCCTAACCAAGTGCTCTCATACTACCGCCATCCACATGGCAAAGCCCCAGAGCCCCCATGCAGAGGACTGCCGGTCTCCAGCACTGTATGTTGGCTGAGTGGTTCCTTGGCTCCCTCAATCTTCTCTCAGGTGCGAACGGCGTGTTTTCTGGTTCGTATTTCATGCAGGCGCTGCTCAGCAGTCACCTCTCTAATACTCTGAACCATGATCTTCCCATCTGCTTGAACCTGTTCTCTCCTGGTGTGTGTTTAGTTTTCCTTGCCTTATATGGAGATAGCCTTCACCATTGATGTATCTGCTTCCCCAGCCCCTCGCTGGAGTTTTCATCAGCTCATGGTACATCTGTATTCCTAGGAAACTAAGCCATGGTTAACTTCTAATTTTTCTCTGTCTCCTGCACTATGTGCAGTGATGTATCTTCACCAATCTACTGAAGAATAGCTGCGGATAAGGATCTGTGTACACTTTATACTTAATTTCCTAACGCCTGCTATTAATAACAAGCATGCCATCGACGATCTGAGTTTTGTTTTAAACTAATGCAACTTATTGGCTGTTTTCTGGACGATCCATAGTCCCTGCAGTTCTGTTCGTGTTGTCTGGAGCGCTTCCAAGCGTTTTCGAACTATGCACTGGAATGCATCACAAATGAACCAGCATTGCCTGTCCAGGGTCTGTCTCTTGGGGGTGGGGAAGGAGGGGGGATGGATGCTTATTAGCTTTTAATCAAAGAAAGTGCTCTCCATAACCAGACACGCTCCTGTCTGCATCGGATCAAAGGAGAGACAGCAGGGCCGTGATTCTTTTCCGCTCCACAGCTCATGTAATCATTTATCCCCGTGCAGAGGGCGCACATGCTTGTGATGGCAGGCTTGCATCCATTTGGTGTTAGTATAAAATCCTAAGCAAGGTACTTAGCGGCAGAGAATTGGGCTCATCTAGGGTGTAGATAGATAATATTTACACCGATGTAAATAGCACCAGGATCCAGAGTGTACTGATGAGCAGCTATTCCCGGTACTGGCTCAGGGTAAGTGCTATTACCCTGCCTTACCATTAGGAGGTGGGGGAAGCAGGTGATGATAACCTGTTTGCACTGAGCGCACACTTTTCCCAGTATGGAAGCAGTCAAATGTCACATACAGCAGTTTAGTTTTGTCCCTGGTTTCTCCTGGGGTATTTCTATGCTGGATTCTTGTAAGTTATGATTGTCTACAGGGTTTGCATCCTCTCTGTGCTTCACCTTTACGCTGGTATAAATGTGTTGTCTGTCCAAGCTTTTAGTCCTCTAAAAGTACAATTTCAACACTGGCTGGTGCAGGGGTTGGAAATGGGATATGAAGCCTTGTGTGGCTGGGTGTGAACTGAGCACTGGTCAGTGAAGCAGTCCTTACTACACCTGTGTGACTTCAGCAAAGTGGGTTGGCAGCCTCAGATCAGCACAGCACTCTAGCGACCATGCCACAGGCCAGCTATTACCCTGACTCTATAGGTCAGTCTTGTGCCCTGGTTAGTCCTGTGTCCTCCTGCACCTTCCCTGCTCTTGGCAGGACAGAGTAGTGGCAGCACAAGGTGAAGGAGTGGCCAGAGGTTTGCTGCTTAGGGGGAGGGAGGATGGGATATCACTCCCTTTTTTGCTGCCAACAAATGTGTTGAGCCACCAACAAAATACCAGTTATCAGTGGCAAAACAGGGAGTGATATCTTCTCCCCCAGGGCAGTGAGCCTCCACTCACTTCTCTGCCCTCTGCTGCATGTCACCACCATTTCACTGCATGTTGCTGCTTCTTCTCTGCCCTCTCTACTGCCATAGCTGGAGCAGGGAAGGTGCAAGGGCTGGGGAGAGGGGAGCAGGAGAGTGAGGCACTCCCAGCTTCATTTTGACACCCCTCTTAGGCTTGTGCCCTACTACTGCTGACCCTTCCCTGATGCTCCTTTTGAAGCTTGTCCCCTGACACCTATGAGAGGGAGAGATGCGGAGCCAGGAGGAAAGTTGTGTCTTGCTTTGTCATTCTACAACGGGCTCCACACAGGCTCAGGACAAGCTGCCTTAGGTATGTTATGGTCCCCCATTACCATACTATCTCAGTGCCACAGCCTGTAACACATGTGCTGCACTTTACTACTGCCCAGTTATTGAACACCATTGGTAAAACAGGGAACGGAGGCTTGGTGAGGCTAAGTGACTCACCCAAGGCTATAGCAGCAGCCTTTGGCAGAGCAGGGAATTAGTGCTCTCCCAAATCCTAGGCTAGTGCTCTAACCTGTGATTGAGTCTTCCTCCCTGAGGGGCTTGCTGCAAGCACAGAGGTCCCACCACATAGCTATTGCCATCTTTTGCAGTGTTGCTTGCTGGCCAGATCTCCACTGCCTTGTATCCTGCCTAGTCCCTTGCACTGGTGCCTCTTAGATGCTGCCAGATGGTAACATTCACCACCCACTTGGCATGGGTGGAAATGGTACATGCAGCCCACAGGGCAATGGAGGGTTTGGCCCACTGTTTGCCATGTATGAGCTGCAGTCCCAGCAGCCGCACATCGGATGTGCTGCAGGGGCTGAGGCACTCTGGGGAGTGATTTTCCAAAGTGATGTTGTACAGTCTAGTCGAGATATAAATGAATTGTTGTCTACTTGTCTCTGTCTAGACGGTGAGAGCTTTCCCTTGGAAGCTGGGAGCCCTGCACCACAAATGAGCTGGTGGGGTCAGGTGGGGACTTGCTCTCAGAGCCAGCCTGGGAGCCCTCCAAAGGGAAATCTTAGATGGGAATTGGCTTTTTTCCTTAGAAAGAGAGTTAAATATGTAGCCCGCTGTTGACCATCACAGTCAAGCTGGGCTCCAGCTCTGCAACACAGGGGTCTGTGCCTGTGAAGGGCTCATGTACACACTGCCTACAAAATGAGCCAGCTTGTTGTCTCCCACCATCCCTGTCCCTGAGTCCTTCACCTGGCTTGGTGCACTGTGGTGTCGACAGCGTAGTTGCACTAGGGGACCTTACGTAGCAAAACGCTGCTTCTTCCTCTGCCCCCAAATGCAGATGCTGTAGATGTGCAGAACAATTCTTAGCCTGTGTGGTTGCCTTGCTCACCTGAATCACTGCAAAGTGATTGGCATGACCTCTGGATCGGGATGTATCAGGAACTGGGAGCAGGGTGCTGTAGGTGCCTTGGTGCAGTCAGAAGGCTGGGCCAGGAAGTTGCCTGCCTATTAACTCTGCTTATGATACCTCTCAAACCAGATGTGGTAAAGCTGTGCTAATGCCCACTCAGAGCAGATCATGAACTACTCATTGGGTCATAGGGAAAGAGTCGCTCTAAGGTCCTGTGGCTAGGCACTGCTTCTCCTTTGGGAAACTGCTTTGCACCCACTTCGGGGCATCTTAGCACCATGGGAATGGTTGGGGTGGGGAAGGGAAGGTTCAGATGACTCTTTCTGTCCCTGCTGCTGCCCGTACTTGCCCTTGTGGAAATCTCCACCACCCCTCATTGATAACCACCAGTGAAGAGCACCAATCCACCAAATGTTCCCACAACTTTGTTGTTTTCTCTGCAGAAGGCCACCCAAATCTGCCCTCTGCATCACAGTGCGGCTTATAATCAAAGTAGGAGTTGATCCCCTGCTCCTCCTGACAGAGGAGAGCAGTAGGTGACTTGTGACACAAGGAAGAGCTCAGCAGCCTGATATGGATGCTGGTCCCAGGAGTTGCTGTGGGAGCTCAGAGAGTAGGACCCTTGGCTCTTGCTACTCTTCAGCTTCCACACTTGTTATGACAGCTACTATAAGTGAGCCTCCTTTCCACATCCTCCCCGCCAGCCCTGCCCTCGTCCCCACTGGCCAGCCAGGCACCATACAAGGAAGAGGAGAGGAGCAGGAGCAAGCATTTGGGCATAGGGTGGGACTGCTGCTGTTGTCATTGTCCTTGTCCTTGCTGATGCTTGTCCATGAGCCGGGGGTCTAAGTACGCAGGACTAAACCAGAGCCCTGCTGCCCTGTCAACCAATCAGTGAGTCCTGCTGGGCTTCCTAATTCCCTGGGCACCTTCTATACTCTCATTCAAAGTGTATTAGTTATTCACAGGTTGACATGCTCGTTCCTCTGTTTTGCAAATAGCATAGGTTGGGAAGCACCATCTCCCACAGCACTGTCCAGCAAGTGATCTATTCACCACCACCGACTCTGCTTTCTTTCCTCAATGCTGTGTCTTCCCTCCAGTTCCTTCCATTGCATTCGTTCTGCAACTCATCCCTCTCCTACCACACTCCCAGCCAACAAGGACGGCTACAGAGCATCCCCTGACTTCCTCACAAGGCCACGATAAGTGTATCAGCTTTTATGGCTCATGGCGACTGATGAGCAGATTCCCCTCGCTGTATGTTTTTCCCACAGGATTTTTTGTCTTTCTGTTGCCAGGGCACTGATATAGCAGCAAAATGCAGAAGATAAGTTTTGGGTATTTACATGGACAAATTCAGCTTTTGTAGTTATACCAACAAAAACTCAGGCACCAAGTTTCAAGGGAGATAACCTCGGTTTTTGTTCCAGGGCATACTCAGCCTGGCAACAGGGAACAAAATTGAAATAAAATTGACTGCTGATATTCATGGTATGTTCCCAATCCAGTATGATGCGGTTGGGCTAGACCTGTGGCAATCCCTTCCAGCCCCGCTTGTCCATGGTTCTATGATTTTTCATTTTGCATTAAGATTACTCTGGCCTCCTCTGGGAAACCTTGGGAGATCATCGGGTCTAGTCCCCCTGCACTGGGCAGGAAAGACAACTGGGGGTCACCCCAGCGAGGTGACCGTCCAGTCTCCTCTTGAAGATTTCCAGGGTAGGCGACTGCACCACCTCTTGAGGGAGCTTATTCCACAGTCTGGACACCCTGACTGTGACAAAGTTTTTTCTAATGTTGAGCCTGAAATAGTCTTCCAACAGTTTGTGACCATTACTCCTGGTTTTCTCTAAGGGGGCCCTAGTGAACAGTTGTTCACTGAGCCCTTGATGTATGCCCCTGATGTAGTGGTAAGCCGCTATCAAGTCCCCTCTCAGCCTTCTCTTCTTCAGGCTGAAGAGTCCCGGGTCCCTCAGCTGTTCCTCGTATGAGTTATCTTGCAAGACTCTGATCATGTAGGTGGCTCTTTTCTGGACTCTCTCAAGCTTTACCGTAACTTCGTTGAAGTGCGGCACCCAGTACTGCACGCAGTACTCCAGCTGTGGTCTCATCAGTGCCAAGCAAAGTGGAAGTATTGCTTCCCTAGTTTTGCTGGAGATGCATCCATGGATGCACGCCAGGGTATTATTTGCCCCGTTAGCTACAGCATCGCACTGCCGGCTCATATTCATACCGTGGTCTATTATTATCCCCAGGTCCCTTTCATTCATGGTGCTAGTCAGTTTGGCATTTCTAAACCTGTAGGTGTGTATGGGGTTTTTGTCTCCAGGTGGAGCGCTTTACATTTCTCAGTGTTGAACTTCATTTGATTCTGATCCACCCAACTTGCCAGCCTATCTTCAGACGTGGCCACGCTTCCCCATAGCTTGGTGTTGTTTGCAAACTTGGCCAGTGAGCTCATCACCCCCACATCCAAATCATTGATAAAGATGTTGAAAAGCACCGACCCCTGAGGCACACCACTGGTCACTTCTCACCAAGATGACACAGATCCGTTCATTAGAGCTCTCTGGGTCCCACCCTGAAACCAACTCCCTACCCACCTGCCCGTCTCACAGTTAAGCCCACAGTCCTCCAATTTTCTCCCGAGAACATTGTGGGATACTAGATCAAAGGCGTTTTGGAAGTCAAGGTATACAATGTCAACCTCTTCTCCCATATCCAGGCAGTGAGTTACCTGATCCATATACCTATTTGGTCACCTTCATTGGAGGAAGGGGTGTTACAACAGTGTATTATATATTGTGGCCAGTCATTTCTATCTGTGGTCCCTAACAGCAAACAGCAGCACATTGTGCTACCGTAAGCAACCACGGGAGGTGCAAGGCAGGAGGATACGATTTCAGACTTCAATTCTGGAGTAAGAAAAAGCTCTTGTCGTCTTATGTAGGTGTTTTCCAAGCAGCTCTTTGAGGCATGTTTGGATTGCTCATGCAGTCGGCTAGCTCCTTTGGCTCTCTTGTGCTATGATGTCCTCCAAAGGTTGTGTTTGGTTCAGGGAACTGGGAGGTGGGCTATAGCTTGCTGAGCTATGGATCAAAGCCCAACTGTGAGTAATCCTTCTGGGCTTTATGCCAGGCTCCAGTCTCAACAGAGCCCTTTGATACCTGGTCAAGATAATCTGCTGTTTAGGAGTTATAATCGTATTAAAATACTTTTGCCTGAAGTTTGACCAGAGGGCTGCAGCCCAGGTGTGAAATGTTAAGCGTAGATCTGAAGGAATGCAACAGGGCTTTGGCAAAACTGCATGCTGCTCACTGTTGTTTACTTAATGCAGTATCTGTGATGCAATGGGGTATTTGCAATGGACTTTTGTGGCCTAGTGTTGCTATAAATTATTTGCTAAATACTAGCAATATTCTTGGTGCTTTACTACTTCTATCCTGCTAGGTTTAACTATGTCTCACACTCCCATCTATAGTTGGTCAAAACATTTTTAACTAGAAGTTTCCTATTGAAATATGGGGTCTAACTGATATTTTTAAAATGAAACCTGGAAAGTTTGAGGATTTCTTCTATTTTTAGGGGGGCTGGAAAATTTGAAATATCTCGTAGCAGCATTTTGAGATGGCGAAATGGCGGAGTGCTTTTCATTTCAATATTTCTCATTTAAAACGCATCAGAACTCCTCATTTCACAAGTATCTATGCTATCCTGACTTCTGTCCCATAGCAGGGTGAAAGCAAATTGTGAAATATTAACTTCTATGACCAGGTAACTTGCCACCTGGACACGAGAGAGCAGGTTGACATTGTATACCTAGACTTCCAAAAGATCTTTCATTTACTATCCCACGATGTCCTCGCGAGGAAATTGGAAGATTGTGGGCTTAACTCTGAGACAGTCAGGTGGGTGAGAAACTGGCTGCAGGATAGGGCCCAGAGAGTGGTAGTGAACAGATCTGTGCCATCCTGGCGAGAAGTGGGCAGCAGTCTCCTGCAGGGGTCGGTGCTTGGTCCAGTACTTTTCAACATCTTTATTAATGATTTGGATGTGGGGGTGAAGAGCTCACTGGCCAAGTTTGTGGACAACACCAAATTATGGGGAAGTTTGGTGATGCTTGAAGATAGCCTACAGTTGCAGGTGGACCTAGACAGGCTGGCAGGTCGGGCGGACCTGATGAAGTTCAATGTTGAGAAATGTAAAGTGCTTCACCTCGGGACAAGCAACCCCCAACACACCCACAGGCTTGGCGGCACCAAACTGACTAGCACCACAAATGAAAGGGACCTGGGGGTAATAATAGACCACAGGATGAATATGAGCCACCAGTGCAATGCGGTAGCCAGTAGGGCAAATAATACTTTGGCATGCATCAATCGATGCATCTCCAGCAAAGCCAACGAGGTGATTTTTCCACTCTACTCAGCGCTGGTGAGACCACAGCTGGAGGACTGCATCCAGTTCTGGGCTCCACGCTTTAACAAGGACGCGGACAAGCTTGAGAGAGTCCAGAGAAGAGCCACCTGTATGGTCAGAGTCTTACACAGCAAGTCATACAAGGAAAGGTGGAGGTATCTGGGACTCTTCAGCCTGAAGAAAAGAAGACTGATGGGACTGGTAGCAGCTTACCACTACTCTAGGGGAGCACATCAAGGGCTTGGTGAGCAACTGTTCCCCAGGGCACCCTTGGGGAAAACCAGGAGTAATGGTCACAAACTCTTGGAAGATCGATTCAGGCTCAACATTAGGAAAAACTTCTTCACAGTCAGGGTGTCCAGACTGTGGAATAAGCTCCCTACAGAAGTGGTGCAATCACCTACCCTGGAAATCTTCAAGAGGAGACTGGATGGTCACCTCGCTGGGGTCACCCGACCCCCAGTTATCTTCCATGCTTGGTGCGGGGGTGGGGGGGGATGCAATGATCTTCTGAGGTCCCTTTCAGCCCTTACAATCTATGAATCTATTGTAGCCCAGGTACACCCAAGGGTGCGCCCTGATCCCAGTCACAAGGGAGGGGTGAGGGGTGAGGGTGCTGTGGGAGGGGTCACCACCACTGACTCGTGGTTCCCTCCTACCTCTATAGAGTTAGACTCGAGGCAAGCTGTTAACTATTTACAGTATTTATTAACATATATTATATATAAATATAGAACTATATATCATATACATAAATTTACACAGGGGACATTAAGCAATAACAAAGGTCAAATCCTAAATAACATTGTGGGAGAATCACTCCCAACCACAACCCCCAGGGAAAACTATATATTCACAATGAACCCACAGCTTCCCCACCCTGCAGTGGGGATCCTGTACTCAATTAAAGGGTCACACAAAATGTAACAGCTGAAATGTGTTTTTACCCTTACAGGGGAACAGTTCCCTCTTTCTTTAATGCAGAATGATAGGCATCAAATGGGCCCCTACCCAGTGAGGGGACCTAACAGTAAAAAAAACCCCAACAGGGTGTTTTTCAGAAATCGCTCTGTCCTATGATAGCACTGTTTAAGCATCACAAATAATCACTTTCAGCAGCATCACACAATACAACATCACAATACACCATTTCAATATAAGGTGCAATCATAAACAATCTTAATGACATCTATTCCTTAATACAGTCCCTGACCCATGGCAAGAGATAGTCCTCCTTCCAATGGGGTCCCTTGGGGGGTGGTGTCCAAGGAGCACCAGCGGTCCCTCCCCTTAGGGCCTTGGCTGGGTGAGTGTGCTCACCCATCCCCTTCTCTGGGCCTGCCCACCCCAAATGTCTTTTCCCGGTGGGACCCAAGGGCCCAATGACTCACGCTGTCTTGGGTGGCAGTGGTCAAGGCACAGCTCATTGGGGACTCTTCCATACCATTGCTGGAAGGCCCTCCATGCCTTCCCCGTGCCACTGGGCTCCACCCCACCCTTTGCCCCGCTCTGGGCACTGAGGGCTCAGCTCCTCTCAGCTGCTGCACCGCTGCTGCTGGCTCCTGGGTGCTGGGCCTCACGCTGCAGCACTACTATTTCCATGTGCCCTGGCTTTGGCACCGAGGGCTCTTTTAGCAAAGGTCGGGCCCTTCAGGCTCTGGCCGTCCAGCCTCAGCGGTGGCTAACCCAAGCAGCCTCCGCTGCTCCCTGGCTCTGCTCCCCTGTGTGTCATCCTGTGCACCACGGGTCCTGGCCGCTTGCCAGGAGATGGGGCTTGAGCCGCCTCACCGCAGCTCCCAAGGCCTTTGTCCCATGCACTGCTCCATGCACCGTGTGGCCCACTGGCCCTCCGGGTTGCAGGCTCAAGCCACCATTTGCATCTCTCAGAGCCTGAGCTATGTGCGTTGAAATGTGCACCGTGGGGCTCGGCCACCTGCCAGGGTTGCAGGCTCAAGCCACCATTTGCAGCTCCCAGAGCCCAAGCTCTGCGCACGGAAATGTGCACCGTGCTGAGCCCGAGGGTCTCGCACCCTCCCCAGGGAGCTTCAGGAGCTTGGGGCTATTCCCTGTTGGGGCAGCTCGTCCCCAGCTTTTCTCGCTTCGATCTTCCATCTTCAGCTCCCCCGTTGCATCTCTCCTGGTGCTGGGCACCTGGCTCTTTATATCCTCTCCAGGGCTCTGCCCCCAAAGTCTTCGGGACCGACAGGGTTGCAGTCTACAATCAGGTCCGTGCAGCTCCTCTCCTCCTCCCCTCAGGGAAAGGGCGTGGCTTCACTCCTTTGGCTGCCTCCTGATTGGTGGATGGGCTCTGCCAATCAAAACAGCAGAATCCTGAGCCTGGGACTCAACCCAAGCTCCAAAAGTTACACCTGCTACACGA
>NW_005842056.1:1701087-1743193 GCF_000455745.1 Alligator sinensis
TTTCCCGGAATGAAACTTCTCTCTTCCAGATTGCAGTACCCACGTCATCTTTACGAGGCCTAAGGGCCTGGCTTTTTTTTCCAGAGGTGCTGGGCATCCAAACTTCATTTTGAAATCCATGAGAGCTGTTGATACAAGGCACCTCTCAGAGCAGCACCTACATTTCCAAAAAGCTTCCCTTCCTGTGGTCCTCAGGAGAGCTCTGTCAGACATGGTAAGCGCCTAAGTGCAGAAGATCCACCCCCCCCTCCCGCCTGTCTGTTTCTGGGCTGCCATCAAATAAAGGCACTAAAATGGCTCTGAGAGGGAGGATGCTGTCTCTTGGATGGGACATAAAACTAAGTTCCTAAATGATAATTGTCATGGCAGTTAGCATTTTAACCAAGATGTCATGTCCTCCTCAAGTTACAGTGAGATAATTACACTTTTGCCTTTTTTGGTTCCCTCCATGGTTTCGCTTGCAAGTGTCTGTCTCCCTTCCTCCCAGACTGACCACCTAGGTAGGGCTGGCTGCCTCCAGCTACAGACCTACTGAGTCGGGCCCGCCTGGGAGGTGCTGAGCACGTTTGCAAAGCGATGAGCACCCTCAGGTCCCATTTTAGTTCATAGGACTAAAAGCTTATGAGAACATTGATTGTATGGCAGGAACAATCCTGTAGGGAGCCCGTTCCCTTTCCTAGGGTGGCTGCAATGGGTGTAGAGACAAAAAGTGGGGTTTGGCTGGTGCATTTTTTGTGGCAGAGAGAAGCAGTGATTCGTGGTCTAGAAGCCACATGGGTCATGCAGGCCAAAGGCTGCTACAGGATTCAGGTGTAACCTTTGTACTCGGCCATCCTGAGAACGATGGAGTCACAGTGTTGACCGGGAGCCTCTGCCCCTTGACAGTGATACCAGGGATGCTGCTTGGGAAGACTTGTGGGTATATTCAAATTCTGGGAATTTGTATGCCTGTGCTTTTGTTCTCTCTGCATTTTGCATCATGAAATGTGTGTGCCCTGTGCAGGGGCTCTCGTGACAAGCACCCTGCTTTGGCATGGGTAATGGGGGCTGGGGCCCTTTCAAACTGGGTGTCTGGTCCCCATGGCACTGCCTTGCTGATACCAGTCAGTATCCCCAAGACATGGGCTCTGTTACAGACCCTCAGCTCTCCACTTAGGCCAATACAAAGCTGAAGTACATGCCAGCTGGTGGCTGAATCGTAACAGTTTTGGAGAACGGCCAGGGCAGAGGAGAACTAGAGCCAGCAGCTAGAAGAGGGGGAAGTCACTGGTGCCAGGAGTTTGGAGAGACAGCAGGACCAGCATGATGCATGGTGTTTATGTATCACTTCTCCACTGGGTGGCATAGAGAGCTCCCCCCCTGGCTGAACTAGCAGCAGCTGTGTCTTTTGGTCACACTTGTTTGGAATTGCAGGCAGTAAATTGTCTCCCTGGCTGTTACATGGGGCTGATGATAGCTGAGGTAGAAGTGGGGCTGCTGATTTAGCAAAGTATGTGCCAGGCCACACTCCTATTCCAGCAGTGGGGTCAAAGCTGCAGAGAAGTCATTGTTTTCCTGGATCCCCCCCAAGCCTGTCAGTCAGCCTGGGGACCTGAAAATAATGAGGCCACACAAGTGAGGCGAAAAACTGTCAGAGCAAAGGGAATGGAAAGCAGGGATCCTGTAGAAAACATCATTAGTGCTACCCCTAATCCAACCGTGCTTAGACCACAAAGCAGTAATTACATTAGGATACATGGTGCACTGCATATTAGATTGTAGTGGTCTAATCCTGTACACGGGGTCTTATAAACAAGTGCATCCTCTGTCTCGCCAGCTGGCTGTTCTTTGTAGTCATGCCATCTGAAAGGGACACTGTGCTATGTCGTGCATTAGGAGCCAAGGAAAACCAGACTCTGCCTTCCATCCACGCACCCCTTTTTAGTGAAGAGGCTTAGAAGAGGCGTTGTGTTGGGGGTAATGGGCTGAATACAGTCCAAGTTAAAGGTGGGCAGTCACAGTCTCCTGTTGGTAGAAGCTTTGTGTGTGTTTAGCAGGGATCTGGGTATACTGTTAGGTACAGAAAAAACACAGTAAAACCTGGATTTGGCCATTTTAAGGAAAAAACCCAGATTTTTTTTCCATTACAGGGGAAAAACATGGGAAACCATGGGTTTTCCCTTGCAGGCTGGCAGAGTTCCAGCTTGCAGGGGGCTGGGGGAGTAGGAGGAGGGTGGTCGGGCAGGGGGTGCCATGTGCAGGTGGTATGTACACATGCACGTGGGTGCCAGGTAGCGTGACAGCAGCTCCGGCAAGTAAGTTGGTGGGGGAGGGAAATGAGGCTCCCATGATGAGGGAGGGAGGGAGTTGGGCAGGGTCGGGGCTGGTTGGTACTGCCCAGCCTGAGAGGTACAAGGGGCTTGGGGCTGTAGGGCCTGGGTGGGGAGCAGTGCGGGATCATGGGTGTCTCATCCAGGAGGCAGTGGGGGCGGCTGGCTCCCTGCTGTTGCACGCATTCCCAGGTGGGGCATGGGGGGCATGTGCCCCCCAGATTTGTGCACAGGGTCGGAGCAGATGCAGGCTGCCCACTATGGGCACTGGTAGGCTTCTCAACTGCTTTAAAATTGTAAATCTATCGATAAAACATTGTGTTCAACTGGTGTGTGTGTGTGTGTGTGTGTGTGTGTGGGGATAGTGGCATTTCATTTTATTCATGGGAAAATGTGGATTTGGGGGTTTTTTAATCAGAGAATTTGCATTTTTTGTTTAGTCAGAGAATTCATGATTTATTCGTGATTTTTAAACAGAGAAAACCAGGATCCCTGGTGTTTAGGGAAGAATTTGACTTTGCTTGTGAGCATAACCAGAGCTTGTTTATTTTCTACTTTGTGGCCAGGGAAAGTAAATGTAAATGTGACCAATCTGATCCTCCCGGGTCTCATTCTTGCACTGCAGTCTGCAGCCTGCAGCAATGGCAGAAGGTGCAAGGCAATGGAGAATCCAGCCCCATGGTCCTACGTAAGCCTCTTCTCAAAGTAAAATGGATGTACATATTTCACTAACCCCCACAACACTGCTCACTCCCATCTGAAACTTCTGAAGTGTTTGACGGGCACCCAGACATTAGGCCAACACAATAAATGATGATGTTGCCAGGTCCAATGGGGGCATTCATTAGACAGGCCACTGGTATCTTAATCAGCATGTCGGTGGCCCCCACAGCCAGCGTGGGCTAGTGGTCACGCTGCTGCCATTGGCTGGACCATACCATTGGCAGCATCAATGGGGAACTATTAATGAAAATAATCTATCACGGGCACATCCTGATCATTTGAAATAGATGAGTCCACGTCCAGCAAATCACTCTTCCAGCACGGGAGCTTCTATCTGAAATCCTTGCAACAATCCTCTTGTCTTCAGGGCCTTTATTCTTCCACTGCACACCTAGGTGGAGCTCACATTAACTTCCTGGAAATTGGGGCCTTTCGCAGAGGGTGGTCATGAGTTTATGCCTGGAAATATCCATGGGGGTCCCCAAATGAGATTGCAAGAAGGGGAGGGTGAAACCTGCTGAATATGGGCACAGCTCATGCATAAAATATTCTGGCCTCCAGCTCTAGTCATCCTTCATGTTACCCCACTGCTAAATTAATCTGTTGTTCAATGAAAACAGAGATTTAGCCCACAGGCACATTGGGGACTTACACACCAGCTGGAGATGCCAGGCATCAGCTCAGTTCTAGCTAGGAAGTGGGGAGGGAGGATTTCATAGGAAAAGGATGATGGTAGCCATTAATCCCTTGCATTTCCTTGTCACCGTTGAGTTTCTCAATGGGAGGGAGAGGATTTTGTTTCTACTGATGATGGGGTTGGAAGTCCAGATGGCCACTCACCTTATCCTGGAGGGGACACAACTGACTATCCAGGCTCTGACACAGCAGATAACCCAAGCAGGGGTGTATGATTTCACGTTACTTCTTTGCATGGGCACACAGCAGTGTTTATGAGCAAGCTTTTCATCAGGGGAATTGGGTTAAGGGTGTCTGTTATGGCCCTTGCGTCCTTCAAGGGTTGGTAGAGCTTATCATTTCTCTTCATCCTCATACAAGTCTTGCCCCTGGTATCCTCAGTGAGGAGGGGGCCTAGCAGTCTGCCCGGTCTTCCTGCATTTTCAGGTAGGAGCTAATCCTCCTTACCAGGGGGCATCCCACTGGATAAGCTACCTCGAAGCCAGCCTGAGGTCTTCTTTATGCCAGATCAGTGGCTGGTCTTGGGGAGGATGGGGCTGAGCACGACCTACCCATCTGAGTGCACTGACATGCTCCAGTGGTGGAAGTTTGCCTATAAGGCATGCTCCAGACTTGTCCCTAGCACCAGTTCTCAAGTCCGTGGTGTCTGGCAGGCCCATGGGCTCTGGGGATGAACCCAGTCCTGCTAACTTAGTTAACATCAGGTATCAGGGTGCTCTGCAGTACCCTGGGGTTTATAAGATGGACTGGACTTAAGTGGACAGGGCATGCTCAGCCTTGTCCTTCCTAAGACTTACCTTTGTCACGGTATAAAGCCATGAGAGAAGAAATATTCTGGACCAGTTCTTAGCAGTTCTGAAGCACCGTAAGGTTTACTCTGTAGGATGGGGGTCTGAAAACTGAATCTTGCCTACTCACAGAAAGATCATGGGGTTTCTAATGTCTAAGCAGAGTAGAAACTTGCTACATAGTTCTCAGGCAAAATGTCCCCTCCCCAGGCCATAATTCAATGCACTGTGCAAGTCAAGGTTGCCAGTCTCCTGACACAGAACTGGTCCCTTTGGAAACCCATTTTGGTGAAATCCCTTAGAAGAAAGTTGAATTTTTAAAATAATCTAGATCTCTCTCTCTCTCTTTTTTTTTTTGCCCATAGTTAGTTAATTCTCCATCAAAATGAGAGTTTTCATAGAAAAAATTCTGTGTTTGGCAGAAGTTTCCTAGGGGTCTCTTTTGACCAAGATAAACCAATGTTTCTTTCCCTCTTTCTCTTCTGGAAGAGTGGGATGAGAGGAGGCAAATCAGAAACAAGTTCAGTTTTTGTTTCTTGTGAAAATGTGCACGTTTGTAACAAAACTAAGTGTTTTTCATTTTTGTTCACAGACTTTTGGATCTGTGATCACATGATGCTTGAAGCCCCTTGCAATGCTATGAGTCTATTATTTTTACAAGCTTTAGCTGTTGTCATTTTATAATTGTACCCCAAAGCATGGGAATGAGGATGTGGAAGGCTATTGGAGTGGCAGAATAATTGCATAAAAAGTGAATAGAAACAGAAGTAAATGGGCCAATGTGTGCGGTTGAATGTTGTGGAACGGGGGGTCAAATACACTGTAAGGTGCCTTGTACTTGCATTGAGTGTTGTCTGTTCTGCTCTAGGGACTCATCTTGTTTGGTGCTGCTTTTCTTGAAAAAAAAAGAGAAAATCAGATAGCTGCCATTAAGATGAACTATCTAATTAGACTGGAAAAACGCTCGCCTCCTGCGGTCCTGAAGGGAAAATGAATGGTGATGACCTGGGGCTGAGGTTGATTCATGCCAGCTCTTATGCTTCCCCTTATTCTGACTCAAATCATTTGGCCACTAATGTGTGAGAAGCAATAAATGGGGGCTCGATATTGCCCGCAGCCAACAAGGTCAGTTCTCAACACTTAACTCTTCTGCTCCCCAGTAATCTCTGGTAGGCGACTGCCCCACAGAGAGGGAGACATTTAGATAGTGACAAATACCCAAATTCTTCCTCCTTTGGGGGATGGGGAGGACACATAAATATGCTAAATGGTTTGCTAATCAAACCTTCATCCAGGTGACCCTGACCTCTACTTGGGGTGTGGTTCCTTGTGGGAGAAATCACTGCTCAAAGTGTCTGCAACCAGTGGGTTTCCAGTCGGAGCTATTGGTTTCTGAGCTCTTCGGAAAAATAGGTTCCAGTAGGTGGAAAGTGACTGTAAAGGCACAAGGTATCTAACGCTTCTCCTTCTCCACGAGACAGCAGCCAGCCAACATAGCCTTGCACGTGGTGGTCAGAGATGGGTGTTGCCATGTGTACTACCCTAATTTAGGACATGCTGATGGTGCTCTGCTGGGACATAGACAGTCATTTTGAGTAAACATCACCTCCTTTCCCCCACTTGCAGCTGCCTTCACCCATATAATGAAGCTGGCAAAATGCACCTTATTGGAAACTGATGCTGTAGCCAAGGTCCCTGCACCACCTTTAGGGAGGTAGGTTTTATTGGTTAGACCCTAATGAATGCTCCTCTAGACCAGGGGTGGGCAAAATGCAGCCCATGGGCTGGATGCGGCCCACCAGGCCTTTGTATCCAGCCTGTGGGGCTCCTAACAAATTTAGAAAATTAATATTTATCTGCCCCTGGCTGCCTGCCACATGGCCCTCGATCGCTTGCCAAAACTCAGTAAGCGACCCTTTGCCTGAAATAATTGCCCGCCCCTGCTCTAGACCGAGAGGGGGTAAAAGGTGCTGGTCCCTCAGCTCTGATGGGCAGCCAAGGTCCGAAGCCCCTTGCTCCATCTGAAGGCCACACAGCTTAATTAGCTCATCCCGGAGCAGGCACCCTAGGTTCCCTTTGCATCACAAGGAAAACCTTTGGAGAACTGCAAAGATGGATCAGCGCCTCTTAAAATAACAGCTCCTCCTTTTTTTGCTTTTGAATTGATTGCCTCTTGCCAAAGCCCTGGTTAGAGTCTTACCTTTGACGCTGTTTTCCCTCAGCTCCCTGCCCAAACTTAGCTTGGTCCAAATACTTTTTCTGCTGAGATTATTTCTCACTGGAAAGATGTAGCTCTTTAGTTTCTTTCCCTTAAAGCCCCTATGCCATGGATTAGTGGTGCAGAACGCCTGATGTATTTCCACCCCACAGGTGAACCCAGTGATCCCATTAGGTCTGAGCCGTGTAGGCACTTTGGGAAAGAAGGCACTATAAAATGTAAATGGAAGCTGTGTTAAGTCGGTTGGTAAGGTTGGACGTGACCTGCTCTCCCAGGGCCAGGACTTTGTGTTTTCATTAAAACGCTGTCCAGATTTATTGGTGTCACAGAAAAAAACCCCAAACCATTTAGGGGTGCTATGGGGATGTGATGAATAATCATGACTAATGACATGCTTACATGGCTGGAAGGAGAGAAGTTTAAAATGTAAAGTGTTCTATTTAGAGCTGAGCAAATATATATATATATATTGGTGAAACTTTCACATGCTGAAAAAAAGGAGTTTGGACAATTATGTGCAATGTGAGATAGTACAGTGGTTTGGTCATCTCCTGCAGGGGAGAGTCTCAGGTTCAAATCCCACCTATCTGTGGGAGCTCAAACATGGGCTTTTGATCTTTAAAACCTGGATTGGGTTTGATCTTAGCTGTCTCTCTCCCTCGCTCTCCTACTGAATCTGTTCCACTTTACATCAAACATTTAATATTAATTACAATGCGGGCTGGTACCCCAGCCTCTCCCTTAGCACTGAGCTCCACAGCCATCCTCTCAGTCTGGCTCAATGAACGTTTTGGCACTTTCCACGGAGTGAAACAGCGCCTGTGGGAGAGCGTGTCCCTGCCAGACCCTTGGACTCCTCTTCCCCTGAGGTCTCTGGCCTTTGCTTTCCTTGTGTTTAGTAGCAGTGCCAGAAAACGGGCCTTTTCCTGGACCCAGAATGAAGTGTTTCGGTTTTTCATTCGAGAGCTGGCAGCAGGGATGTCTCTGTGCCTTGTTACTGTGCCATACAGACACACTCCCAGAGGCAGCATGAATGAGGCTGTTGTGCCATGGAGGCTGTTGTGCCATGGAGCCCGCAGCAGAGCTAGTGCTACGGAGGGCGCAGGCTGCCTCTACATCTCTGCTACCAGGGCAAAGCAGCTCTTCCTCAGCCCTGTGGCCTTCCTATGCAGCAGCCTGCCAAGGCTTCCTCCCAGTCCCCCTGCCCTCGACTCAGCCTTGGGGGAGGCTCCCCAGGGTGACCAAGGGGACAAGGCAGCATTGTCTTGTTGCCAGCTTTTCCACTGGGTTGGAAAGAAGATGCCAGGGCTCCCCCCGCAGCCCTCCCAGCCTATGGCTCTGCAGCACCCCTGGGGACCAGCCCAGTATCAGCAAATACCGTAGATCTAGGTACCCACACCAGAGAGACTGCCTGGCTCCATGGCACTTCCTCAGTGGCAGGGATGCTCATTCATGAAGCAGACTGCAAACGGACCCTCAGCTGCCAGGGTGCTGAGAGCTGCTGGCTGAGGCCAGGACCTCCAAAGTCATCAACCAGGCTGGACTCGGGCGTTGTTGCTTCTCAGCCAGCCTTGACATTGCAGGCCACTGTTTCCAGCGGAGGATGGTTGTTTTTAATAAGTCAAGGGTCAGTTCTGGACATCTTCATCTAACTTGCACAGTCACCCTTCCCTGCATAATGAATAAAGGCAGAGCACAGAAACGGTACGGACAGATTCTGCGCTGACTTCCCTCTGCCCCGCAGGTCTAAAGCCCCTGACCGTTATATTGCTGTGAAGTCATGATACCTGCTCGGGGAAAGTCACATGAAGATACGGATTCGTATCAATAATGGGAAGTTTCAATGGGCACCAGAGGTCTAGCGTGTGGCCTGTAAATTGGCTGGGTGCGATTCTTTTTTATTGGACTTTCGAGTACAATAATGAATGCCATGGGCTTGCTGGCTACCGTGGGGGGTCAGCCTCCTCTCAGGAAGAATTATTAGTGCAACGCAGATTCCAATTAGAGCATATTCATTGGTGCAGCGAGGTGGAAGGGGAATTAGCACAAAGCCTGGGAGGCTTGCTCAGAAAATGTGACGCTTGCACGGGGAAGAAGGCCTGCTGGAATGAAAGGGGCTCATTTCTGAGAAGGTATCTTCCCCCAGAAGCTGGGTCTGCCTTCCTGTCTGGGGACAGGCTGTTTGGAGGTGGTCGTCCACTTTGTCACATCTCCTTAGCTCAATCACGTCTCATTAAATTCTCTGGCAGGCAGAACCAGGCATGATCCATCCCAAGAGCTACATGTCAGCCTGAGGGGGAATGTGAAGCAAACACATTTTGAGGCGGTCATATGCCAACCCTCTAGTTTTCTACCTCTCTGCCATGTTGGAGGCTTTTCTTTATCTTTTTAGAAGGACTTGCAAAAAACCTTGCTCAGGGGGCAGCATTTCATAGGCACAAATTGCCAGTGCCAATTGCTACCTCCACATCAGCCCCAGCAGTGGTTGAAATGCCGGTGTGGACAAGGTGCTGTCATTTGAAGTGCTCTCATGCAGATCTGAAGAGGGGCAGGTTTGGATGATATTGGGCCCAGCATCTCTGCTAAGGTAAACTGCCCAAGCTTAGGGTGACCACCTTTTCAAAATGCAAAAGCGGGAGACTGAGCCTCCCCACCCTGTGGCACCCTCCTGCGCTGCATCCCGCCTGCTAGGCCACGGAGGTCCCAGGGGAGGGCAGCGGGGTGAGGAGCCCACAGGGCTGCCCTGCAGGCATCCCACATCCGTCACCACCCCGTGCACAAATCTGGGGGGGGCACATACCCCCCATGCCCTCTTCCCAGGAGTGTGTGCAGCCTCCCTGTCCTGGATAAGTTGTCCATGGCTCTGTCCTGCTCCCTGGCCAACCCTGGGCCCCATACATGCCCTGGCTGGCCAGTGCCCCCAGCCCCAGCTGGCAACCCTGCCCCACTCCCTCCCTCACCCTGGGGGCTTCAATCTGCCCCCTGCCTCCCCTCTGCATCACCTATGCCTCCCTCCCCATAGATTTAACTGCAGGAAGCTGGGGGAGCTGCTCTTTACTGCAGCCTAATTGGCCACGTGCATGTGGCAATGCAAGTGGCACACCTGCATCCCACTACCCCAAGCCCCAAGAAGTGAACAGAAAACCCAGATACCTGCACATGATACTGCTATGGTTTGACTGTGTCAAGGGGAATCCAGGACAAATGCTGTCCCGGTGTCATTCAGCCCAGGACTGGGACTTGATCTTTACATTTTGGGACTGTCTTGCCCAATTAGGGGTAGGTGGTCACCATACCACTGCTCCAGGGTCTTCAGTGGGGTCATGCAGTTTTACACCAGCTAAGGATCTGGTGTGTGATGTTTAAAGTGCTGGGAGCCACCAAAAGAAATATATTCCCAAGTGCTCTCTGTCAGGGGCCCTAGCAGGCAGGCTTGCTAGGACTAATTGCCTAGTTGGCCACACCTGCCAGAGGCTCTACCTGCCAGCCTCCTCATTTAAGTCCATCTGTGGCAGCAGACTGCAGGCTAGTCAACAGTTTGCCTGAAGGGCTGTTGCGGTAAGTCTCTCTGGAGCTTATACTCTTTGGCTTTCTCACTTCTGACCCTGCTTGGCTTTGCTAACTTGGTCCCTGACTTGGCCTGTGACATGGCCTCTGCCCCCTGAATTCCCCTCTTGGACTCTATTGTCAGCTCCCCTGTATGGCTCTGTCCTCCAGTCCTTGATTCTGGTCCTCATTTAGTGGCATAACCACTAGGCAAAACTTCCCGTGATGTGGTCCTTACTCTCTCTGGTCCTACCATAGTTGCTGCTGAAGGGGCTGAAAGGATGATAGCAGTGGTAGCATTCAACTTGAGGAAACTGTCTTTGTGTAAACAGGGCTTCAGGGTGCAAGTCCGTATGCTCTTTGCAAAGAGTGCTCAGTTGTGTATGTGCACTGTTGTATATGGGGACTACTGGTGTGAGCAAGTGCTTGCCTCCAGGATTCAGGACTGCAAGAGCGTAGTCTTCCTTGTGCAGAAGTAGCAAAATCAAATCATTGTAATAAGGGTACTTTGATTTGAGTTAATTCCTTATTATGTACAGCTGTCTAGATCTAGGGGTGCTGTTCCATGTGCTCTATAGTCTACTCATCCTTCACTACCCTGCTTTTTGTTTTATTCCTCCGTGTAAAAGGGTCCCTAACCGACCATTAACCTTAGCCATTGAACATAACCATTAAACATTATGGTGGCTGTAACATGCTACATTACTTGTCTCACGAGGGAATGTGTATCCTCCAGCAAGGGAGAAATGAGTAGAGTTAAGGTCAGCATCCTGTGGCAGAGGGTATATGAATCTGAGCATAGCCAAATAAGTGTAGATCAGATGCTTTTCTCATCTGAAGACCATCTCCTGCCTGTTACTTACTAATTCAATGCATCTTCTAACCTTGCCTCCCTGTCACGTAAAAGGCTCTGTGGAACAAAGGTTGGCTTTGTGATTAAGGCACTGGGATTCAGGAGATCTGGATTCAGTTCCTAGGTCTGTCACAGGTTTCCCATCCTTCATTTGCTCATCAGCAAAACATAGCCACCTCTGTGGCTGCAAGAAAGTTTGGGATAATATGTAAAGATGGAGATGAGCAGGATTTAATGGTACAGAATATCCTGGGGTGTATTGTACAACCATGTAACAACATCATAATATTTGACTTGTCCTGGCTTTTATTTTCAAAAATAATTCTTGGGTGCGCAATTGGAGTCATTTTAAAGGCTCTTGATTATCAGTAAATACAGATGCCTCTCAAGGTGGGCACAGCGAATTACTTATGAAATCTGTTTTTAGCCCGAATCTATTGGATTGTCCTGATCATCAATGATCAACAATTGCAGCCCTTCAGAAACCTGCCTTCAGCTTGGCAAACTTCTGCTTGCTGATGTTATGCTATGGGGATCTTGTGTTGCACCGTGTCCACAGAGCTCTGTGCAACAGTTGTGCATCCGCTATATCTAAGCCAGTGTAAATCTGCCTGTGTCAAAATGTGTCATGGCTGGGTAACCACTTTGCTCTTTGTCTTCCCTATGTGAAAGATCTCCTGGAAACAGTGCAAAAATAGCTTCATGATAATAATTATTATTTTGCTACTGGCATCTCTTGTCTTTGCGGGGAGGGACAGGGACAGGATCTTTTAAGAATGTTTTCTTAAATTGTTCCTAAGTATTTTTAAAAGCAATTTGCTGGGTGGATGTTCCCACTGTGACTGTGCAGCTGGTTGGTGAGAGCCAGGGGAGAAACGATAGCCAGAAACTTGAACTCGGGTCTCTGGTTTCCCAAGCTCTGAGTTGTGCCTAGCATGTCAGCTGTGGAGTGATGCCCTTGCAGTTCCTGCCAGAGGTCGCCAGCACTTCATCGCTCACTGATTGACTATGACGAAGTTAATATTTAGACATCTGACTCTGGGAATAGAAGTGGCTAATAGAAGTTGGGGGAGTGGGAGGGAGAGGTTGTTACAGCTCATTGTATGGGTGCACCGAGTCTGGTATCTGTTCCTACTGGACAGTTGTTGGTAGGACTGAGCAGAACCATGAATGATGACATAAGGGGTGTTTCTACACATGCAAATAATGCAGGATCAGTTGACTCTGGAGTAAATTACTTTAGAGTACACTGATGCGGGCAGGCATCTACATGTCTTGGAAGCAGATTTGATTCTTACGGCAGCAATCTGCTCCAGGCCCTGGTGGCCCTGCACTGGTCCCCTGCGGCAGCCAGGAGGAGCTCTAGGCTCCTCCTGGGTGCTAGCATGGGGCCATGAGACAGCTGTCTTCTGGCAGGGGCTGAGACATTGCTCCCTGCCCCTGGAAGCTGTCTGTTGCTGGGACATGCTCCAGTGGCAGAGTCCAGGTGGGGACAGTGTTCCCCTGCACTGGCAACAGGGAGCTCCTGGGCCTGGGTCCCATATCGAGGGAAGAGGACTTGGAAAAAGCTGCAGGGGAGGGACAGGACCCAGACCCCTGCCCTGATCCACTGGTGGGGCAGCTAGCAGCAAGCCCCCAGCTGGGCAGGGATTCCCCACCCTATGCTCTGTGATCATGGGGTGTGTGCATATGTTGGTGGGGTTGTGTGGGTGTGTGAGGTTTGTAGGGTGTGAGGGAGGGTGAGGGTTTGGGGACCCCCCACATGGCGAGCAGCCATGGCCCTCCAGCCCTCCTCCCTCGACTGTGGAGGACCCTGGTCCTTCCCTCCGTGGCAGTGACACGCCTGCCGAGGAGGGCTGTTAGCAGGCAGGTGCTATCCCAGTTCGGAGGCAGCACTTGGCCCAATCCAGCTGGTCCCTGAGCCGGCCTGGGGAGCAGCGCCTGGTGGGCTTCCAGTGGATGGGCTCCCGCTACATGTATTCAGGGTGTTTTTAAGCCTTCCTTGGAGGCGTTGAGTGTTGTCTGGGGACTTGGACTGGGGAGTGCAGATGCTCCTGCTGGGACATAAAGCCGGAGGTTCCTGGCTAGAGGGTCTTGCTCTTCCACTCGGTGTCCAACAGATTGCTGTATTTGGGGTCAGGAAGGAATTTTACCCTATAGGCAGACTGGTATGGACTGTGTGGTAGCACAGCTCTGTAGCAGGGGCATGGCCCTCCACCTGGGAGCTCTTGAGGGTATATTAACAGCCTTTTATAGACGCAGGGTGCTGGCTGCCGTGGTCTCCCTGCTTTACTTGTAGCAGGTGAGGGCATTATGTTTTGTGTTGTCAGGGTTGAGGGCAATTTTCTGAAGTTTAGATTGTGGATTGTATAGACTGGTTTGGATAAGGATAATCCCACCTTGGGCAGGGAGCTGGACTAGATGACTCTGGAGGTCCCTTCCAGTCCGGCTCCTCTCCAATTCTTTCTTTCATTTTTCTTCGCTGAAATAGGAGCATGAAGGAGCTGTGCTACAAAATGGTTGCTGCTTCTCTCGGTGAGGAAGCGGCAGGGGTAGAAGTCGGTGTTAACCCTCTGGCAGCTAAAGCCAAGCCTTGGCAAAGTCTTTGAAAAAATTATCAAGGCTCACATTTGCAAGAGCCCGGCAGGACAAATTAGGCTGAGGGGAAACCAGCACGGGTTCGTAGCAGGCAGATCGTGCCTGACTAATCTAGTCTCTTTTTATGACCAGGTTACGAAACGCTTGGACACAGGAGGAGGGGTGGATGTCGTATACTTAGACTTCAGGAAGGCCTTCGATACGGTATCCCACCCCATACTGGTGAACAAGCTAAGAGGCTGTGACTTGGATGACTACACAGTCCGGTGGGTGGCGAATTGGCTGGAGGGTCGCACCCAGAGAGTCGTGGTGGATGGGTCGGCTTCGACCAAGTTTGCAGATGACACAAAGCTATGGGGAGAAGTGGACATGCCGGAGGTCAGGGCACAGCTGCAAGCAGACCTGGACAGGTTAGACCAGTGGGCAGAAAACAACAGAATGCAGTTCAACAAGGAGAAATGCAAAGTGCTGCACCTAGGGAGGAAAAATGTCCAGCACACCTACAGCCTAGGGAATGACCTGCTGGGTGGCACAGAAGTGGAAATGGATCTTGGAGTCCTAGTGGACTCCAGGATGAACATGAGTCGGCAGTGTGACGAAGCCATCAGAAAAGCCAATGGCACTTTATCATGCATCAGCAGATGCATGACGAATAGGTCCAAGGAGGTGATACTTCCCCTCTATCGGGCGCTGGTCAGACCGCAGTTGGAGTACTGCGTGCAATTCTGGGCACCGCACTTCAAGAGGGATGTGGATAACCTGGAGAGGGTCCAGAGAAGGGCCACTCGTATGGTTAAGGGCTTGCAGGCCAAGCCCTACGAGGAGAGACTGGGGTACCTGGACCTTTCAGCCTCCGCAAGAGAAGGTTGAGAGGCGACCTTGTGGCTGCCTATAAGTTCATCACGGGGGCACAGAAGGGAATTGGTGAGTATTTATTCACCAAGGCGCCCCCGGGGGTTACAAGAAATAATGGCCACAAGCTAGCAGAGAGCAGATTTAGACTGGACATTAGGAAGAACTTCTTCACAGTTCGAGTGGCCAAGGTCTGGAACGGGCTCCCAAGGGAGGTGGTGCTCTCCCCTACCCTGGGGGTCTTCAAGAGGAGGTTAGATGGGCATCTGGCTGGGGTCATCTGAACCCAGCGCTCTTTCCTGCCTATGCAGGGGGTCGGACTCGACGATCTATTGAGGTCCCTTCCGACCCTAACGTCTATGAATCTATGAAGTGCTGGGGGCTTAAAGCTTCCCAGCGCCCTCCAGAAGAGCTAAAGGTCTTGAACTCTCCACTTGACATGGGGATCCTAGGTTTTCTGAGTTTCTAGGTTCACGATGGAGGGTTAATGACACTCGCTGAGTGTCTTTCACTCAGCAGTGCAGACCAGAGAGATCCCTGGCACTGCCAGGTGGTGGACATGCTTGTCACCTACCTGTTGTCTTTCTGTAAGTGAAGGGAGCCTGCTACCAAGATGATGATGCAGAAGACCCCACACAGCACTCTTCACAATGGCTGGCCTTTTCAGGGCATGATGCAGAGTCGAGTCGCCTGCTCTGTACACTGCGCTATATGGTTCTGGTTATAGTTTGGCCCCATGTATAAATGGACTGTGATTTTATTTATTTATTTTTTTAATAGTTCCTTTTCAAGGGGGAAAAAAACCCCTCCAACTTGTAATTGGAACAATGCAGTATTCATTTTGCATCACTTGCTCTCACATCTGATGGCATTTATTGCTAGGCTTTTCTTTAAAGGAGGTCTTGTCTTTTATGCACAGCTCATGCCTCGGCTGGTAGTATGTAGGGTTTTGGCATGAGACAAGCGTCCTGTACAACAAGTGTTTTTTAGCATGGCATTTTTTTACACATCTGAAATCATGCTGAAAAGTAGAAGTCTCTGATTTTTGTGAACTCCTCACTTGTTATATGCCGTCTGTATTACCACTACAGGTTAGATAAGAAAAACTAAACAATAAGGGTTTTCGTTGGTTTTTGTTGTTGTTGTTGATCTTTTTGTGCAACGTTAAACCACATATGCATAGTCTTTGCCTCTCCCTAACTAACCGCTGCTCCTTGAGGGACTATCTTTCAATCCCCAATACTTCTAAACTATCACTACCCCTCCCCCCAAGTTAACTGGCTTCACTGACAGATTTTATTATTTAAAAAAAAAAAAAAAAAATTCCAACAATTTTGTTTTATCATCTTCAAATATAACCTTTTATACTTTTACAGGAACTAAAATTTTGAAAGAAAAAATGTTTCTGGACTGGAAAACGGAACCTCTTATTTCAGAAAAGTTGAAAGGGGACATCTTAACATTTAAAAAACATACTTACATTTTTTTTTCCCCCTCCAAATTGACAGACTCATCCCAGCCAGTCCTTTCTTGCAAATTGTTTCTGTATCTGGGAATGGACATGTTCTGACAAAAATAAAATTAAAGTTCCCACCCAGTTCTGGTAACTTCTTGTGGCACTTGCTCCTTTCAGTCTGGCCAGCGGAGAAATATGAATAATTTTACTGCCTTTAGCAGCTCGCTCTGTTCACGATGTGAGGCCCATGCAATATATCCATTGTGTTATGTTAGGAATTGAGGTTATGGGACTGGAAGAGACTTCCTCAGTTATCCAGTCTAGCTGGTTGCTACTATGGCCATCCCAGCTTTGTGTCATCACCAGATGTCAGTACTAAATTTATTATTTTAATGAAAATATTCAATAAGATCAGTGCCAAGACTGATGCACTAGTAACCTCCCTCCAGCCTCATCATTCAGATAGGTCAATCAGATTCACGGCTTACACCGCCCTGTTGCTCAGCAGTGGGGTGCGGTGGGGAGGTGATCCTGCGTCAGCTACTGTAAAGTCCACTTGATAAAGTCTCTCATTCTGTGCATTCCTTACTGGCATCCTTCATTTGCCCCCTGGCCTGAGATCTTTTTTCTTCCTTCCTGGTCCACTTTTTCCAGTCTAATATTGCTGCATATCGCTGTAGTTGGTGTAACATTGCAGCTGGCTCCATAGCGCAGCTGGACTCAAATGGATCATTGAGCATGTTTTCAAATGTGACCTCCTTATTGCAATATATGCACACTGAGAGTCTTGGGACCTATTAAGATCATACTGCAGTTCTCCTTAAAGTGGAGACCTCTTCATTATTGATCAATTCCAGGCTGTGCTACAGACTTCCCCAATGACCTTGGGCAAATCACTGCACCTTAATAACTCTGTTTTCCCAACTGGAAATGACAGAGGAGGACATACTGATCACACAGAAGGGAAGAAATAAATCAATGGGTGCATCTACACATTCAATTTATGTGCCTGAATTTTCTGTGTAGTAAATTCAGGCACATTAAACTGTGCCCAGTGGATGTCTACATGTGTACCTGGGTCAGGAGAAGATTGAGCTTGACAGGAGCAGATCAGGACTGCTCCTGCCCTGCTCTGCCCCACTGCAGCAGCCAGGGGGAGCTCCAGGCACCCCCAGGTGCCATCCCTGAGTTGGCAGAGGCACGGAGGGTCAGGCCTGGGCTCCTGGGTGGGGGGGGAGACGGAAAAGGGATGTGACCTGGAAAGCAGGGACATCTCGGAGCCACGCTCATGCTAAGCCCTGAGCCCTGCACCACTCGGAGCTGGCTCCAGAGCCAGGGACAACTCCTTACCCCACCCCCAGAGCTTGGGGCTAAGCCAAGCAGCAGTTGTGGCTCCCTGCTGCCTGGGCTGACCAGGAACAATTTGTTCCCAGGTCGGCATCTATTCGTGTGCTTAAGCATGTTAGTTTAAAGCGCCATTTTCTAGTACTTGAATCTGTGGGTACTAGCAAATGGCACTTTAAAGTAATCTACTGCACACTAATTGCAGTGTACGTGCAGACAGTGATGCTTTACTGCGCATTGGATTAGTTTAATGTGCAGTAAAGTGCACATGTAGACATGCCTAGTCTTTGTCTTGCCCAGGTGCTCCGATTAAGCTCCAAATGGAAGCTGCTCAAATATACCTTACAGGTAACGATCAAAGATCCATATTAAGAACTGAAATCAGGGTTATAAACATGGCTTCCTATAAATGACTTCCCAGCATGAAAGTCCCCATGGAAAATAATCAGTAAGGCAAAATCCCTGTTGTACTACTAGCAGTTCAGCCACTAACTTCATTTTAAAGGAAGGCTAAGGTGTGCTCCTGCATTTTCAGATTATGTAGTATGGAGTACCTGGTGAAGCTGCATTTAGAGTCCCATTGTTCTGTGTGGTCAAGGTTGAAACATGAAGCCTTGAAAAGAAATGTGCAGAGCATGACACACGGTCCTGCCTGCTTTCTGTAAAGCCTTTTATGTGAAGAGACAAGAAGTATGAAATTAGAGAATAACTAATGATTCCTTTATGGCAGCGAGAGACCAGAATGGCCTCATTACTAATCACTGCTTACAGTAGCTTCTCGACCCTCTTAAAGCTGTATTTATTACTGACTACAGTAGCTTGGACACGTGTTATGTGCTTTCAAGGATAAAAATTGCCCTCAAGTCTATTCCTGTCACCAGAACAGAGCACAGCAAACCAAACCTTTGTTCAGCAATTGTCTTTTCTTTAAATATAGCAGATAGCACCGAGTCAGAACGTTCCAAAAACGGAAAGCCAGGATTTGACTTTAAAATACCAGGAGCTAATTTTAGAGTGCATGGTGAACAATGTTAACACTGTAAAGACAGATTTAGATGTGGATGTATAAATGTGCCTCTCTAAGAAATAGTGGAAACCCTGCTGAGTGTTATTATTGTAGCACAATCGGGGAGCCTGAAACTCTGTTTCCTTGCAACGTGTAGTCATCCACTTCTGTGTAAAGCAGATGTAAAATAAAACCTCTTCTGAGTTATGAATGCATTTTGCACACAAGGTGGGAGCAGTCAAGGGTCAAACTCTTGGCCACAATCTGTGCCGGTGGGGGAGGATGGAGCAAGGGGAAGCAGTGACCGTATTGTCAACTCTCTCTCAGTTTTTAGTCTGAGTCATCAGTTAATTGCTGGATTTTCTGTTTTAAGCCTTAGCTCCTGGAGTCTTGGAAGGATCTCACTTTTTTTCCCCTTATTTTTAGAAGGATGTTCAAAATGGGACCTCCTAGTGGTTTCTTAACCAGAGACAAATAAAAGATTCCCAAAATGGATTCGTTAAAAATATCACGGTTTCAGGGACCTGTGATTTTTTTTTTTTTTTTTTTAAAGCATGAGGCTGGAAGAACTGGTTTCCTGTCTGATTCGAAAATCCTGAGCCAGGCAGAGGCTGAAACAGCTCCTGACAAACCTTAGAGCAGCGTTTCTCAACCTGTCGGTCGTGACCCAAAAGTGCGTCGCAAGAATATATGAACGGGTCACGAACAAACATTTAAAAATAGATTCTCCTTTAAAAGTGGGAAATGGTGGCTTTTGCCATGCCGGCTGGCAGAGGGGCTGCTCAGGGCCCCCCCTCTGCCCCACACGCTGGGGGCTGGGGCCTGGGGGCAGTGGGTTGGGACTGGCCATCGATGTTTACAAGTGGGTCCTGGTCCAAAAAAGATTGAACCACTGCCTTTGAGCAGCTGTATCATACATTCCTCTCCACTCTTCCTCTCCTAACATGCCCTGCTGGCATGGGCAGCAGAATATGGTGGAAAGCCAGCTATGGTCTACACTGCGGCGTTTTATCAGCCAAACTCCATCAGCAGCCAGGGAATGTGAAAAGATCACAAGCCAGCATGCCCCTCGGTCTGAATGCAGAAGAGGGCTTGTGCTGGCCCCTCAAATGTCGAGGGCAGTAGTATCACTAACATGGCCAAAGAACCTTTCTGTTGCAGATGCTGAGGCTCTGCCACCACAGCTGTAGCAGCATCAGATCTGTAATGTAGAGGAGCTCTTGGGCAATGTAGTGCAACCTAAGGAGAATACTGCATCTGGGGGAATCCTCCCATGTCCATAGAGGAACACTGGATTGGAAGAGACGGTTGAGCCCTGTTCCCTGCAATCTCAAGCTACTAGATAAGAGATGGGAAGTCCAAAAAAAGCAAGAACATCCTGTCTGGCACCACAAGATGCAAAGCACCTTCCAACCTCCTATGTATTAAAGTTCCTTAATTTAAAACCCCCAAGGGCTACACAAACTGCAATGCATCTCAGAAAGTGCAAGAAAGACCAGGCCGTCACCAATACCTTGGGCCCATGCAATGGCAGGGAGTTTTAGGTGAAATGTGCACAAATGATCCTAGGAAACAGATTGTGTCCCACACTACGGTGGAAGGCTAAACCCTCTTAACAATCCCTGCCAATGTGATCTCCGGAAAACTTTCCTGCTCCATGATCTGGTCATTTGGAGCCATAAGGCACATCCCCACAAGTGCACACTTGAGGTTTGTGGCACCTCAAAGTCATTTGAAGTGCTGCAAACTACATGGCACGCGTGCATCATGCTGCTAATTTGCAGCGCGACAGTTTTTTTTGGCACTGGGAGATCCTGGTATCAAAAAACCTGCCACTAAAAAAAGCGGCGTAGTGCATGCAGCAGCAGTGTGCACCGCTAGAAACCAGAGCCTGGCTGGTCAGAGCCATGCTCTTGCTACTGGCCATGCTCTGAGAGCCAGCTCGGCATCACTGCTGCCCCAGGAGGCCCCCAGGACCCCAGGAAAGGCTGCTGGGGCCAGCACCGGTGTCACTAGTATTTGTCCCATGGGAAATGTGCACCCCTGCATGTGCTCAGCCCTACAGCCTCCAACTGTGGCTAATGCCCTTCTATAGTCCATGTTCTCAGGGAGATGAGTACAACATGTGCTAGGCCAAAGCTTCAGCTCTATATTCAAGCAAACTCCCTAAGGTGTGATTGATTAAGCACTTGCTTGTGAAAGGACTGAGGAAGACTCATCAAAGCGCGTTGCCTACTCGACCACACTGCTCCTCTGATTGTGGCCCGAGTGCAAAGCGGAGCTGCTGGGAGTGAAGGGAATGGGTTTCATCCTTAATTCCACTATTGAGTCCTGAAAGACCTAATACATCCGTGCCTCAGTTTCTCCACTTGCAGCATGGCAAGGTGTTTACCTCTGCCACAATGATGGTGAGGCTTTTAAATGGTTACAGTCAGCTTTGAGGAAAGGTGCTCCACAAGGTGAAGTATTTAGTTAATTTTCCTTAACTTCAACACTGTCTTCTCTTACTCCATATTCTCTAGAAACATGAAGATCATTAGTTTATTTCTCCAATTATGGATTATCAGTTCTAGCCTTATATACACACTTCTGGAATCATTTATGCCAGGACAGTAATAAAATATGGACTGTCCTTTACACCAGCATAAATTGAGAGTGACCCCGCTGTAGTCAGGGAGCTACTCCAGGTTTACACGAGGGTATGAGCGGTCAGAATCTGGCTTTGGATAAGTGAGATTGGACTGAATTTATGAAGCAACAGTGTCATTTGGTGGAATGTGCCCGGGCTTTCTCCTCCAACAATGCCCCATTGACTTTCTTGTTCCCATCTGTTTGGGTCAATGACACACCCTTGTGAAAGCCAGGGAGCAATCGTCAGAATTGAGAGTTTATTTTGTTATAATACAATGGAACAAAAGTAGGACCAGCTGCTCATGTGCTGTAAATCAGTCCACATCAATAGGGATGTGCCAGTTTCCCCCAGAAAAGGATCTGGCTCCCTATGCTATAAAGATTCCTATTTTTATTTAAGCCTAATATACTGCAAGCCTTATTTTATTTTATTTTTTGTATTTACAGGGAAAAGGCCTGCTGTTCGGTGTGATCCATATCCAAGTGCTATCCATCACCATCAGCTTGTTGTTATTAATGGGGATGCACATACTGGCAATATGTGCAAACTACAGAGAGGCTCCATTCCTTCCTTTATTTTTCTCTTTTCATCACTGCTGTGACACGGTCTGTCTTCCAGCTGCCTTCCCCTCTCTCTCTCTCTGGCCAGGAACCTTTTCCTTCTTCAGGTTCCCCTCACTCCTGTCTCCTGCTGTTCAGCTGTAATATTCCCTGCCCTCGGCCCGGAGGTGACATCTGTTCGTCCACTTCTGTCTTTCTTTCTGACATGTTTTCCCAGTATATTTAAATAATGCTGATCTTTTAAATGCCTCCATTTAGGGATGCCTAGATTTCTAAGGACAAGAGGGATCACTATGATCATCTAGGTAGCAATTGATAAGAAATAATGAAGTGCAAAAAATTGATGCAGGAAGTGAGGGGCATCAGGGACAAGTCCCTAGCTGGTAACTTTAAGAAAATAAGAAGAACTTTTCATAGTATTTTAGAAACCAAAGACATCCTAGCCCATTGTGAGGTAGTGTTAAGTGACAAAAGAAGTCACAATGATGCAGAAAGGGCAGACACGTTCATTAAATGTTTCCGTTGCATATTTGCAAAGCAACAAAAGGACAAAAACTTAGCATAGGAAGATGAGAAGTACTTTCCGATCTATTTGTTACCGAAGAGGATGTCAGACAACATTAACTTTGGATAAACGTTTTCAAATCAACCTTTTGGGGGAGAGGATCTAGAAAGACCTAAAAGAGTTGGCAGAGGAGATCTCTGGCTTGCTGATCGTTTTTCACAATTCCTGGCATACTGCCTTCCTGGCAGTATTCGAAGGCTGGAGGAGGGTGCATGTGGTATTAATATTCAAAATGGCCAGGGGAAGGCCTGGGTTCACGGAGGGGTAAAACACGGTGCAGCAGAGCTCCTTGGTGTAATGAGTGTGTGTTTGTGTTTGCACCTACACCTTCCATTTCTGTAAGAGCCCTTTTCAACACACAACTCGCAGGAGCATGAAGCTCGTCTTGAGCTAACTGCTCAAGTATTTTCCAAGCTTTTTCAGGTAGTCTTTGCAGCCCGTGCTCAGTTCTTTGCTGCTGTACGAGCAATACCCAAACTCACTCCTTTAAGGCTGGCTCTGGTGTGTCTATACCTGCGTCGCATTCACAGCAGTGATTGCCACGTAGACATCCCTGCAGGAAGGACACGACAGGCTCAGGCATTGCTATTGGGGCACCTTGGCTTTGTAACCTGCTTCCACTAGGTCACTTGTTTGTACGCTGTGCAAAGAGAAGTAGGTCATGGAGAGAGCCCTGGGGGGCATCCCTGGCTCCGTGTTACTAAGCAGAGGTTTGTACTTCAAGGCTGTATCCGATCTTGGACTTGGCTGCAGGACTGAGGGGAGCCTTCGTTTCCCTGCATCTTTCCCAGCTATCAGCGTTACAAAGAGCTGAGGGGTTGCTTAACAACAAAAGCTTTCCTTCACTTGCTTTTAACAAGTTCAAGCTCCTGCCAGATGAGTCTGAGATCTATGAACTTAGGGGCACTCGAGGGGAAATTTGTTGATGAAGCAATCGTGCTGCAGACAGACCTGCAGGTGATGACGAGGACTTGCATATCTTCCACCATTGCCATCCAGGTATAATAGGAAAGATGAGAGCAATTTGGGGGAGCTGTTGAACTGAATTTGGATAGCAGATGGATGTGGGCCAGTATCCATCTTGAAAACATAATCCTGTGGCCCAGTGAGAAGTTCAGTCTGAATTAGCAAGCATGATAATATTTTGGCACAACCCGGCATCTGTAAATGTGATGCAGGATCCTTTTGATGTCCAAAGGTTTTCATATGTGTTTTGCAAAGTAAAATATTGACTGAATTATGACCCAGTGGAACTCCCTCTGGTGATTGTTGTGGGGCTGGCAGGCGATGAAAAGCCTTGCTGAGCTTTTTTGTACAAGTTGGACTCCAACCGATACAAAAGGAGGGATTGAATTAATTGGCTATCATCTGAGGGTCCCAGGTCGTTTACAAGTTGTGGGGCGAGCCCTTGCAGTGTTTTCTCTACGCGGCCAATGAACGTGATGGTAGGGTTTTCCAAATGCGTTTCATGTTTCCCGTGTTGAGTTGACTTTGCTCTTTTATTGAGACTTGGGTCTCTGACCCTGTCAGGAGAGCCAAGGATTTTGCATAGCGGCAGTCATTTAACCAGCGCGTTCTTGGTTTGCCAGTCAGACTCAACCTTTAGCATTGTTCTTCTCCATTATTAACACTTGGGCTAGGTTTTGTATAGGTACAATGTCCTGCAGAGAGGGGCAGTGAGGGGAGGATTCCTGCCTCCTTAGCCTGGATGAAGTTGAAGGTGGGTTGCTTAGCCTGCTGGGGCGCTTGTACATGTGATGATCTGGGGTCTGCAGGTGGGCTTTGCTCCTTAGTCAGTCCTCCCAAATAAAGTAGTCTTTGATCAGCAAACAAACAGATGCACAGACCAAACCAAACCCTTCTGCCCTGTTCCAGGCATTGAGGCCCTTTTGGCTCAGGGCCCAGCACTGCAGCCTGGGCCCTCTTTGGTAGCAAGCTCGTTCTGCTCACAGCTTGCCTCCTGCTAGCAAATTGTCCCTTCCCCACTTGCTGCCTCTTGTCTCTGCCCCTGGGCTTTTAAGATCCCACTCTCCAAATGCCCTACAGCTGGGCTCTTAACAGGGCTGACTGATCCCTCTTAAAGGGACAAACCACCCTGTTACAGGCATCAATTTAAAATGGAATTGCTATTCCTGAATTATTTTGCACGTGGCTACTTGTTCCACAATAAAGGTACCCGGTTCCCAATTAATGTAATCGGCTTGGGGAGTGGAATATGCTAACTTCCCATTGAGCTGGTTGCCTAGCTGTCTCTCTGGAAGCTACACCTGAAGTATTAATAAATGTAGCCTCTTCTGGGGTGAAGCCCAGAAATAATGTAACTGTGGACAATACAAAATGGCTTAGGATGGGGAACACCTAATCCAGTTTGAAACTCCTTGGGGGAGCTTGGACGGGCAGAGTGCAGTCACTCAAACAGGGAGATGGACAGCACACAAGTGTTTTAAAAGCCTGCCCTTGTGAGGGATAAATGTAAGCAAATGATGCATGTAGTTTAAATAGGAGAAAAGAAGCCACTGCAGAATGCTTCAATAAAGTGGCTGTTTTAATTTCACTCTTCCCTGTCAAGGGAATACAGGCTATGATGGAAACACTGTCCTGAAGGCTGGGGCATGGGTTGTCTTCCCTGCTGATTACAGTCTAGGCCAGGAATAAAAGCCAGGAGATGAGCCAAAGTCAGCGACTGAAGCCAGAGGCCAGAGTCCAAAGCCAGGAAGATGGAGTGGAGGACAGGAGACCGAGAGCTGGGGCAGGAGGAAGACGGGTGGACTTGGCAGCAGAAGCATGAGAGAAGCTGCAGGCTAAAGTTCAGCTGAATGGACTGGGCATGTAAGTTGAGCCTGGTTGCGTCAAGTCAAAAGGGCAGTTGTACCCATATGGGATCAGCCACTCCTCTCAAGTACCTGTGTCCTTAACTCTAACTCGCAACAAGGTATGGTGAGAGAAGATGGAATCACTCCAGTGGCACCATGCCCCTTAATGCTGCATTGTGGCCTGGCGTCAGGAGCTATAACAGCTAGCTCTGCCTAGGCCAATTGGGCGGCTGGGGTGCTTCAGGTTCACTGTGCCTCTACCTCTTGATTTTTGGCTGGAAGTAGCAGCAAGGGCTCTACTTAAACCCACCTGGGACAATGCACTAGCAGCTTGCTTCAGAGTGTCAGCTGTCTTCAGGATGCTTTTGGCTCTAGGCTTTATGACTCTGACCCTTGCCTTCATGATTCTGGTTTCAACCCTCATATAGTTTCATAGTAGCTAGGGTCTGGAGGGACCTGAACAGATCATCTAGCCTGACCCCCTGCCACAGGCAGGAATGAATGCTGGGTTCACAAGACCCCAGACAGGTGATTATCCAACCTCCTCCTGAATTTGCCCAAGGTAGGGGCGAGGACCACTTCCCTAGGAAGATCTCGCATTGCACATGGCAGCTCAGCTTGTGGAAAGGTAACATGTAGTTTCCCTACTGATTTCAGGAAGGCGAGCACAGCCAACGAAGTGCCTACCTGTTCCATACAGATGGTGAGGGCTTTCTTTTGGAGGCCTCCCATGGAAGGGCTGAACAGTCCCCATCCTAATGCACATCATGAGAGTGGGTGATATCCAAGTCTGATCCGATACAGATGTGTTTACTGGAACTGTTTGGGAATTTCCTGATGCCTTTTTTTTTTTTTTTTTTTTTGCTGCCATACCATCACTTTCTAAAGTCAAAACTTGTCTGTGGGACTGTAGCTGGATGAAATTCCTGGTCAAACCAATGTATTGGCCCATTCGCTAACTTGGCGGTTAAAGTAAAATTATGTTTTAAGTGTTTGTTCTGTCTCGGACCAGAGAGGTGAACCTCAGCCTCCCACATCCCGTACGAGCTTCTGGAACACCTGGTCATGTTGAGGTGGGTAAAAAGCCTCAAAAGGCCAATGATTTGTCCTGGGGTACAATGAAGACACTTTTTCAAATCTGGAAAACTTTTTCATGGAACAGGAAAAATATTTCCTGCCTAGCTTTAACATTTCAAGCTAGCACTTACTTTTTCTTTTTCTTTTTCTTTTTCATGTCAAACAAAACCAACATACAGCACATTTCCAGTACATTGCAGATTTGACAGGAGAGAAATATGTTTAGAGTTGTGTGCTAAAAGCCCACTAATGCAGAAGCAATCCTGTAGCAACATCCCCACCTTGGAATCTGAGTGGCATGCAATGTGAAATGTATTGTTACTTTAATTGTATTTTTATGCATATATTCTCAGTTCCTATTAGTGGCATAGTTGTTCTTCCTTTTTGCCTGGAGGCAAAGAATTCCTACTGGACAGTATAATTATAATGAAAGAAGGAAAATAAAATTAATGGAGCTATGCTCAGACATTCGTATTGGAAGAATTTTCACGTCTTTACCGAGTGCAGTTCGGTCATGTTTATTTTAAAATCTGAGCAATCAAGGGTAAATGGTTCCCCACAACAATCCCCATTCATGCAGTCTGAGGACGGATTATAAAGAAAATATTCATTATTTGCCTAAAAGTCTTTGTTCGGAGCTAGGAGTTCAAAAATGTAGGGCCCAATGCATTACTCCCTTTACCCCAGTAAAATCTCACTGATCTATAACTTATTAGTTGCTTTATTAGTGCTTACAGGCCCCAGCCAAATTCAGGGTCCCGTTATATTAGTTTCTATAGGAAAAAAAAAAAGTCGGAGGTAGTCCATACCCCCAGATAAATGGAGATGGTTCACCACAAAGTGATTTGCCCAGTCAGCTAGCTATTAGTAGAGTTGGCTCCCAGGTCAATGCTGTGCCCGCTAGCCCACACAGCCGTCTGTACCTCCGAGGATGTTGTACACCGATCTCCAGTTCTGTAGCTCTTACTACACTACTTTACACAGGGAGCAAATTAACTTAAAATAACAACAGGGCAAAAGCAAGGAACATGGAAGCGGATCTGGCAAATAGCAGGGGTCTTGTTTACATTTCTATCGGCGCTGGCGTCCGTACAAGAACGCTATCCTGACGTGATCAGTCTGACGGGAGGAATTTTCTTTGCTCGACTCCATTTATTTTACTGTTTAATGCCGAGCCTATTTAGTCAGGAAGGAGTCGCTTCCAGACCATGCAGTCAGCGAACGATTTATCTTCTCCAAGAGCAAATTAAGCAGAGTGAATAATTAAATGGAAGGACTCGTCCAATATTTCTCAGTCTCCTCTCGAACAATTCCCTGCCGTTCTCCTGGCTCCCTCCCCCCACAACCACCCCAGAGAGCTTCAGCTCGGCTATTCAGAAAAGCTACATCTGGTGTCAAATCCTACCACCATCTGGGTGGCCATTGTGAAAGAGCTGGTGGTCTCCATTCTGTTCCTATGGGAAAAATCTCCAGAGTGCAACCCTCCCACTCCTTTCAATCGATATTTATAAGGTCGTCTTGTGGGAAATGCCATCAGCTGGGCTAAAGGTGGAGGGGGTATGGAAAACATGCTGCAGTCCTGCCAACAGAGTTGATCCCTCTGGAATACAATTGAAATGCCCAAGTGCCGGGGTGGATCCAGGGGGGCTGCAATGGTGCAATTGCACCCCCCGCTTTGCTTCCCGGTCCATCCAAAAGTTAAACCAACTTCCTGGTAGTGGTAGCAACACTGCCGGTCAGGCAGCAGTGAGGGAGTCGATTGACTTTGTGGCTCATTAGGTGCATTCAAATCTAAGTCCTGATTCCTTCTAAACTCTTCATTCCACAGGTGTTAATGACCCGCTCTCCTTTTTTAATGGTTGCACTAAATCAAGCTATGCTTGCTTCTGCAATTTTCCTATCTGTTGGCTGTTCCTAGAAATAGAAGCTACATTTCACAGCCCTGCAGACTCTAGCTAGAAGCATTAACTCCGGTGTGGAAATGCTGGAAGTGTAAATTCACGTGAACACTAACGCCATTGTGGAAATAACATTTAGTGAAGCATCGGCTGCGCTATCGGGTACTCAAGAAGGCTAAATTTTGCCTTATGAATCTGAAAGAGAGACGTACATTTAATTCTAATGATTACAGAACTAAGGAAACAACATCTTTTGATTATTTGTTTGGGATGGGACCGAACAAAGTAGTTTGTGTTTTTATACATAATATGTGAAATAGCAAATTAATCACACAAAGTTGTTTTGTTTTTTTCTTGATGTAAAACTGAATAATGTAGCTTTAGGCCCCTAGCATATTTGCATAAGTTTTAGATTTTTTAGTGGAGTAAAATGGGTGTTATGTTATATAATATGATGATGCACCACACCATCTGCACCCTCCTGTTCAAACTTCTGGATCTGACCATGCATAGGTGGGAAAGCTTTTGGTGCTAGGACTTGTGGCATAGCTGTCCTTTAGTGAAACAGAAGGCACTGCTATTCAGAGCTGTTAAGGTGGCCTGTTGCTTTTGCATTATGGTCTCACAGTTGTAAAGGGAAGCATTATAAAGGGGCAGACTGTGTCCAATGTAAAGGCTGGTCACTACTTTTCGCATACATGTGTGGATGAACGGGACTGGGATGCAATGGAGGATGCTTGTTATATGGTATGTTCAGCAAAGAACAATAAAAATCCTGAGACCCCCGTCTCAGACTACTGAACAGCCTGCCGATTCGGGCACTCGCCTGCCACGTGGGCCAGCAGCAGAGCAGAGACGTGAACCTGGGTTTTCCTTGTCACACGTGAATGTCTTAAACACTGAGCTATTGGCTATTCTGATGCGGGTAGGGGTCTCCCTCGCTTTCCATAAATGGTTCTTGGTTTCATCTTGGTGCAGAACGAGAGAGCTTCCAAAAATGTCTTCATGGGACAATCTGCTCCCACTCAACATTAATTTCTACTACATTAAAATGAGACAACTAAGGAGTAGGAGGGTAAAAGCTATGGGTCTTCCCCCACCCTGAATAAGATATGGAGTGTTTCACTGTGGTGGTTCTTACTATAACTTGATTCTTGAAGTAGAAAAAGACCCAGACAGAATAAACAATCCCTTAGCTGGAGAGAGAAAACACAGCAGGAGCTTACGCAGAGCACTAGGATTGCAGTAATCTATCTGCTTGTTCATCTGGAGCAGCGAGCTGTGAGCACTGGGAAGTGCGTGAAGTCTGACACACCGTTTCTCATCATTCCCCCGGGACGGCGTGGAATCCTACTGCTGGCACGACCCGCACTGTAAATGTTTCCTAGACTACATACTGTGGGAATCAGTACGTCAAGACCCAGAAAATCACTCTCCGAATGTGATAAGCAGAAGAAAAAAAAATGGACTGGAGCTCCATAAAGGAGCACTCTGGAAGAATATAATGAGCACCTCTGGGAGCAGGAAGCTTATCCCTAAGAAGAAGGTGGAGATCTTTCGTAAACACAAACCTATGGCACAGCATGCAAGGAGTTATATGAAGGGTTTTCCATAGATGCACTTTGGATTCCACACCTGCTGAGACTCGTAGGAATAGCTACATTGACTTCCACAGAGGCACCTCGCCTAACACTTGCTTTAGGCCCAGCTTTGTTCTTGTTCTTCCTTTAAAAAACACCTCTTTAAAAGTTAAGGTAAACCTTTCCCAAAATCTTAGTTAAGCACATGGATGTTTGATCTGGATCATTTCCACCTTCTAGCTTTGCTTCCAGGTCAGATGTGCAAATACTGAGTGCTGACAGCTTTTCAATGAGAAGCAAAGGAAGTGGACCGTTATTGTAACAAGCAAGTGAATGCCACACGTTTCCAAGCTTTGGGTTCAAGTGGTGCACAATCCATGGAGATCGTGCCCTTATGTCTGTCAGGAAACAGGCCCACTTTGCTCACTTTATAGGTAGAGCTATACTCTTAGCAAAATAGGTGGCTTCCACTTTTATGCAACACGTCAAACCAAAAGCACCTTGGGAGTCTGGATCCAACCTACCGGACTTGGTCTTCTCAGGATTATTTCCCCCACCCCCATCTCAGATGAGCAAGGGTTCCCTTGGTTAGTAAAAACTGGGCCAAAAGATTGGAGTAAGGTGATGGAGCAGTCTGCTAGGAGATATCAGTACTGCCTGCAGGCTGCGGGAGGGAGCAGTGCATGGTCCACTAACAGCAGAAAGGTTGCTGCGACATGACCAGTGCTACTCTAAGGCAGTTCTGTTGCATCCATCTCTAGGTTTGATGTGCACAGAGCAGGTGCCCCTACTTACTAAGTTTTGCAGGAACCAAGCTATATGGCAATGATAATAGTTCCGGTTTATTATACAGTGCTCACAAATATGCTAGTTCAGGAAACCCTTACAAGACGTGTCCCTGTCCTGAAGAGCATCTTGCAATCTGAGCCATCTGCCTGAGCACTTTTGAGCTTGGTGAGGCTCCTCGTAGATGCCAGGGTCTGCTGGCATTACAGGATCAGGGAAGTAAGGATATAACATGCACCAGAAGGGGACAGCATGAGGAAGGATACCAGTTATAGACATAATCAAATGGCTTAATCAGGTCTGTGATATGCTCTGTCCACTTAAGGTGGGTATATGGCACCTTTGCATCATGGCAGTGATGGAGACACCAGCGTGTACCAGTGGCTCTAACCTCTACTCGTAATGAAAACTGAGCATTGTGTGCTTGTAAGAGGTTCTAGCTTTACAGTCCTGTAAATGGAATCGTGCAGCTACAAGCCAGCAGCAGGACGTGCCGTATAGGAACAGCGCAAGTTTAAGGCTGACTGGCAGAGGTGTCCCTCTGGATCCATTCTGCTGAAGACTGGGGTGTGCAGACACGCGACATGCATACTCTCAGGCAATGTTATGCTTCTCCTCCAGACGTCCCCACTACAACCCCATGTATATTATTATTGGCCAAGATGCTGGCTATCGCACATGCTTCCCCACCTTTTCCCCTGGATGCCTCACTTTAGCCTGTTCTGGATGGACCACCTTGAGGGAAGAGAAAGCCCATGACTCCTTGCCTTCTCTGATCAGAAAGCCAGGAAGACTGCTAGGCAAGGCCTAATGTTGCTTGGAGTTAATGCAACGTTTGGGAAGTTTTCAGAGCCTCAGAAACCTGGCACACTTTGGAGGGCACTGTCTCTTCTCCAGCTTGCCTTAGGAAAAAAATCTCTAGCCATTATGCAACCCATAACATCCAATCCATGACCAGAGGCTTAATCAACATGGCAATGTCCATCAGCATCTATAGACAGCCTGAAACTGTGGCTGAGAGAGGAACTGTGCATTCAGGACTATTCGGATGTGCCAAGATAATGTCAGTGTCCTTAATTATTCCCCTGTCAGAAGAGAGAGGGGCACGGCAGTGTTGAATGTAGGGTGCATCCTACTGCACATGGGCTCTTGTCTTGACATATCACGTAGGAGGGGCTTGGGTTGTAGGTGGAGCCTGAACATTGCACCCCTGTTTTTTTCCATCCCTATCTGAGCGCCAATCTTGCTGCTTTTTATTAGTATAACTCCATCCATTGCGTGACATGCTTCTTCTCTGTTTGCAGCATGTCTCTGCACAAGCACTTGCCAAGCATGACTTCACACCTTGCGCTGAATTTTAATCATTTTCAGTTCTACGGTTTGAATGAATGATCTCGAAATGAGTGAGTTTGAGCTCCAGCCCACTGCCTGGCTTTCACACTGCAGTCAGTGGTGTCACTGCCGTCTGTGACAGTCTGGGGGAAGAGCCAGGAAATATCTTACAAGCTAAATAAAGAATCTTAAAATCAATTTGCAAGGAGATTGGAAAGCAACAAGCATTCAAATTAAGCAGTGCATGAGTAATATATTTACATTTCTTGGATTCAGTTAACTTGAAGGCAGGAAAAATTCATGACCTATTGAACTGCAACTACGAGGCTTAAAGAGGTTACCATTAGAAGAATTACTGGGTTGGACAGAAGACATCATGCAGGCATGCATTAAAGTTTCCATGTGCTAGTTCAAGTGTTTCTAGAGCAAACAACAACTATGGAGGCAGTAGGCAAACATCCATCCCACAGCCTGCTGTACATTGGGCGTCCCCAAATTCCAGTGCAAAGCAAATGAGCAGTTGCTGGAACCAGTTAAAAAAATGAAATCCCCCTTTGCAATGGTAAAGCTTTATTCCAAGAAAAGCAGCTGCCCAGAAAGGTGATGTTAGAGTTGAGGCTGTGCTAGCAGGAAGAGAGAGATCAATCCTTTGGTGGTAAAGCATTAGACAAGTTTTGACTCCTTGGGTTATGAAGTTTGGGGGGGGGGGGGGATGCTGTGTGTTTGTGTGCATGTGTGTGAGATTATTATGTACCTTGTTCTTTACAGCTTTTCTTCTTTTGAAGCATTTAGTGCTCGTCAGTAGACATGGAGCACTGGACTAGATGGAGCATGGGTCTAATCTACTCCAGCTGTTTCTACTCTAGTAGTAATAGAGCATTGTTCAAAGCTCCAAGTTCCCAGGCCGACACTGCTTTGGGAGTGGATTGAGTAACTTCTTCCCCTCTCAGCAAAGCAGCAGGACTCACTTTTCTCATCTTGCCCTCTAAGGGTGGGGACCGGAGCCCACTCAGATGCAATCCATAAGACAGGCAGCAGCCAGGCACCCCAGCTCCCAAGGAGCTAGACGCAACGCACAGGAGATGCCTGCTTTCTCTGGCCAAACTCCAGCCAAAAGTAATATTGCGGCCTCAGGGTCTGTGGCCCCCCCTTCTGGCACTTTGGAGACCACCACCCAGATGGAGCCCCTGGTCCCGGGCTCCAGGCAGACGGAGCCCCTGGCTCTCGGCTGCGGGGGCTGCCTGTTGCTTTTTCAAGCTCTGGGGCCTGGGAGCATGGCCATCTCCCCTTGTGGGGTCTGCTCCCTACTGGGGTGTCTGGCGTGCCAGCTGGAAGAGCTCCAGGCCACAGTCCAGATACTATGCACCATCAGGGTCTGTGAGCAGGAGGTTGACTCCTACTGCCAGGCCCTTCTCCCCCGGGAGGTGGAGGGTAGACCACAGTCTCCATCCAGGACGAGGAAGGACTCGGGGACCTCCCATTCTGTCCAGCCCAGGGGTTGGACCAAGGTGGTCAAGGGGCCCCAAGGCCCGCTGCACCAAGGCCTCTGCCCTGCTGGAGCTTTGCAACAGGTACGATCCTCTTGCAGCCCCAGCAGAGCCTGCTGAGTTGCCAGCTCCCGCAGGCAACACGGGCACTACTGTAGCTACCACCCCCGCTCCCCCCAAGACAAAACATAAAGTGTTTGTTGTGGGAGACTCCGTCCTGAGGGGGACTGAGGGGGCAATCTGCTACCCCGACCCCTTAGCCCGGGAAGTCTGCTGCTTCCCAGGGGCCCGCATCTGAGACATTGCAAAGAAGATCCCTAAACTCCTCCAGCCCACTGACCACCACCCCATGCTCCTTATCCATGTGGGCACCAATGACACGGCTCGGAGCGCTTCCAGCCAGGTCATGAGGTGCTACAGGGATTTGGGAGCAGGGCTAAAGGGTCTGGGGACACAGGTGGTGTTTTCTTCAATCCTCCCAGTCTCAGACTATGGGCTGAGGACAGAGAGGAGGATCCAGGTAGTTAACCAAAGACTGCGGTGCCGGTGTCATTGGGAAGGCTTTAGCTTCCATGACCACAGTCTGCTCTTTGGAGAGGGAGGTAGTGAGTTGCTGGGAAGGGATGGCCTCCACCTCTCTCCACTGGGGAGGAGGCTCTTCTCAGCCAAGCTGGCTGACCTGCTCCACTGGGTTTTAAACTAAGCCCACCAGGGGATGAGGGGACTACTGCCACTGCTGGCCTTCTGAGCAACCCTTGTAAAGCCAGCAGGCCAAGGCACTTAAGGGAGCCCGCCCCAGCCCTGGAACAACCGGTAGGCAAGGCAAGGGCCCCCAAGGGGACACTTGCCTGCCTGTACACGAATGCCAGGAGCTTGGGAAATAAACAGGCGGAACTGGTCCTTCTGCTTAGCACAAAAAATTACAATGTCATAGGGATAACGGAGACCTGGTGGGACTCCACCCATGACTGGACCATGGGTATAAACAGCTATACCCTGTACAGGGGACATTGAGTAGACAAAAGGGGCAGGGGTGTAGCTCTCTATGTCAAGGAGAGCTACGCATCCCTGCAAGCCGACATTGGTGACCAGGGTGGACGGCTGGAGACCCTCTGGGTTAAAATCCATGGGGAACACGGCACAGGGGACACAATGGTGGGAGTCTACTACAGATCTCCCACCCAAAGTTAAGAGCTTGACCAGGAGTTCGCCAGGGAATTGGCTGAGGCTACATGCTCCTGGTCCATGGTTGTCATGGGAGACTTCAACTACCCGGACATCTTGTGAGAAGAGCACTCAGCTAAATCCGAGCGGTCGTAAAGCTTCATCTTCTGGGTGGATGACTTCTACCTGACACGAGGTCTACAGGCCAACAAGAGGTAAAGCGCTGCTTGACCTGGTCCTGGGAACTGGGGATGACCTAATCAGTGACCTAATGATCGAAGGGAAGCTGGGTGACAGCAACCATGAGCCAATCACCTTCACCATCTGCTGTAAAGCTGGCAAGTCAGTCAGTAATACAGAAGTCCTTGACTTCAGGAAAGCTGACTTTGACAAGCTCAGGAGGCTTGTCGGTGAGGCCCTAAGGGACCACGACCCCAAAGGGAGGGGAGTTCAGGACGAGTGGTTGCTCCTCAAGGGAGCAATCCTGGATGCGCAAGCAATGTCTACCCCATCTTGGAGGAAAGGCAGCAAGAGGGCACAGCAGCCCCCCTGGTTCTCCAGGGAACTAGCAGACCTCCTGTGGCTAAAAAGAAAGACCTACAAATGATGGAGCATGGGATCCACCTCCAAGGAGGAATACTCTGCTCTGGTCCGGTCCTGCAGGGAGCGAACCAGGAAAGCCAAGGTTGCAACTGAACTCCAACTGGCTACAAGTATCAAGGACAATAAAAAGTACTTTTTTAGATATGTGGAGAGCCAGAGGAAAAGCAAGGGCAACATTGGACCCCTGCTAAACCAGATGAGACAACTGACAACCGACATCCAGGAAAAAGCCAACCTATTAAATCGGTACTTTGCATCAGTCTCTCATCAGTCCCATGGGACGCCCCTGCCCACTATGGGACAGAGGGGCCTGGGTGAGGGAGATCCCCTGCCTTCCATCAATGCTGACCTCATGAAGGAACACCTTGAGAAGCTGGATACCTTCAAGTCAGCCGGACCTGATAGTTTACACCCAAGGGTACTCAAGGAGCTGGCTAGCATCATAGCTCAGCCCCTGGCACAGATCTTTGAGAGCTCCTGGTGCTCTGCTGAAGTGCCCAATGAATGGAAGAAGGCCAATGTGGTGCCTATCTTCAAGAAAGGGAGGAAAGTGAATTCAGCAAACTACAGGCCCATCAGCCTGACCTCTATCCCAGGGAAAGTCTTAGAAAAGATTATTAAAGAGGCCATTCTCAACAGACTGGCCAGTGGCAACATCTTGAGGGATAGCCAGCACAGGTTTGTTGCAGGTAGGTCTTGCTTGACCAATCTTATCTCCTTTTACAACCAGGTGACCTATCACCTGGACAAGGGAGAGGAGATTGATGTCATGTATCTTGACTTCAAAAAAGCCTTCGATCTGGCATCCCATGATCACCTCTTGGCAAAACTGGCCAACTGCGGCCTTGGGTCCACCACGATCACTGGCTGGGGAATTGGCTCCGCGGTTGGACCCAGAGGATGGTGGTTGATGGAAGTTAATCGTCGTGGTGCCCTGTGACCAGTGGTGTCCCCCAAGGCTCTGTCCATGGACCCATATTGTTCAACATCTTCATTAGTGATGTGGACGTTGGAGTCAGAAGTGGACTGGCCAAGTTCGCTGATGATACCAAACTCTGGGGCAAAGCATCCACACCAGAAGACAGGAGGGCGATCCAGGCTGACCTGGACAGGCTCAGCAAAAGGGCGGACGAGAACCTGATGGTGTTTAACACTGAAAAATGCAAGGTTCTCCACCTTGGGAGGAAAAAGAAAGAGACTTGGGGGTCATCATTGACCACGAGATGAACATGAGCCTGCAATGCGATGCGGCGGCTAGTAAAGCGACCAAAACGCTGGCTTGCATCCATAGATGCTTCTCAAGCAAATCCCGGGACGTCATTCTCCCCCTGTACTCGGCCTTAGTGAGGCCGCAGCTGGAGTACTGTGTCCAGTTTTGGGCTCCACAATTCAAAAAGGATGTGGAGAAGCTTGAGAGAGTCCAGAGAAGAGCCACGCGCATGATCAGAGGTCAGGGAAGCAGACCCTACGATGACAGGCTGAGAGCCCTGGGGCTCTTTAGCCTGGAAAAGCGCAGGCTCAGGGGTGATCTGATGGCCATCTATAAGTTTATCAGGGGTGTTCACCAGGATCTGGGGGAACGATTATTCACCAGAGTGCCAAGGTCGAATGGTTATAAACTCCAGCAAGACCATTTCAGGCTGGACATGAGGAAGAACTTCATCACTCTCCAAGCCTTCAAGGTCTGGAATAGACTGCCGCCGGAGGTGGTTCAAGCACCCACCTTGAACCCCTTCAAGAGAAATTTGGATGCTTATGTTGCTGGGATCCTATGCCCCCCGCTGACATCCTGCCTCTGGGGCAGGAGGCTGGACTCGATGATCTTCCGAGGTCCCTTCCAGCCCGAATGTCTATGAAATCTATGAAAGATGTTTGGAGCTTCCCTATCTGGTGTAGTGCCCGAAGACTGGAAGAAGGCCAATGTGGTGCCTATCTTCAAGAAAGGGAGGAAAGTGGATCCGGCTAACTATAGGCCCATCAGCCTGACTTCTATCCCGGGGAAGATCTTAGAAAAGTTTATTAAAGAGGCCATCCTTAATGGACTGGCCGACGCCAACATCTTAAGGGATAGCCAGCACAGGTTTGTTGCGGGTAGGTCTTGCTTGACCAATCTCATTTCCTTCTACGACCAGGTGACCTATCACCTGGACAAGGGAGAAGAGATTGATGTCATATATCTTGACTTCAAAAAAGCCTTCGATCTGGTGTCCCATGATCGCCTCTTGGAGAAACTGGCCAATTGTCGCCTTGGGTCCTCCACGATCCACTGGCTGGAAAATTGGCTCCGGGGTCGGACCCAGAGGGTAGTAATCGATGGAAGTCACTCATCGTGGTGTCCTGTGACCAGTGGGGTCCCCCAAGGCTCTGTCCTTGGACCCATACTGTTCAACATCTTCATTAATGATGTGGACACTGGAGTCAGAAGCGATCAGAACTGGCCAAGTTCGCCGATGACACCAAACTTTGGGGCAAAGCATCCACACCAGAAGACAGGCAGGTTATCCAGGCTGACCTGGACAGGCTCAGCAAGTGGGCGGACGAGAATCTGATGGTGTTCAACGCCGATAAATGCAAGGTTCTCCACCTTGGGAAAAAAAACCCGCAGCATCCTTATAGGCTCGGCAGTGCTATGTTGGCTAGCACTATGGAAGAAAGAGACTTGGGGGTCATCATTGACCACAAGATGAACATGAGCCTGCAATGCGATGCGGACGGCCTTAGCGAGGCCGCAGCTGGAGTACTGTGTCCAGTTTTGGGCTCCACAATTCAAAAGGATGTGGAGAAGCTTGAGAGAGTCCAGAGAAGAGCCACGTGCATGATCAGCGGTCAGGGAAGCAGACCCTACGATGACAGGCTGAGAGCCCTGGGGCTCTTTAGCCTGAAAAAGCGCAGGCTCAGGGGTGATCTGATGGCCACCTACAAGTTTATCAGGGGTGACCACCAGCATCTGGGGGAACGTTTGTTCACCAGAGCGCCCCAAGGGATGACGAGGTCGAATGGTCACAAACTACTTCAAGATCGTTTCAGGCTGGACATAAGGAAGAACTTCTTTACTGTCCGAGCCCCCAAGGTCTGGAACAGCCTGCCACCGGAGGTGGTTCAAGTGCCTTCATTGAACACCTTCAAGATGAAACTGGATGCTTATCTTGCTGGGATCCTATGACCCCAGCTGACTTCCTGCCCTTTGGGTGGGGGGCTGGACTCGATGATCTTCCGAGGACCCTTCCAGCCCTGATGTCTATGAAATCTATCACTGGGCTGCTATGTCATCATTTTTCTGTCGGGGATGGTTTTGATGAATAATGCCCATGTCCTCAGAGTGCTGTAGCTGCATGCTATTTTGTAGTATGAAACTAAGAGGGAATTTGATTTGCAAGTGGTTCTGCTCCTATAACTAGTACCTTTGGCACGCTGTGCTCTCATCCCCTTGGATGGCTTCCTAACACTTTTGCTCTTGACCCCTTTGGAAAGGGAAGGAAACACCCTGATCCCTAGCCTTTGAGGGCCATGGGGAGGACATTCTCCTTACAATTCACTGCCATCTGGTTAGCATGGGGCTGCTTCCTGCTTCTCCCCCTATAGATGTACTCTGCATGTCACAGGATAGTGTCCTTTTCTAGCTCTTCAGTCTGTGGTCCTGTTCTCCTTTTTATCCTCCGCGTGTTGACAAAATGGCTGAGGCTGACAAGGTCCCCCGTGATGGGGATAAATGAGCTCCAGCAGTTGGTGCCATTCCAAACAGCTGGACTGTAGTTAGGAGGCTTATTAAAGAGGTGATCCATTGGATAAACACACTGGGGCCTGACTAGTAACTGCAACTCCTCCTCAATGCTGTTGTGGCAGGAGGTAACATTGGAGGAAGTGCAAAAAGCAAGAAAAATAATCACGGGTCCCAAATAGGTCGTTACTTCATGGAGGCAGTGCTGCCCAGAGAGCACAATGGAAATAAGAGAAGCAAATGTGGAAAGCACACTTAACCACTTCAGTGTTCTCTTAAAATGATTGAAATGATCAAGCTTTGAATGTCTGAGAGTTTTTCTCCTTATTAAAAGTATTACTGCTTTATGCTGCAGGCTGGGAGCAGGAGCTGGCAGGTGTGTGTGTGTGTCTTCCTATTGTAGGAAGCTTAGTTTAAGAAATCTATTCTGTTTCGAGAGTCTTGGTGACTCTGCTGTCATGTAAAGCTCAGTGGTGACATGTAGCTATGGTGGTAGTCTAATACCCTGGCTTTTATTCAGAGCTGTGTTTGGTGCAAGTGCCTGAAACCCTCCATTTGTTCAGCCAGTTTAAGCTCATTCTTGTTAGTGAGTAATGTAGCTGCAATGGGAGGGAAGGGGAGGAGGCAGAAATCCTTTCTTCCACTTGCTGCCATTTGCTCCAAGAGTTTGGCCCAAAAGCCTGTTGTAGATGGAAGGATGCTTCATTCAGCTTCTGAATTGGGTCAGGGTCTTTCTGACCCTGTTTAGCCGGCGGTAAGTATTTTTCTTTAGTACAACATATGCTTCCCCTCCCTACATTCACCTTGTACTCTTGTTGCACAGCAAATCTGTGAGTTGTTTATGGTCAAAGCAATGCTTGTGTGATGGCCGGGCAGCGCATCGCAGGGGATTAGCATTGTGTGTAATCCACTATTTGAACACGTTGAATCATAGAAACGTAGAAAATGAGGGTTGGAAGGGACCTCGGGAGGTCATCTGGTCCAAGGCCCTGCTCAGAGCAGGATCGGCCCCAACTAAATCATCCCAGTCAAGGCTTTGTCTAGCTATGTCTTAAAAATCTCCAAAGGTGGAGATGTCCCAATATCTCTGGGCAGCCTGTTCCAGGACTTTACTACCCTCATTGTGAGAGGGTTTTTCCTAATATTTAACTTAAACTTCCCTTGCTGCAACTTGAGACCATTGCTCCTTGTTCTGTCATTTGTCACCACTAAGAACAGTCTGGCTCCATCCTCTTTGAAACCCTCTTTCGGGTAGTTGAAGGCTGCTATTAAATCCCCCCTCGGTCTTCTCTTCTCCAGACTAAATAAACCCAGTTCCCTCACCCTCTCCCTAGAAGTCATGTGCGCCAGCCCCCAAACCATTTTGTTGCCCTTTGTAGGAGTCTCTCTGATTTGTCCACATGCTTTCTGTAGTGGGAGGCACAAAACTGGACACGGTACTCCAGATGTGGCCTCATCAGTGCAGAATAGAGGGGAATAATTACTTCCCTCAATGTGCTGGCAACACTCCTACCAATGCAGCCCAGTATGCTGTTAGCCGCCTTTGCAACAAGGGTACACTCTCACTCGTATTCAGCCAACTGGCCACTGTAACCCCCAGGTCCTTTTCTGCAGAGCTGCTGCCCAACCAGTCAGCCCCCAGCCTGTACCAGTGCATGGGATTGTTCTGTCCTAAGTGCAGGATTTTGCACTTGTCCTTGCTGAACCTCAGGAGATTTATTTTGGTCCAATCCTCCAATTTGCCTATGTCTCTGCGAATCCTAGCCCTACCCTCCAGTGTATCCCTGCAGCTTGTTGTCATCTCCATACTTGCTGAGTGTGCACTCCTTCGCATGATCTCTCAGCCTGGCAATCAGAGCTGTATAAGAACTACATCAATATTTGAAAGTAGCCAGACAGCAGGAAAGATGCGACTGCTGTTGATTGTACCAAAATATGGTTGTTGGTTCTTGTCTTGTCCCCTCATCTCAGTATCAGTCCAGTCACCATCTTGTTCAGTTCTACCGATGGCTGCTTTGCAAAGATTGCCATAGATGGAGGTCTGTAGTCTAAGGCCACAGACCACAGAGCAGGTCACTGGTCTGCTGCCTTTGGGAACTGAAAGCAAAAAGCAAGCTGGAGGCTCCAGCAGAGACAGGAAGCAGAGAGACAGAAATGTGTGAAGAGCTTGCAGGAGTAGCAGATCTGTGTGTTTCTGATCCAGGAAACCGCACGCTGATTGTGTAGCCCGGGTACACCCAGGGGTGTGCTCTGTCCACAAGTGAAAGGGATGGGGTGGTCAGGCAAGAGTGCTGTGAGAGGGGCCTGCCATTGGGGAGCAGTTCCCTCTTTTCTCTATGGAGCCAGGCTGGGACAGTGCACTTAACTATATACAAATGCATTGCTATACAAAAATAAATATGAATAAGAGAGCATACGTATTTACAGTAGAATTGGTATGTGACGCCATATACAATAATTGTGAGCTGCTCGGAATAGGGTGGGGTAAGAACCTAAAAAATACTGGAAACAAGATGCTGATCCTGGCTTTTTCCAGCTAGCATGGATTCATTTCCTTCTCCTGTTGTGTCTCACGTGGTTTGGACTGTCGTCACCATTTCTGCATATGTTTGTGCAGTGCCTAGCACAATGGCCCTGTCTTTGAGGCGCTGTCGCAGCATGGTTAACAGAGTTGTGCCTGTGCTGTTGTGGTTGTGTCTGTGCCGATCTTATAGTCAGCAGTCAATAATATTCATAGAGCTAATTTGGAATTTGAGTTCTGGGCCTTGCACCACAAATTCAGCCTTCTCTTGGCTCCATCCTGTTCATGGTGAGGTGGAGCTAAAGGCAACCGGCTGAGAGAGCATTTCTACTAGCAGTTGTACATTAGCTGGGAAGTTTAAAGTCTCCTAAGTATTCCTCCTTTTTTCAGTGCTTTATTCTTCCTTGGAAAGTTCTTTTTCTGGACACATTTGAGTAGACAGTGACGTCTCCACCATCTGTAGTCTCTGTGCTGAGAGTCTTTTGTCAAGACCTCATAGGGGAAGATTGTCACAGGCATGGAGAGCTGTTGGATACTCGGGTACTGGAACTCCTTTGTGTCTTAGAAAATTCATGTTGGCTGGCCAATGATGGAAATGCAAATTGCAATGGTGTCAGCAGCAGGAGGAGCTTAAAGCTTTCAGGGTCAGTTTTCTCAGTGAGGGTGGGTGGTGTCATGAAAGCCACTATTTGAAGAGTCGAGGAAACAGGGGATTTGACATGTAAAGCAGAAATAGATCTCTGCAGACCCTGCAGTCAGGGACAATTCTGCCTTCAGCAGAGGGTTGGACTAGATGACTTCCAGAGGGGTCACTTCCAACTCGACTTGCCTACGATTCAATGACCCTGACACTTGAGCTGAATAAATGTGAAAGCTTTGCAAGTCACCTTCAAGATCTTCATCACTGTAGCTATGATTCTTGTGATTCAGCGTGTGTGTTGATACTGCTTGGGGATTCTGTAGGTAGAGCCTCAATAAGGG
>NW_005842056.1:1743252-1744811 GCF_000455745.1 Alligator sinensis
AAAGAGGCCAACAGTTATTAGCTGCTTACTGAGAAAAAAGTGAATAGCTTATTTAATATTAATTTGATGATGAACCTATCAAATGCAAGAGGAAAATGGAAGTTGCAAATGACTGATGGAAAAAGAAATTGCATGTATTCGTAGTGTGTATTTGACCAACTAGACCTGTGATCTGTTCTGTAAATAATCAATAGGACTGGTCTCTCTTTTTTTGTGGATGAAACAGTTGCCTCATCCCCTCCAAAACTTGCTTTTTCTACATACATTTTCACTTTTTTACAACATTTTCATTTTTGTTGACATTATGTGGCTTTTCAACACTTTCCCTTTAAAATTGTAAGTTTTGAAAACCAGGTTTTTACATAAAAATTTTTTTCATTCAAAATGGGGGGCGGGCAGTGGGTGCATCTTAGTTGGAGGTGAAGTGGGGGAGAGGGCAGAACAAATTTTTACTTCCCTATAAAAAATTAAATAAAGGCAAACCCCCCTAGTTGATTAGTAGGGCTTGTACTGGGGAAAAATCCAGTGTTGACAGCTGCTTTTCTTGACTAGAGAAACTCCACGGTGGAGGGAAATGAAGAGCCATCTGCAGCAGTGCGGGGTATATTGAATGTGAACTGGGTTGGACAGCGATGGCTCAGCACCTCTTGTGAGAAGTCCCCGAATGCTGCAGTCAATTTTTTACTTCCTAAAAGGCAAAAATAAGCACCTCGAGAAGGGGCCAAGCTTTTAAACAGAAGTGGTAGGGATCTCGGTTCAGCTGCTGTTGAGTGATGTAGATGCTCAGCATCCACTGGGGGCAGAGGTAATGAAAAGGCACAGTCTGCAAACATTAAGTCAAAGTGTTGTTATTTTTTATTTCTAAGCTCTCCCTTTGAGGATTCTCGCTGGGCTGGTTCTGAAGTCCATTGAAGACGATGGAAAGAGTCCTACTTACATAGTCACTCTTTGGGGCAGGATGCTGTAAAAAGCTTGGGCCTATTCCCACTGCTCCTAATGCAGCTGGCTCCCCTGCCATCTTCAACCTCCAACGGCACTGATGAGCTGGAATGACCTGATCACACTCTTGAGTTTCTTAAAAAAAGGCTCATGTCATACAACTGATGGATCCTTTCTTCCCTCAAAGATTAACTGGGTATGGATTTAAGTAGCAATGCCCATCTATTAAATTTAACAAGCATGTGCCTGTTCCTCAAAATGCGGTGTGGACTCTGGAATAAGCAGCATGGAGAACCATAGATTTCACCGCACTTATGTTTTCAATTAGACGTCCCAACAGCTCTCGTTGGGCCATGAAGCACAGGAGTAGCTTGTTCCATCACTGTCCTGCTTGCTGGCACTTTCTGGCATACAATCTGCCATTACTTGTTGCCTATGAAGAATGGTTTCCATAGTACCTTAAATCCTTAAGCTCTTCAGAGGTTTCTGAGCCTATATTTCTTTTCTGCTAATAAAACATTATATCAGTACTCTTGTCTCTTGAGGAAAGCACTGGAAAGATGGAGAGCCTGTGAGTATGCGGGGTGAGGGGGGATGAGACTGCGTCTGCTGCAGGGATG
>NW_005842056.1:1744842-1771206 GCF_000455745.1 Alligator sinensis
CCTGCTTTCCTCCGCAGGGGTCAATGAAACGCGTGCAATTCTTTACAGAACTTCTGTGAATGGATGTGATTTTAAAGGTGCATAGCCTGTATTTCAGCAGGTCTGATGATGTCGTTCTTATTTACTGGAGCTGCCTATTGTATGGATGATACTGGAGTTTGGAGTGAGCCTCCAAAACGTTTCTACTGAGACTAGATTTGCTTGGCCTATGCGTGTGCTCTCAACCCTGGAAAAAGTTAGAACTCACCAATGCACAAAGCAGCTTCTAAACTTTGTGTGTGTGTGTGTGTGTGTGTGTGTGTGCTCGTGCACGTGTGTTATAAATAGAATAACAAGGGCTCCTTGGAAGGTATTACTTATTATGGGAGGGCCTGAGGACCAACCAAGAATGAAGCTTCCTTGGGCTAGGTGCTGTATACTTACAGCAGTGGACAATCCCTGCCCTGAAGGACTTGCAGGCTTGATCACTGGTTCTCAACCTTTTTTAGACTCTGGGCACTCCTCAGAAAATGCCAGCTCTTAGCTTTCACTCATTTCTTGATTATGGAAGAGGGAGTAGTCATCTGATACCTTCTGATTTGCAAGCAAGCAGGTAGGGAACGGCGGGAGAAGGGGTTAGAGGAGCCTTGGCTTCTCTGTACTCCACAGCGGCCAGCATTGAGCCACCCCTTTGCATGGAGCATCTTAAGTCTCTCCCCAGGAGCAAGAGGCAGAGCAGGGGAGGAAAGGGGACAGGGTCATGGGTAGTGGCTCTGGGGTGGTACAGCCATGCACAACCCCTTGCTTCATAGGTGTCTGTGCCTTTTGACACAAGTCAGAGACTGGGGGGTCCCCCAGCAGCCGATCCCGCTGACCGGAGGCTAATCTCACTCACCATGAAAGTGGCCGTGCCACTTCCGGAAGTCCCACAGTCACTTCCAGAAGCGTCGCGACTGCTTTTGCTGGCGGCCCTGCTCCCTGGCCGGCACTCACAGGGGAGGACACTGGTGCTCCTGCCTGCCCCCCTGCCAGCCAGCTAAACAGGGAGCACGGCCTGGCAGTAGGTGCAGTGGTGCTTCCAGGGGGTGCATGTGCACCCCCTTTGCATCGACTCTGCCTTGTTTGGGCCAGGTGGAAGCACTGCAGGAATTCTGTTATCGACAAACTACTATTTCTTCCATGGTTTTTTTTTCCCTCTCCCATCCTAACTCAACACAGGGAGGAACTTGGGGGGTGATGGCTAGAAAATGGTATTTAGGGGTTTGCTTTTGGGAATTGATTTGTAGGTAAATATATATGCATTAGAACAATAGTCCAGGGTGGCAGCAAGGGTTAATTGATTTCTAAAGGCCTGGTCACACAGGTCTCGCATCCTTTAAGGCAGGCAGAGTGTCTATCGCAACAAGGCCACCGGATATACACAGAGCCTGGGAAACTGTGGGTGTATACCACACTGTTCCCTAACATGAGACAAGGTGGCACCAGCTCATAAGGCTCCAAAGTGGGGGCCTGAGTTTTCCGGTTTTGGGGGAACAGACCAAATTTAGGAGAAGGCCTGGAAAGCCCAAATTAGGATGTGTGCATGTGATCCTTTTGTGAAACAAAGGAAAATGCTGATGGAACAGACTGTGGACAGTATGATGACCACAGAAAAACCAATCGGCGATAGCCACAAGTGAAGAGTCATCAGGAGGAGAAAAGAATGCAAGAAGAAGGGACTTTAGAGCAGCAAAGGGTCCCTGGCCCCGAGAGGGGTCCCCGAAAAGGGTCCTTCCCAAGAGGAGAATTTGAGGCACCATGGACAGAGGCCATACTACCAGCCTGTCTCATCCCCCTCACTGAGGGGGGTGGGCCTTGACCTCCAACCTCCAGGCTGCTGACATCTGACATTCAAGAGAGATCCTGAGAGTGAAGCTCACGTCCTGGCCAAATGTATCTTGACTCTGATCCCAGCCCTAGGATTGGTAGCTATAGAGTTGCTTGTATTCTTCTTCTTTTTTTTTGTTATCACTGTGTATCAATACATTTGCCTATTATCAAATGGGAAGATTGTGGTCGGTTTGAAGGTTTTGGGTCCCCCACCGGAGCAAGGCATCTGGTCCTAAATCCAGAGCCAACAGGGGGGTGGGAGCAGATTTATCCGAGTCTGAAAGTCATTGTGTAGTTTTGGGAGCACACGCTATCCATCTTGTTGGGAAATACTTTTCTCCCTTTGCCCTTCAGACTAGGAGGCAATCTGTCCCAATCTCTTCAACCCTTGTTTTGAGCCTTATTGTAACTGTACCAGCACTGCAAGATTTGCATCGCAAAGCAAACCCTCTCTAATGTCACTTAACTGGATGCAAATCATTTCCAGTGCCTTAATTCTTTGCTTCTGCACTGAGTTGTTGCCACATCCTTCATTCTGGGCATCTGTCCTATGGTTTAATAGACCAGTGTGCTGCTTTTGACACAGCGGTGAATCCAGTGGTACTTGCCAAGGACTTAGGCAACTAATCCAATCAGCTGGGTTGCAGAACCCTCAAGGACATTTCTCTTGGTTTACAAATGCACATTTTAAATGACAAACAACTTGCACGTTACAATGCATCTCTGAGCAGGGGATCATGTGTTATGTGTGTCTTTGCTCTGCTTCCAAGGGTCTATGTGGGTCTTTAGAAATAGTTAACTTCATTGACTCAGGTCAGAGAAATGATAGGTAGTGACTGGGATATACCAGCTTTCCATTGAAACGCATGCATTGTTAGCAAGCTTGCCTATGGAAGCACCAGGGCAATTTATCCAAATATCAATGCTTTAGCATTGGAATTTTTACCAAACACTCGGTATTTCTGATGATATTTTGCAGTGGTTCCTCTGTTTAGATACTGAAAGGGTAACTGGGTAACAGTAAAGCTGCCTTTAACACTTGTATTTGGTACCCTGAGGCTACAGCTGTAGTAGGCATGGTAGAAATCTATGAACATGTAGATGGATGGATACAGTGACAAGAAAGAAGTCTTGCAGCCAGTAAGTGTGACTGGGGAAACAATACAGGTTGGGAAATAAAGCATTAGGATTTGGTAACTTGCAGAAGATGACATGACTTTTAAATTCATTTTAATTTGGGATTGCTCAGGACATAACTATAAACACAGTGGCAGTCACAGAGCAGTGCAGAGAAGGATGCCAGGTGAAGGCAATAGTGCAAAGGGAAGGAAATGTGGTGGGAAAGTGTTAATGTACTTTGCTAGGTAACTTTGTCCTACCTTTTGCAATCACTTGTCATCCTGACAGCTGGCTCTGACGATGAGTTTCCATCTTGTTTTTCATTGATTAAAGGTACAGGGGTGGCATTTTGTGCGAGTTGGATTGAATTGGTTCCTCTTACCTAGAGAAAACCACTGGTTTCATGCTCTTCTAGCAGAATTAAGTCTGATAATGAGCCCGTCAGCCTCCATTTCGGCTTTGGGATGTTCAATATGAATCCTCTGAACACAATGGTGTGATGCCTGTGGTATACGATGGCACCTGGAGAACGTAACTAGGGTCATGGGAGGGGAGTACATGGAAGGAGACGCAGCGCAAATCTTACAGCATATGGTATGAAGAGCAAGGGGGTTCATAGTTCTGGTGCTTGGGAATGGATGAACACCTGAAATTGTATGCTCTGCAATCAAGGGAAACTGTAACTGTGTCACCGTGAACTACAGCTCTGCAGGCAGGCACCTGTGAGCACCTCCAGCTCCTGCATCAGTTAAGAGCTCAGCTCAACGCAAACCCTATGCATCAGCTGAGCCAGGCAGGCCGCGGAGCTAGCGTGTACTAGTGTGCCGTAGTGAAGAGGCAAGAGAAGTGCTGCAGCTGCAGCTGCCTGGCACCTGACCAGATTCTCACCAGACTGTGTTTTGCAGTTTTCTGTAGCAGTCCTGGGAGTACCTCTGAAACGGTGGCATGTTCTTCAAAACAGGATGTCACTGCACTTCTGTGCGTTGCTGCTCTGACACGTATTGGTCTGTAAAAGGTGGGGAAGATTTGCACCTTAAAGACTAACATGTGTGTAATGCACGTGTGTTGTGCACACAATGGTTCATGCAAGGTTAAGTCTTTTGCTGCGGACTCCAACCCAAATCCATAAAACTCTCCTGCTGGATGTCACGGGTAGGGATTACACTAGTCGCTCAGAACTGCACTTTGCTTCAGTCTCTGGATTCTTCTTCTAGCTAAAACCCTGCAAGGAGCTCTGTAAGTTCATGTTCAGCACAGCCTATTTCCCTGTCCATCAGCCTCTGCTGCCTGTGCTAAGCTCCCTGAAGTCAATGCTTTGCTAGCCCTGTAACAAAGAGCTGTGGTGGCAGAAGAGTAGAGATGTCTGTAGGTGTGCGTTCAAGCCTTGCTTTGCTCAGCCCAAAGGCTGCCCCCAGCTAACCCAGGTGTACAAGGGTACGGGGTTGTCTGGGTTGGGTAGTCAAAGGGAGCTGGATGTCATGCAAGCCACACCACCTCCTGTGTGCTGTTGGCTGCTTACAGGCCTCAATTGCACTGGACTGATATCTTCCCTTCAGGATAGCCACTAGTCTGGCAGTGCTGCCAAGGCCAGCACAAGCCATAGCATGCAGTTCATATTAGCAGGAAGGATAGTTGCTGCAGCCCTCAGAGGAGGGCAGTGGGGAGGGAGGAAAGGGGGGAGTACTGGGGGGGTGAGTACCAGGGGGCTTAAAAGTAAGTTAGGAGCAGAGAGGGGATTCATCAGTGTTTACTCATTTATCATCATTACACAAGCCTATTGATTAGAAGCAAGTGAAACAAATGTACTGAGGCCTCTTATAGACCCAGGTAGCTGGCTTGCGTTCCCCAGGACTGAGAATATCTGAGTGTGTTCAGAGGAGAGGGGCTGAGTTAAATGCTTTGGGTACATGAGAATACCAGGATTTTGGTGGTGGTGGTGGTAGGGGAGGAACTTCTTTAATTCTCTTCTCTTCCTTGTGCATGGTTTTTTGGGTGGCAAGCGATGCTTTGAGTGACCAGGAAATGTTATCCCTATAGATTCTGTATGAACTGTGTGAAAATGTACAGGGGTAAACCCCCTACCCCTCCTCCTCCTCCCAAAAGCATGGAAATGGTCAAAGGTTTTGTACAGCTAGCGCAGGAGCAGCACGGATTGGCTGGGAGTGGGCTAATGGGAGCCCCTGTTGAATTTTTTCTAAACGAGCACATCTATTCTGCAGTGAGAGAAGTGACTGCTGTGAAATGAAGAGCGAGCCCAAAAAGCTTTAAATTGGCTAGCTTGTGATACTGGGGGCTGCCTACCAGGGCAACAAAATACACTGTGGGTGCATCTACATGAGATGTTGACTTATTAACTGCACAGTAAATATTTCGGCATCTACACATGTGCCCCTATCAGGGCCCACAAAACTAATAAACTCTGCAGCAGGGTAGTACTGGTCAAATACAGTAATATTGCTGTAAAATACAAGTACTACTCTGCAGAGTTTTTGGGTGCCTATACACGTGCAGCGAGACGGCTCCGATGCGCTGTAATGGCAGTGCGTCGGAGCAGACTCGGTAAATTGAGCCTGCGGGAGTGTGGTCATTACCGTGCTCCAGCAGACTCCGGCGTCATGTGTACCAGTGTCCCCGTGCTGAAAAATGGTGGCGGGGGCGCTTTAAAGCTCATTCAACTAGTTTTAGTTAAAGCATGCTCGCTGTCATTTTTAAGTGTGGGGACACTGATACACGAGGCGCTCCGGATGCTTTAATTAGAGCAGCTCTCAGAGCCACTTTAATTAATACGCTCCCCCCCCCAACGCGTACTCCCGGAGCACGTGCATAAATGCCCTTCATGTGCAGCAGCACATGTGTAGACACTGCCCCAGCTGGCTGTGGCACAGGGTGCTTCAGTGTAGGGCTAGCAAGCAAGCCCCTATGCTGAAGCACCATTGTGCCCCTGCCAGCTGCTCCGCAGCACATGGAGCCCAGTTGGAGCAGCCTGGGCTGGCAGGGGCCCTGGGGCTACCTGCTCCGACTAGGCTCCATGTGCTGCGGAGTGGCTGGCTGGGGCACGAGGGGGCTTCAGTATAGGGGCTGCCTGCTTGCTGAGGGTGCTTCAGCTAGTTCCTCTGCAGCACATAGAGTCCAGTCTGGGCAGCCCTGGGCTGTCAGGCTGACCCTCCCGGGTCTCCTGCCAGCTCAGGCTGCTCCAGCTGGGCTCCATGTGCCGTGCATGAATAAACTCTCGAGCAATAAGATCTGGAGTTTATTTGTGCGCATTAATCACACGTTTAGATGCACCCTGTGACAGATAATTTATGCTGTGTTTGCCCACTATTCTAGGCATTGTAAGTTGGACTCGGTAGACTGGTGCTGGTACCAGAGCTAGGTATTATGAAGGTTCCTAGAGTATGTCTACTCTACATTCAAGCCACTTGTATGATGGCAGTGTGGACGTGCCCTGTAGGTACCATCACCATGGTGTCTCGGCTCCTTTCAGCACTGCATGCCATGACAGGACAGCCGTTGTCCTTCTGGTTCATTCTCCCTCCCTGTGGGAACAACTCACAGACTCACCGAGAAGTCGGGCTGGACGGGACCTCCAGAGTCATCTAGTCCAACCCCTGCCTCGGGCAGGATCGTTCCTATCCAAACCATCCCATACAAGTGCGTGTCTAACCTAGTCCTAAAACTATACGAACAAATTGTCACAGACCCACAAGGCACATCATCAAATCCTAACCTGGCACAGGAAAAGCAGAGAGACAGGAGCACTATCAGCATCCCATCGCTGCAAGGATTGTGAAAATATGCTCATGTGGTCCAAGGAAGTGGGTCCTGCATGCTGCTATAAAGGAAGGCAAAACCCCCACCGTCTGTACCCATCTGCCCACGGGATAGCGTTCCTTCCTGATCCCAAACGTGGTGATTGCTTTGACCCTGAGTGGAGTGGCAGGACTTCTGGCCAGGGACCTCTGGGTTTTAGTTGTGGGAGCTTTGATATGGGTTCGGGTTGGGTTTTAAACGTGCATGTGCAGGCAGGTTGAAGAAACGCTCCTTCAGTTTGCAATAGTTTGCCTGGCTCCCGAGGTTGAACTTTCCCTTCAGGACTGGATCGAGAATCGAGGTGGAAGTCCCTGCCTCTGGGGAAGACCCCGCTCACTTTGGAGAGAGCTTATCATTGAGGTTCATAAACATGCCGCTGTAATGCATATGCTTTACCTTTGCTGAACACACGTGAAGCTTATCTGATCAGAAAACGAGTCTGCGAGAGAACAGGGCTCTCTTTTATTCTCACAGAAGTTGAACCTCTTTGGTTTTAGTGACGTGCTTTCATTTCATGAGCGTGCCAACAAGGTGATGAAAGAAAACAGATTCTGGATCTTACTCGAGAGCCCCTCGGCTCTGCCAGTCTCCATGTCTCCCTCTGCCCTACAGACCGGTAGATACTTGCCGAGGCCACGAGGTGGCACCGTACCACAGCGTCCCCAAGGAGCCGCCTTCCCTGGTAAAACAAGATTTTCCATTCGGCAGGCACGGGTTGGGTTTAACAGCTGGTTGCGGTAAAGCCTGTGTTTCGACAGAGCTTAACAATGACAAACTTCACCCTAAGCAGACCTCAGTTGTGTTTTATATTACAGTAGTTTAATGTGGCCCATGTTAATATAGGTCATATTCTGGCATTTCTGACTTGTATACCATGAATTGCAGTCCCAGCAGGTCAGGCATTTCCAAACAATGCTTCTAGTTGAAGGTCCATTGCTCCTACACTGTGCCCATTTTAGGTGACACAGGCTGAAGGTTATATGGTATAATTTTTCAGGAAATGCCTCCTCCGTCCTCGGCTATGCTTATGGCAGTGGTTTGTTTAAGCAGGAAAGCAAATGACCAGCCCCCTAGCCTTCCTCGGGCCTGCAAAACCAAAGGGTAGAGAAGTTTAGGCTGGGGGCGGCGGAGAAGGTACTTATGATAAGGAGCAAGCCATACAAGGCAAGGATGGCAGTTACAGGACTGTTCAGTCTACAAAAGAGAAGACTTTGGCGGGGGATTTGGTGGCAGCTTACAAATATATCAGGGGAGAGCATCAGGGGCTAGGCAAACAACTATTCACCAAAGCGCCCCAGGGGAAAACCAGGAGCAATGGTCATAAACGCCTTGAAGAAGGTTTCACACTGGATATAAGGAAAAACTTCTTTATGGTTTGTGTAACCAGACTCTGGAATAGACTCCCAGCGGGTGGTGCAGGCACCTACCCTGGAGAGCTTCAAAAAGAGCATGGGTGCACACCTCGCTGGGGTTATTTGACCCCTGCAGTCTTTCCTGCCCAGAGCAGGGGGGCTAGACCCGAGGATCTCACTAGGTCCCTTTCAGCCCTAAACTTGTGTGAATCCTTATTAAGATATCTGAAGCTCATAACCAAAAGAGAAGTTGTGGCAGTGTCACAGATTAAACAGAATTGCAACGATAACTGGATTTAAGCTTGCATGTCCTGGGCTGCTGTTTTAATGGTGATATCTAACACATAATTTCAGCAGAGAAATGAGGCTGTTATATTCGGCTTATATACATTGTAATAGTTTTGCACCTCTGGTGAATTTATGTTAATTCAGTGCTCGAATTTCAGTGAAAAAAAAGACCAGATCCAAAGATTTTTGACAAATAGGTGCAGAGACCCTAAGTTCAGCCTTGTCCAGGTGTCTTGTGACACAGATGAGCCATACAAGTGACTTGCCATATACAGAGAGCATACCGTTTCCAACCCCCTTGTTGCCATATCAAGCATGATCTATCTTCAGCCCAGTTGTATGTCTTGCTCTTGCTGGCACCCGTTCCCTCCAGGGAAATGCCTTGTCATACCAACATTTTTTCCATCCCCCTTGCCCAGCTGCCTGGTTTCAAGAAGAACCTTCCCTTGTCTGGATCTCAATAGCAGGGACACATGCATCTTTAAAACAAAAGGAGTTTGTGGTGGGGTTAGTTTCTGGGATGGGGGACGTGTGACTAATAGATCACCTGGAACTGAAGCCTGGGACCTTTTGTAACTTCGGTGGCAAAGAGGAGTGCAGATCATTCCAGATGAATGCAGCCCTAAGTAGTTACAATTCATATGAATTAATCAAGCTGTTTGCTGCCGTGTACATCATTTAAATCACTAAAGCGCTCCTACTGGAGTCAGTTGGTGGCATTTTATTTTCATGGCAGGGAGCCTTTGTGCAGTAGTGCAGAGAGCGCTGCCTTCCCCTCCAGCCCGAGCCCAAGATGTAGCTAGGGATTTTAAGTGGAGGCAGATGCGCTCTGTCTACCCGTCCACCCCCACACAACCTCCCCGCTGTGCTCGCAGTAAGTTCCTGCCATGGAAGACCTACCATTGCCACGTTGTGAAAAGGAGCCCAGTGGGCGCAGCTTGGCGGAGGACTGTCAGCATCTTGGTAAAATCCCTGATGGAAAAACGAACCAACAAACAGCAGCAGCATTAAAGTCCTCTGCCCGTTGCTGTAAGAAACACGATCAGCAGAGAGGGGGGGGAATTTTAACCGGTAAACCGAGGTAAGCCCACTTGCTGGGGTGAAGCCCAACGAATGCCAGATTGAGCACAGGCACACTGCAGATGCTTCCTCAGCCTGATGAAGGGTGTTTGTACCCAGAAGCTTGCAAAGAAGAATTTTTCCAGCTATTTTAGTTGGCCTAATAAAAGATATCTGATTTACCCGAAGAACCTGGTTTGCCTATGTCCTTAGACCAACACGACTGCAACCTATACCCCTGATTCTCTTCTCGGCACAGCTTGGAAATTAGGAATACTGCCGCAGGCCTTAGTTTGATCACCCCAATGAACGTGGAGGTGAATCGGACCCATTGCCACTAGATAAAGTTAAATTCACATTGGTGGGAAGTGGGGAGACCCCCAAGGCAGATGCTTCTATTTCTTCCACTTGGAGCATCTGTTTTAACTCACTTTTCTTCCTTCCCATTTCCACCCCCTCCATTTCCCTTCCCTATTTCAAGCCAGAGCAGGTATCCTGGGGGATGTGCTTGGGAGGGTGGACACTGCTCTGCCCCTTCCACATTGTCCTTCTACTGTCTCTCCAAGTTGAGGTGAGCGGGAAACCCCCCCAAGTTTTTCCAGCTGCAGGTCTCTCTTGCTACGTTTTATAGGCAAGGAACCTGGTTCCTAGTGTTGACATTGCTATTCTGCTGGTGATTTCAAATTACAATGGCAAGCAAGCACTTCTGGGCACTGCGACACCAAGGTAAGAGGCGCTTCATAGTCCCTTCAAAAAGAGGTTTTACTCTGTGACTTACGGGCAGCAGAAAAAGCTTTCCCAGACGCCAGACAAGTGAACTTTCAATTGAAGTCACAAAAAACGCATCTATATGCAAGACCCAAGGTGTCCTTCAAGGTGACGCATGTGTTGCCACAAAAAGGCTTTAAATCTTTAATGGAAAAGTGCACTTTGTTTCCCGCTATGTACACTGTAAAAGACTTTAAATAATCGCTGCTCATATGGCCCTGAAAGAGTGTGCCATGTGGTTGAACTCAATAAATCTGGGCATTTGCTGAACTGACTTTGCCAAGAAACATACTGCAGCTGAAAAATGAGCCGCAGGTACAAGGTATCCTGTTTGCAGAAGCCGGGGCTCTGCCACGCTGCAGAGTGCTTTGTTCCTCATTAAAAGGCTGATCCAAAGCTCAGTTGCCTTTCAGTTGACATCAGTAGACTTCGGGTTAGACCCAAGCCTCTCGCTGGCTTCAGCTGGGCTTTGGATCAGGCTCCCGTCTCCAGAAGTGAGGGTGAAAAGTGGTTTACTTTCAGTGACATTAGACACAAGCTTGCTCAAAACTCAAACTGCAACTGCTTTCCGTTTGCCCGGTTCTGGCTAGCTCTGTCTGGTCCACGTGAGGCAGTTTGTCTCATGCATCCATCTAAGCCACTAAGGGCTTAGTACATAAGAGAGTTTTTATATACTGGTATAATTATACCAGTGTAGTTAAAGCACTCCAGCTATGGTGGTAAAATGCCTTGTGTAGACCCTCTTGCTTGGAAATTAGAGTTGGGTTACATTTGATTTTTGGTTTTTTTTGGCGTATTTTAAATTATTTATGTAGCCACATAAATTAACCAGAAAAAGACATTTCTATACCTGACAGAGTTTCAGACCAGGGTTAAGAGAGCAGTCTGAATTCACACCTTGGCTCACGCTGGTGGGATCTGCAGGCAGGTCAGAGTCTTGCAGCATGCTATTTGTGCCAGAAATGCGATACCTCTCAGCCGTCCCTGCAAGGGAGAACCTGGGACTATCTGAAAACCGTATCCAGTTTTCCCTTTCCTCTGCTCCAGAAGCTGTTACAGTACCAGGAAAGACCTGCCATTTCCATAGGCAAATAGAGAAACCCTAGCCACGTCTTGCTGCTGCTTCTAAGTGAGACAGCCGAACTGTGCGTGCCTGCTTGTTCTGGCCACACAGCGTAAGGTAGCAGATCTGAAACATTGCAAGTGTGAGGAGAGTAGGGATTCCCTTCTTTGGGATGGAGTTGCCGGTCTCCTTTGCTGCCAGATCTGCTGCAGCTAAATGAACTCTCAAACCAATCCGAACTTCAGAAATGTTCACAAAACAGGATTCATGCTCTCCTGCCAGATGCATCGTGGTCCATCACCTAGGCTACAGCCTAGAAGAGTCGGCTGTGCCCACTTTATCTACTTACATGGCCCCATTTACTCTTGTATCCAAGCCCCTCACCATTTCCTAAATTAAATGTTCTTGTCATTGTAACATCCCTGTGAAATCTGGAATAATGACCATTTTCCTGATGAGGCCCATAGACAGTAAGGGCCAGGTTCTCATCTGCCTATTAAATAGTGCTTGAGTGTCTATGTGAGATCCTATTTCACCCTGAAAAATGCAAGCAGGTGAGACCTCCTCTTCCTCCTCGCTGCTTTGTGTAACTTAGACTTCAGGTAAGACGAAAGTGTTATAAATGGAGACATGTTAATGGCTCTTTGGAGACCATAGCAAGGTGGAATAGGATTTCACTTGGGTGTCCCAGTGATGCATAATCCTCTAATAGGCTCTGACTGCAAGTGTCTTGCCCAAGGTCACATAGGAAAGCACTGGCAGAGCAGGGAATTGAACCCATATCTCCAGAGCTTTAGGATAGCTCAGGAATGTCAGACCCCCCTTCCCTTGCACTTGGCATTGCTTTTCAGTTGAACTGTAGATGAATCCTGGTAGCAACAGAAAGAAGCCTACCGCCCAGAGCCTGCCTGTCATTCTCCTCTGAATAAGCTCTGTGTACAGACAAGCAGTGAGAACTAGCATAAAAAGAACAGGAATGAAGACGATCCCTTAGCCTGTCTGTTTTTTCCACTCCTGGGGGTGCAGAGGGGAAAAGAAATCTCATAATGCCTCCCAGTTGGAGGCTGGCTCTGGCTCAAAGTGCTCAGCCAGCTGTGACAAAGGAGAATTATGAGCACAAAAGGACGGCTCCCCCCTTCTCTGCCTCCCCTCTTCCCCCCTCCCCAATCTTATTAATTAGAGCCAGTCTGAAAGCGAACATCTGGGTAGCAGATAGGCACCACTCCATGTGTTATGTGCACCACGGCTAAGTCATCTGCAGCCCATCCTATGTCCCAGTTACATTGCTCTGTGGGAAAGGAAGACAAGAGATCTATTAGACAGAGAGCCCATAGTGTAATTAGGGATCAAACAACATGGCTTCTGCATGTTCATGTTGCCCTAATATTCCTCCCTGGGTTTATGGTCCTTTGTCCTCTTTAATTAGGTTCATACAGGGCTCAGTGGTCTGGTAAATTTAAGGAACTCTTTCTGTTTTGTTTTTAAAGCAAGCTTCTTTCACTGGAGGGTTTAAAAAGCCCCTTACCTCCAGCTCTTGCCAGCTGTGCCCCAGTTTCTGATCCACTTAAAAGGAGAAAAGTGATGTTTTTTGAATAACGAGAGCTCTGGTTGTTCTCCAGTGATGCCCAGTGGTGTCTCAAACCTGGACTTTGTGAGTGGGAACAGGATGACACATTCTGAAAATGCAAGCAGCAATGCCCCGGGGTGTGGAGAGGAGCAGGGGTTGATAAGAGCATGTTTCTCTTAAGTGATCCATGCAGAATGGGGGGAGAAATTCAGAGCAGCACGAAGCTAGGAGAAAACTTCCCAGTGTCTCTCGGGGAACGTGCACGTTTGCAACAGCACTCCATCCTCAGGTCAAACGGGACTTTTCTACCGGACAGCCATTTTTAATGTTTTAAAGATAAGTGTTGGCAGCCAAAAATGTTCCTAGTGTTCCAGTAAAATAACAGCTTTTCTATTTCCAGAAACAGCCTTTTATATCTGTGTATTTATACTACCAGGAAAGGTGACTCAGAAATAATAGGATCCAGAGCTCTTCTCCAGTGAGGCACCAGTTCAAATCCAGCTCTTGGCCACCTGATACCACCCAAGTTTGGTTTGTGGAAAATCCTTGGATGATCCCAGCTGATTTTCTACAAGGCAGAACAGTACCTGGGAGTGACTTGGTGATTCTCCTACAAGGTTTTATCAAGTTCAGTGTATCTGGCTTGTGTGGCCAGCTGCTGTTAAGCCAGGGTGCTTTTTTTTGAATTGTTGCTTTTGTCTATGGAGGTGGTTTTCTGCAGAGGGAAGTGAATGCCTTTAGCGTGCTCACGTGCCTTGGCTAGAGAACGTGGCAATTAACTGAATGTGCTTTGCCTGAGTTCACACCAGCTTTCTGGGAACTTCCTACGAATATTGAGCTGGTGAGTAGAAATGCTGGAACAGAAACAGCGAGTTTAAAGGAGCGGGCAGGCCAGCTGTGTGGAAAGTTCTGTGTCCATTCATGTGGCTGTTCCTCGTGGAAACCTCGTTTGCACATGGCCGGGGAACAGATGCAGGAAAGCATCAATTCGTCAACTGTGGTTGGGCTATCAGCCATTCCCACCTCCTGCAGCTCCTACTGCCATCCCATCCGTAGTTGTGCATGACCTGGATGTGGTCCAATTTCAGCTCTTCCCCCTAAAGGATCTGCAGAAATTATTTGGCAGGAGTCTTCGAACGCTGAGAGAAATCGCAAAATGGCCCAAGGTGTCTTCTCCAATATGGAGGGAGGGGATAAGATGCATTTTGTGTGAGTTGTGCATTTTGCTGTAGTTTAGGTTGGTTTCTCTTGCTAGAAGAATTTCCTTGGTTTTACCCACAAAGGTTGCGTGGGGAGCATTGCAACACACGTTTCCACATCAATCTGAGCCTCAAGCAGATGTGGCACCTGCATTGACAGTCTCAGTGAGAAGCAAAAGGGTGACCCAGTATTCGCTGAAGTCAATAGGATGGCATCAGTGGGGTCCTGAGTCGGATCCTAAAAGGTTATGAATTTAGAATTGGCCAGGAATTGGTTTTCTTCTCCCGTAAAAATATCCAGAGCATCCAAAAATGTCCATTTAGTACATCGGGACAAAATGGGTATTTTGGACGAAGAACTAGAATAGCAAGATGTCCGAGGGGTTAGGGTGGGGGTTTCAAACTCATTTGGCCCTGCAGGGAGTGGTACGGGGCTGGTCCATGGGCTGGATTGGGCCTCAGACCAGCGGGGGGGTGCCACGTGTGGTGCGAATCCCAGGCCCTGTGCACACCGGGCATCATGTGGGTCAGCTCTGCCCCAGGGGCAGCACTGTGGGCTGGGGCTGGGGCTCTGCAGGCTGGATCTGGCCCATGCACTGCATCTTCAACAGCCCTGAGTGAGGGCGTTCACCCGTGGCTAAAGTTCAAAGCCCAGCTCTCAATCAGGCCAGGCAAGGACTTGAACCTGGGCTGACTACATCCTAAGAAAGTGTCATATTTGGCATTTCAAGAGGAAGGACCTCCCCCACCCTCTTCCATGGTTGTGCTCACCCATGACACAGATAGCTCAAACTCTTCAGGCCACAAGAGGGGACGGTTGTATTCTGCGGCTGAAGAGCTTCCGCATTTTGTGGCAACTTTAGAAACACAATAAACCAGCACCCCCAGCAGAAACGTATGCTATTACTGTGGCAGCTCCACCAGCACCCTCCCCTCCCCCCGCTCCAACCCTTGTGATTCTTGCTCCAAACGGCCCAAACCACAGCGACGGCAATAAAGATGCAACCCACAACAGCAGCAATAGCCCAAACCATAGTTAGTCTGAATAACTTCTCTCTTGCTCTGACCTTCAGTAACACCGAGACTATACTGAGGGGCCATCTGTTTCCTCTCTAAATATTAATTCAGGCTTTAAACTTTAGCAGTGTTGCCATCTGCTCCTGCCCACATCAGTGCTGGCTACATCCCAGGAGCATGGCATGCACGCACTGGTATGGCTGGGAGGTGCTCGGGGGTGAAAGGTGCTATCCCGAAGCAAATGCTGTGTTTTGTGTGTTACTGTGGTATCTAGAGACCAAGATCAGGGCCATGTGTTACGCACTGTACAGATGCATAATAAAAGAGCCTCCCTGCAGAGACAGAGCAGTGAAGGGACCTGTCCATGTCCACACAGCTAGGAAAACAAGCAAGGACCTGGAGTCTCATCCCAGTTTCCTCTCCAGGTGACTGAGCTGCCTCTCTGGGTTAAAAAGTCTAAGCTAATGAATCCGATTTAGGTGACAACAATTTTGGGATGAATCTTGCCCTCGTGTACCAAGGGTGAATAGTGTAGCCAGTAAAAGATGTGTAAGCTGCAGTTTTATATTAAAGCCCAGGGTCAAGCCACAAACGTGGTGTTAGCACACCCTTTTGCTTATCCACGTGTCTGCAGGTGGACGCGGGCTGAAGGCGAGTGCAAGACAGACGGTATCTGCTGAACGCGTGCATCTAAGACGACCCGCTCATCTCAAGTGGCATGCCAGCAGACGAAGGGTTAAATGCCCCTTGCAGTCATCTGCCCGAATGCACTTCAGCGCAGTGAGGGTGTTTCAGTCGGACCTGCACCGAACACGAGGCAGACCCAGTGCAGGGAGGGGGAATTGAAAAGCTTGGTTAGGGTCCATGCAGGGGCTATCTGCTGAGCAGCACAAAAGCTACCACAAATCTTATCAGGCTGGCCCATTTCCAGCAGAGCAGCGTCTTACCGCGTCTTCCCCCCACCATCGTATCAGCAACACACAGAAAAACGGTTGTGTAGATTATCAGCTGTTTTATTTGGGTAAGTAATCTCCAGCTCTCTGCAGAGAGAAGGTTGTGAGTTTCTGGTTTCCTAATCAAATAAATACAACTGCAGCAAGTGGTGTTGTGTAAATACAGCCTGAAGCCACTGACTGCTTTAATGTGCGGCTCAAACCTGGGAGATGAAATACTGGGAGATGATAACTCAGAGCCTCTCTAGGAGCGCGCACGGCATTGACAAAACGTAGATTCCCGACATGCCTCCAGACTCCCGGGGCAGGTGTGGGTTGGGTTTGGAGAGTGTGGTAAGCCCTATAATTCTCAGAATAGACTCAGTCCTTTTCCTTATCCCACCAGGGTAGCAGTTATGTTTAGTGTTATCCACTCTTTCATGCTGAGGCTCTTTACACAATACATTCAGGGCTGTGGAGAGCCAGAGTTTGGCAGGCAACTAGTATAAAACATGCTTGTAGTGGGGGAGAGGGAGAGGGAGAGAGATGTTGGCCTAAGCGCACTTGGCCAGAACATAGTGGTTAGGAAAAATCAGGCAATCTTTAGATCCTAATGGTTAGGAAAAATCCCAGGAAGTCTTTCAGGACAGATGGATACCAGGGTCTTCGGGCTTCCTCCCAGAGACGCTTGCACTGTACACTGTGCAATTCCATTTCCTGGCCTCAAAAGTAGGACTGGCTAAAGTGACCCTGCCAGGGTTTGATCCTGCCACTGTCCAGCCTCTCCCCCTCACCTGGCCGTACGGAGCAGGTCCTCAAGGAATCCACTGTGAAGCATCGAAAGGAGAACAAGATGACTGGGAAATGCCAGTGGATTCACCACAAGCAAGTCATGCCTGACCAACCTTCACGGTAAGGGTGGCCAAAATTAGGAATGGGCTTCCAAGGGAGGTGGTGCTCTCCCCCACCTTGGGGGTCTTCAAGAGAAGGCTGGATAGGTATCTGGCTGGGATCATCTGATCCCAGCGCTCTTTCCTGCCTATGCAGGGGGTCAGACTCGATGATCTGTTGAGGTCCCTTCTGACCCTAGTATCTATGAATCTATGAAAACCGAATTTCCTTCTGTGATAAGATGACAAGCTCTGTAGATGTGCAGAAGCAGTGAATACCTTGACTTCAGCAAGGCTTTTGACAGTGCCTCTTATGATGTTCTCATTAACAAGCTAAGGAAATACAGACTAGATGAAAGTATTGTAAGGTGGATACGTAACTGGTTGGGTCATTGTGCTCAATGAGTAGTTATCAATGGCTCAATGTCTAGTCGGGAGGAGCTATCAAGTAGTGTTGCCCTGGGATCAGTATTTGTTTAAAATCTTCATTAATGATTTGGATAATGGGATCCAGTGCACCTTTAACAAATTTGTGGACAACACCAAGTTAGGTTCAGCACTGGTGAGGCTGACCTTGAAATACTGCATCTAGTTTTGGGCAGCACACTTCAAAAAGGATGTAGACAATTTGGAAAGAGCCCAGCACAGAGCAACAAGAATGACTGGGGCCTGGGACACAAGACTTGTGAGGAAAGGTTAAAAGTACTAGGATTATGTAGTCTGGAGAAAAGAAGATCAAGGTGGGGATTTGATAACAGTCTTCAAATCGCTGAAGGGCAATTATGGAGAGGATGGAGATGGGATTTTCTTTGTGGCCACAGGGAACAGGGCTAGGAGCAATGACTTCAAGCTTTGGCAGGGGAAATTTAGGTTGGAGAGTAGGAGGCACTTTCTGACTACGAGAGTGGTCAAGCATTGGAATAGGGTACCTAGAGAAATACGGGAATCTCTATCCTTGGAAGTTTTCAAGAGCGGGTTAGACAGACTTTTGGCTGGGATGGTTTAGTCTGGGATGATCCTGCCTTAAGGCTTGAGCAAGGGGCTGGATCCCTTCCAGCCCTACTTTTCCATGATCCTATTTGTAACTACTCTGATAGTCTCACAGGAAAGGGGATGTCTCATTATGTTTATGGCCTGATGTGACTCAGGAAAGACCAGTGTAAGTTTGGGATCAGCAGCCCATGCCTTTGGGGAGGCACTGCATTGTCAGTTGGTCTTAATAAATAATGCCTTGGGGCCTGATACCATGTCCATTGAAGTTGCTACAAAGCCTTCTTTTGACTTCAAAGGCTTTGGGTCAGGCCCATAGATCTCTTGAGGGCAGCTGAGAAATTTCAGCAGGGCTGAGTTGGAAAAGTGGGGGGGAGATGCATTGGCATCTCACAGTGAGCTCATCTGTTCCACCCGTGTCTCTAGACGTAAATTAAAAAAGGGGAGCATGCAAATCAAAATCCATGAAATCAGGAGCACAGCTCAAGGCTCTGTGAAGCAAGGCTGGATTGTGAACTGGAGCACGCAGGATCAATTAAAAAAGAGGCACGAGTCATTGATCTAAGCTTTGACCCCCCGGAGTACAAACAAAACCTCTCCAGGCATTCCATTATCACCTCATCACAGCAACCCCTTTACTTAGCTAGGAAATGAAATTCTGCGGAGATTACATTAGACCAGCAAATAGGCAGCAAGGATGAAAAGAAAAACCCCACTGTGAGACGAACCAACAGACTGGAAGTTCCCAATCTGCATCCTTCCTGCGAGACTGGAACCACTTGGGTCCAAACGACGGCTCTACTGCCCGCCCTAGCCACTCTCCCCATGTCCCGAGCGTCGCATCCCATTCATTTTCCATCTCTGGGTGGTGGTTGATGGTGGGACTCTTTGGATCGGCTCTTTTATTGATTGTCTCAGCTGTCCTCTAATTGATGGGCTCAGACTGGCATTGCAGACAAACTAGTTTAATTAGTAACATGTCTGGATAACACTAGAAATAAAAGGCTGCTAAATCCTGATGTATCTCAGCATGTTAGAAATTCATTTTGGTTAGCACTTAATATTTTTGGAAGGCATTTGTTTCTGAAGGCATTTTGATATCTGTTTGTGCCTTTGGGTTTCCAATTGGAAACTAGAACTGGTCAAAATTCAGAGCTCCCGCTGGCAGGAAGTTTTTACATTTTGAAATTTGAGTTTGTTCCAAATCAAATAAAAATGGAGTGCTTTTTTTTGTTTTTTTGTTTTTTTAAACAAAAAAAAATTCTTCTGGAACAGAATTCCTTAAATACTTTTTAAAGGATATTTTGGTTTGATGTTGAAATTTCTGGTATAAATTTTGAAAATTTTATTTTAAATTTTATATATCTTACATTAAATCATGGTATCGCAATAGTAATAATGTCCTATTATTTCACTACAGTGCAAACAGCAGAAACATTGATTTGGAAAGCAAGATTTTTTTTTTCAATCATAAACAGCAGCTTCACTTAACTCTTTATTTTTTTAAAAGCTTTTCAGTCATTTTATTACTATGGCATTAGCAGCAGGAGTACATATTTTAATAACAGGAAGCAGCATTGTTGATGTAGTGAAATAACATTAAAAAGGAAACATTTAAAAGTATTGAATTAAACTTTCAAACTCCTGCTTGAAACTAAAACCTTTCTCATTTAAAGAAATGTACCTTTTCTTCATGAATTTTTGCCGAACCAGATAGGGTATCATGAAAGAAAAAATGATTTAATTGTACTAGCATTTTCCAACCTCCCCCCCACAAAAACAAAACCCCCCAAAACCCACTGAAAATGCTCTGAACAGGTCTATTGGAGATTCACCATTTGGATTTGAAATTATACATTTTTAATAATCTAGTCTTTGTTTAGACTGAGAAATATGGTTGCCACCTAACCAATTTGTGACATTATATTCTTCTGGATGTCGCTTTTAGCTTGCATGTTATTGACTCCCTTCTTGTATCCCTTTGCCTTCCCATAGCAATGCTTGAGTTGGGAGCTGCAGGTATTCTCATTAGATTTTTTCCTGGTGGTTATGGCTGGTTTAGGAGTAGTGCATTCCACATTTGTGTAGGGGGTTGGAGTAGATGGTCCTTGAAGCCCCTTCAACCATCTACTTCTAGGATGATTTAATCCTATCCTTTGTGCAAAGCTTGACAGTTTCCTGATCTTTACTTGCATAGCTCACTTAGAAAAGCTATTTCAGCAAAATGTTGCTCTTTAGGGCATACTGTTTTCCAGCCACGTGAGCCATATATTATATCTATCTACACTTTCCCATAATCATCTTTCTACTGCAAAACACCCTGATGCTGAATTTGTCCCTCCCTCAGGTGTCATATTTTGATGGATTTCATTCCCCATATCTCCTTGTTTCACACAAATTTGGCGTCTTTTCCCTTTTTTGCATAGGTACAATTCTTTTAATTTAAAATAAAGGTTTGTGGAATCGTGGTTATGAACGGCGTCATTCATCCGCAAAGGAAAAACAGCGTTGTTGTTAGTTTCCTGAATGAGCCATCAGGAAACTAAAATGTCCCTGAAGGTCCCTTATTTTAGGTGTCTCATGTTGCATCATCTCAAACTTGTGCCTTCGCATGAGAGAGATGAAGAAGTTGAGCTCATGATGGAACATTTTAGGTTTCTTAAATTTCAGATGGATTTTGGCTGGGGATTGAATATGGGAACAGGTTTCCCACAGTTTCCTATGGCTTTTTTCTCTTTGACTATACACACAATGGTATTTCTTATAAGACTTTTTAGACTGCTTAGGGACCATTTAGACTGGCAGAATAGATTCATGAATGGACCCTGCTGCAGACTTGTCAGACTCGATGTACCTGGGCACGCTGCCTGGGAAAGGACGGGTTGTCTTGAAGCCAGGACGAGTGACAGGACTTGAAGAGTTGGGAGTTCAGTTTTTTAGCTCTGCTGTAGGTTTCCCATCTGGCTCCAGGTGAGTCATTTGACCCCCGCTTGGAGTCTTTGGTCTTTGAGATGACAGTAACTTTGATTTGCATTGTAGGAGCCTTGAGAGGCATTCAGATATTGCAATGGTGGAGGCAACAGAAATACCTACGCACATGGCATCCCACTTGGTCATTCCAGCAGCATGTTGGGGATCCCCCGACTGGAAGCACCAAGTCCATTCAGGGGCTGCATTCTGGTAGGCTCTTTCTTACCGTGGATGGACAGACCCAAGGGTAGGAAATTCAAATGAACTTTTACCCTGGTAAAACAATTTCACCCATGTGGCTGTATTGTAAATCTTTCTCAGTATTGACATCCTATTCGTTTTTTCTCTCCTGTTTTTACAGGCCACTCAGATTCTCTCAAACAAACTCTGTTGATGCTAATAAATGTGGGGTGAGGAGAAACATTTTCATATTCCATTTTTGGCAAGGTGAGTTTTTAAGTGACACTTTGCTCATGAGCTACCTCCATGGTCCAAAATATTATTGACTGCTGGACAGTAGCCAAGTCCCTGGCTCATGTACATTTATATTTAAATTAGTGTGAGAGATTATGCATCTATATTTATGATTGATGATGGGCCAGATATTCAAAAGAGAGTTCTGTTCTCATTTAGGACAATGGGAGCTGCAGGGCGCTGAATACTCTTGCAAATCGGGTTGTGTAAGAACAACCTTCTTGGTTTTGGTTATGAAGAATGCCCTTCAGTTTGACTGACCTCTAAAACAAAAGAGTATTGCAAAGCGCTGATGCCCCATTCATCACTGGCTGACAATGGAAGCCAGAGTTTCCAGCCAAGCAGTATATCATTCAGCCTTCAGACAGTCACTTCTCCGCGGATGTCCCATACTGGCTCCCACAGATACAATGTGTAACTTCTTGTGCCTCTCATCTGGGGATCCCAGACCAGCTTTTCAAGCTTTATTAAATCTCACACTATTGTAGTGAGACACAGAGGCTTCCTCCATCAGCTAAATGCAACCACCTCTTGGTCAGAGTGTGACTGCTGGCTAAAGACAATATCTTTTATTAGACCTACTGAACAGTAGCAAGAAAAACAATTTTTTTGTGTGTTTTTTGTAAGCTTTTGGGTCCAAACACCCTTCGTCAGGCAGAGGAGAATTCAAAGATTGTAAAAGTCCTCCCAGGTAGAAAAGACACTTCATCTCGCACAGGGGAGGTAAAAGGTGGTGGGAGTCCCCTGGGTTTCAAAGTCCATTTGTGGAAATAGTTGCTGTAGACCATACAGATTAGGCACAATTCTCCTCTGCCTGACGAAGGGCGTCTGCACCCAAAAGCTTGCGAAAAAATACATTTTTTTTTGCTACTATTTAGTTGGTCTAATAAAAAATATCACCTCCAACCCGAGAGTTTGTCTGCCTCTGCTTTTTAGACCAACACGGCTACAACATACATTCGTGAAACATCGTAGGTATTGTAATTAGCTGTTTGGAAATGCAAACTTCATAATAGGAAATAAGCAAAGTTCAACTCCCTGCCTGACATCTGACACCTTTAGGGAAGAGTCTTGCTGGAGCCTTGTCTCTGCCTAACCTGCATAGTCACACAGCAACTTTTTCACGAATTGACTTTGAAACGCAGAGGAAGCCCATCATCCTTTACCTTCCCTGTGCAAGGTAAAGTTGGTGGTTTTTTTATATACCTGGGAGGACTTTTACAATCTTTGAATTCTCCTCTGCCTGGCAAAGGGTGCTTGGACCTGAAAGCTTGTAAAGAAAGAATTTTTTTTTTGCTACTATTTAGTTGGTCTACTAAAAGAGATCTCTAGCCCAAGAGTTTTGTCTGCCTCTGCTTTTTAGATCAACATGGCTACAACCCTGAAACTGCTGGTTAAAAGTGCATAAAGCACCTTAGGCTTGGTAGCAGGATCAGAGGGAAATTGCGGGAGCAATTTTGGTTGGCAGAAGGCAATTGCCTGGGCTAGTTCATTCACACCATTCTCCCCAACTCTGGCAAAAGTGCTGCTGAAGTCTTTAATGACAAGGGAAGCCTTTCCTTAGCATTGTCCCAGAGGGAGATATAACATGCCAACTAACAGATGCGTGAACGTCTTGTGACGCTATTGAATCCCTTGGTGGGCTCCCTTCCACGTGTTGACCTAGTGATGTGACAATGACCAGAGAGATGGGGACAGTATGAGGAGATAGACCATAGTAGAAGGCAGTGTGGCCTCTGACTGTGCTGCACCGATGATAATCAATGATGATAGTTCTCCTCTAGGCTTTTCTGCTCTCTCCCCCCACTCTCTTGCTGTTCCTGAAGTGGAAGGACACAGGAACAGGAGCAGGCAGAAGTACTCCTGAAGAAGAGGAAACCCGGCAATGGACACAACAATTGCAACGATGCATTGGACGTGATAATGAGCACATGGGAAAGGCTGTCCTGGCTCCAATCACTTAGTGCCAGGCCACATCTACACAGCAAATTTACCATGCCTGGCAATAGTATCCTTTAGCATGCTGTGCTGATCTGGCAGGCTACCTCCTAAACCAGAAGTTTACTGTGTAGATACAGCCTTACTTACATACAAGAGCTAATTTACCTCTAGACTTTCTATCCAGCAACAGTGGTGCTCACTGCTCATTTAGATGGCTTCTAAAAGCACTTACCATAATTCTGCATGCAGTTGCAGTAGGTGCCTTTGCAAATGGTCAGCTGGGTATTTAGTCGGTGAGTTGCACGTGAAGATACTGGGGTTGCACGCAAAGTTGTGGTAACGTCTTGGGCCAGTTACGTGTGTGCTTTTTTTACGTGTTCATGATCCCAACAAGCTGGGACCTCCTGTCTCACAAGAGAGAGAGATGCTACCACACCTTTCTGATGGTATCGTTTCAGTTATCCGTTCTGCCTGGGGACTGCCCCTCCGTGGAAGCAGTCTTGCACAGGTGCCTAGAAGGCCATAATGCACAAAATGTTGTGTTTCAGCAGACATCTGTGTTAACAACTAAAATAAAATGATGGCACAATAAAAATTTTACTGCACCACTGCAAAACATTTGCCAAAGAAAGGCTCTCCCCGGGGAATACCATTCACATTATTGTTGCTGTAGGTTACTTTGAAAGATGCCTGAAAATAGCTGATCCAACACTCGCTGGCAGCAGTGAACCCTCTAGGAAATCTACTTAGTGTCTCAAAAATAAAGCAGAAGAAACTGAATGGAAGTCTCTATTTAGCAACATTTCCAGCAGCAGGTGTAACCTATCTATGTTATAGAGTGGCAGATTGTGAAATCTCAAGGAACTAGATAACTATTAAGCCATTTCACCTGTGCACTCTATACCCATTTAACTGATGGGGAACCTGAGGCACAGGAAGTTAGATGAGCTTCCAAATGTTGCATTAGGAGCCAATAGCTAAATCGGCAATAGCATTCAAGACTTTTTGACTTCCAGTTCACTGCTTTTGGGGAAGACAAGTACTTGCTCTAATGATTCAGGGTCTGTATATACTGAGGGTATTTGTACAGGCGTAGCTGTATCAAAGGACCGACACCACTGCAGCTTCCTCCTACTATGGGGCAATACTGACCAGCGGTTAAGTTATTGTTCTAGTATTTGGGGGCTTCCTCTGGGTGTTGTGGAGACTTGGGGTCTATTCTTGATCCTGCTTCTAGCATGCTGTGAGGCTGAAGGCGGGTGTCCTGCCTGTCCTGCGCTGAAGAGAAGTGCTAGATTCTAGGTGCTATTAATGCACATTTTCCACCCCTTGGAAATGCATGAAACTTAGTATTAAAAAAAGGTGCAGAAAGACCGTGTTTTGAGTCACTGCTAGAAGTGCTGTTTCTTGCATTTTAAGACAGGAAATACTGTAATTGGTAGCTGCTTTTAAAATGATCTCCTACCTGTTTATAGGCGATGACCTCTGTGGAAACAGTTGAGAGAGAATAGGACTGAAACTTATTCTTGTTTAGGTCTGAGAATTAAATTTCTATATGCCTGTATACAGCAGGTGAAAAATTATCCTGGTCACATGTAGAAGAACTAGGTAGACTTTTTGCTGTTAATGAGCTCTAAAAAGAGGTGCTGTGTGTGCTTATCCGAGTATGGTTACCAGGTTTCACTCAAATCCATCTAGGGTTGCAAAGGCCCTCAACAAATAAAGACAAATGAGTCCTATTGCACTTTCCATGTTGAAGATGCAGTGCTGCATAACCTCAAGGGATCCAAATATGAACTGCTCTGGACTCACAGGTACTTGGGGATGCCTGGAGCTATATATTGTATCTTTGAATATTAAAAATGCACCAGAAGGGCTCCCTTTGGAGTGTATATTGGATAGGCCAGAATCTAAAATACTCTATCTAAAAGGGAGCCTGGCTAGCTGAAGTTAAGTCGAAAGCATTTATACTGTTGACATGGATGAGAGGAGGCTACACCAGAAATCCTGGACTAGCCAAGAATTGTGTGAACTCAGATTGATCAGCCTCGAGCCCCAGAACTATTCTCCGAAAAGTGTTTTCAGTATCACTTGTAACCAATGTGAGGCAACAGCTACTTTCAGACTATATATGAACAGAGAAGACTAAGGGTAGGATTTTGAAAAGCACTTAAAAGCTTATCTGCACCCTAGAGGTAGTCTGAGCTTGTGCCTGAGCCTGCCTCCTTTTTTCATAAGTAACATTTTTCATGTTCCAAGCCAAATCAGCCAAATCGATTCCAACTCCGTGAGTCATTCAAGAACCAGAAGCGGCCCTGCTACCAGCAAACATCCTCCACCCCCACCTGGGGCTTCAGGTGTTTCCAAATCGTTTGGCAGGCATCCTAAGTGCAGTCCCACGCCCGGAGGCTTGGGGTTCAGATGCCCCCGAGTTTCGCTTGCCCTCAGCTGTGTGGCTGCAGGAGCCAGCTAGGGAGGTGTCTCCCATTTCCCTAAAGTGGGAGTAAAGCCAAGATCTTCCCACTAGAAGTGAAAGTAGGAGGTTAACTATACATTGCCTCCACCTGCCTCCTATCCACACACACATTTCTGACCTGAATTTAGTAGTGCTTTTTGGAGCTGGCTGTCTAGGGTTGTGGGTTAAAGTCCCCTCTCAATCAGGTTATAGTGACCCATACGCTTAGTGCTGATATTTTCCCAGTGCCTTTTTACCATCCCTCTCTCGCCACATGCTGAAAGGATAGACACATTTTTCCATGATTTACCTGGGAATAAAAAAATCACAGCTCAGCTCAGCTTACTACAGGGTAAAGACTCATGTGATATGTCCACACAGGGGAGCGAGGACACTGTTATTCAGGTAGGGCTTTGCAGTGACTGCTTCCATGGGGCCAGGCTAGTCCAATTGCTAATCATCTGAGTTGGATTACTTTCCCTAAAATTAAAAACATAAGTCCATTGACTTTCACAGGAATGTGTGCTCCTCCTCTCAGGTGTTTTCCTGAACCTTGTGATGGAAACTCGTACTGCCTGACCCTAGCTAGACTTTTAACACTCAGACGTTCCCGGAGGATTTT
>NW_005842056.1:1771216-1815581 GCF_000455745.1 Alligator sinensis
GGGAAGAGTTGGAGCAGGTAAAGATCTGTCCGGTCTATGTGAAGTCCTGACCCACTGAGGTCAAATGTTGACTTCAGAGGGAGTGGGACGTTTTCGCTAGAGCGCTTATCTCAAGGAAAGAACCCAGTCTGTTTAGCGTATCTGGTTAGTGTTATCTGTAGCTAACATATCTGGACCATCTCCTTGGTTCTTCTCTATTTTATATTAACAGAACTGAAAACCTAATCGCTAATCCAAAATTTGGGGCTCAATCTTTGCCTCGTTAGCAACTATTTTAATACCGCGTCATAAATGGGATCAAAGCCTTCGCTTACTGAAAGCCTTCGTTCCTGATGCCAAAAGGTGTCACCGACATGATAAATGGATTGTCTCTGATCTTTTGTAGAAAAGCGTTCTAACGAGCCGGGGCTGGGCAGCATGTGGGATGGGGAGCTTAATTAATAACAATATTTAATTTCTAAAGCGAAACACTTAAAAGAAGAATGAATATTGCAGCAACTGAGCTGGTACAGACGAGGCGTCTGCCTCCAGCTGTGAGTGCAAAACAGCCTGGGCACTCATGAAGAATGACTCCATCAGCAAAATGCATTGCAGCGTGTAGCGTGTAGTGCCCGGGTGTGAGCTGAATAACAAACGTCTCCGATAGTTGCCTGAAATATTTCAGTCGGGTCAATTTTTCTCAGTTACTTAGCAGCATAAGTGTCATAGTTCCTCCAGCTGATAGTAGCTATGGAAACTGTGACATCACTACAGACATAGTGATACATAAAAATTCAAATGGCTGGGGACTGGTTGCTAGGAGAACTTAACTCAGGCAAGTCATTGGGCAGGCAGCCAAGGGACTGGAGTCTACTGAACATGCTGTACTTTACCCTGGTGATTTTCCTCCCTCTTTCTCTTTCAGACAAGAAGGTTTTTTTTTGTATTGTATTCAGCCTTAATTATCTCAGAAATTTTAACAATGGGCTAATGGTCTGGGATAATACAACAATGGGTGCAAGGTCACCAAAGATATTGCACATGCAATCAAATAAGAGTCACTGTCAAAGTTGCCTTAGCATTTAGGTTATTTTAATGTTAACCTTTGGTCAGTGATTCCCCCTCCCCCCTCCCAAACCTGCATATAATTAGTGGAAAATCACTGAGCAAAAATGTTCATAAATGCAGGTACTGTGTTGTGTTGTTTTTTTGCATTTAGAAATCTCTGTGGTGGCGTTGGGGTTTTAACCAAGAAATTCTGAATGTGGGCAGCAGAATATTGTCCAAAAATGTTGAGACACATATTTCTGGCTCATCCCTCATATTTTATACATCTAGATACGTGTAGGCATGTGCATGCATCTTGTGTGTGTGTGTGTGTGTGTGTGTGTGTGTGTGTGTGCTTTTATATTAAGTACACAACTCAGTAGTGACTCTGGCATCCTGCCTAGCACTTCCTTAATATATATGTATGTGTGTATGTTTGTTGCATGCAAGTACAGTAAAATTTTGCAATAGCTTATATATGTGTCCATTTATCTATAGTTAAAATGCTTCTACATGCTTCTTTGTCCAGACCGAGAAAAAAAAAAAGAGGTGTGTGTGTGTGGGGGGGGGGAAATCTTGCAGAGAAAGTTGCTCAACTTTCCACATGATTCAAATGAGGCAGGAGATCTTAAATAAAGCAATATTTATTGTAACAATTCCAATCTCCAGCCCTTGTCTGAATTTTGAAGTGCAAGTGAAAGTTCTTCAGACCAAATTATTCTCAGAAATTATTTGGTAAACAGTTGTCAAAAGAATGCAGTTGAGAATTTCTATGCCATCCACACTATTTGTGAACAGAATAAGAGAGGAAATTCATTGAATTAACTATTATAAGTAACTTCCCCAGTGCAGACAAAGCAAGCATATAGATGCACATACAATTAGAAATTGTTTTCAGATTGGCTGGATATGGTACTTCTAGGTTCTGTTGTTGTGCACTATTAAATAGCTACTGTGTTTCACCCCAGGGGAGGTTACACTTTAAATTGTTTTTGCTTTTGGAATGTATTGGGGATGGAGGTCTTCCAACTGAAGAAATAGCAAGTATAACCACAAGTGCAATTATTTCGGGTGGAGGGCCGCTTACTGAGTTTTGGCAAGCCACTGAGGGCCACATGACAGGCAGCCAGGAGCAGATAAATATTAATTTTCTACATTTTTTAGTGCCCCATGGGCTGGAGAGAATGGCCTGGTGGGGTGCATCTGGCCCGTGGGCCGCATTTTGCCCACCCCTGCACTCGTGCATGGTGCTCCTCCAATATCCCTCAACTCTGATCTCCAGGGGACCACCTCTGGAGTAGAAAAAGTAGTTCAATGCACTGACCTACCTGGCACCTTTTCACAATTTCAGCTGAGATGCTTCTGGGATATTTGCTAAAAGAGTTTGTGGTGTGGATACCCACCACCGCATGACCCCATGGTTCCTGTCTTGTATAGCTCCTCCTTTGTGCCTCATCCCTATGGGTGTCTGAGCCGGTCATAGTCTACTTTAAAGTGTCCTGAGTCTTTAGCTTCATCTTTAGCAGCTCCGGCTTTTATCTTTGGATCCTCAGTTCAGTCCATGAAGAACACATTGCCCAGAGAATTTGGCACGCACTTGGCTAAGGTGGCTTGGACAGGGACAATCCTGCCTTGAGAGAGGTTGAATAAGGGGCTGAATTTGATTTCACTTAGTGTGCAACCAGAGTGCAGCTTGCGACCAACTCTGAGTTTCCTGATTGGATTATGGGGGTGATTCTGTTACCCCCTTATAGCAGGCTGCATGTTCCAGCAGCTGGTAGCAGCCTGTATACTCTCAGGGGCTGCAGCCAGCTAAGCGGCTGATTGCAAGCTTGCTAGGAGGACTAGCCCAGCTGCAGGCAGCAAAACCTGAGTACAGACTGCCTGGGGGATGGGACCAGCTGAGGCAGATAGCTAGCTGGAATCCAGGCAGCTAAAGGGCTCCCAGTGAAGGGAGCTAGAGTCAGTCAGGGAGGGACAGGGCTGTGGGCTGGAAGCTGAGAGCTGGAGCAGTGTGTTGAGAAGGAGAAAGCTGGTGGATCAGCTCATGGAGGAGCCCAGGGACCATGCCAAGAGTGCCTCTGTCCCAGAGGACTGTGAGCACAGCAAAGAGACTGTAAGTGAGCCCTTCCTATGGCTGGAGGGACCAAAGGGACAAGGGAGAGAGTGTGCAAGTGGCAGCAGAACCACACCTGTGGATTCTCTTTGGGCCTGGGAGGAGACCACATGTGGTACAAGTGTTTGCTTTACAGATGGAGTTGTTTATGTGAATCCCTGCTGAGAAGGAATAAAGATACCAGGAAAACTGATGAATGAACCCTAGAGACTGTGTTTAAGCTAAGCAAATCAGGGATTTGCTTAGTCCCTCCAGGCACACAAGTGCCCCCAGTATAAGATTTGGATTGCCCTCTGGAGATGCTCAGAGGTCTCTCTATTTCTATAATAGGGGAACTTACACACTCAGGTAAAAGACTGGAGTTTTGTGAAAGGCACAAAGGGGTTTGATATCCTTTGCCTAGATGAAATAGGTGTGTAGCAGAGAGAGAACTACCTGCCACGTCTGTATAGTAAAATCACAGAGCCTTGCTACATGGTAAGTTTAGGCAGCTTCTGAAGCTCTTAACCCCTGGATTGGCTGCACGTTAACACATTTGAGTGGCTTAAAGCACTCATTGTTTGTTTTAACATTATACCACTTCAGGGCAGGATTATCTTTAATCTGCCTAATTTTGCTCCTGTTCCATTCCCCTCCCCCCCCCCCAAACGCTGTCAACAGCTGGCCAGGTGCCACTTGAGCTCTGAGGGGCCTGATCCTTTTTCTTCTCCAGAGGGGCCCCTCCCAGGCTGCCAGCTCTATAAATGATAGGTCCCCTCAGAGCTCAGGTGGTCCCCAGCTGGCTGACAGTTTGGCTGGTGCAATGGGGTGAGATCCAGAGGAAAAAAATTGGGCCCCTTTTTACATAGGCTCCTAGTCCTGCCACTGCTCACCAAAGCTTCTAGTGGCAAGTCACAGCTGTGCAGGTAGAGGACAGTTCAGAGAAAGTTTTTTGCCTTGAGGTGTGACTGCTTCACTGAACCAGGTAACATTTGTGCGGCTTGCAGCGTAACGTGTAACAAGGCCCATAGGGAAGAAGGGCTGGAAGGGACCTCTGGTGGTTCTTTAGTCCAACCCCCCTTGTTGAATGGGGGAGTACCTCGTCTTGGATTTGAGTAAATATGGTGCATTGGTGTTTTTGAGTAGTCTTCCTTCAGTGTAGCACCTTGAACTTGTCAGCATTGAATTTCATCCTGTTGGATCCAGCTCAGCTTTCTAGTCTGTCAGGATCCTTCTGACCTGTCCTCCAGTGGGTTCACAATCCTTCCCAACTTTGTGGGAATATGAATCAAGTCTGCATATCTGTCTGAAAACATTTTGCATGTCTAAAAGGACACCAGTTTAGAAACAGAACAGGCCTGGCTATGGTGGGATGTACTGGAAAGCTGTATAACCTTCTAACTGGCCAAATCAAACAATATACCATTAGGGTTAATTTGACTCTCCTTCCCAGCTCAGAGCTCCCCACTGTGGGATTATGGTCATTGTAACCATATTTTGTCTGGTTTCACTTGATCATTTAAACGCCTTAGCCCTCCTCCAACTTGGCTGGAAGTGCGGCTACTCCATCTGCAGTGAACTAAGTGATTCCTTTTCTAGCTTGGCTTTTAGATTCATAAAGTGTTTTGGAGAAAGTACTATTCTTTTGCTGCTGCTTTGGAAAAAAATGGGCAAGAATGAATCCCTAATTGTACTGATGGAGGGAAAAAAAATCCCCTAACAAACAGACATTTGTAATAAAAATTAAACCGTTACAGGACTTGAAACTTCCCTCCTTTGAAATAAGGTAGGCATTTTACTATCCATTAAGATAGGGAGTCTTTGGCTCCCATCCATGGGAATTTATAGGCGTTAAATTAGCTACAGGAGGGTTCCACCGGGCTCCCTAAATGCAGGGGGAGGGCACTGAAGTTTACAAGGGGAAAAAGCTCATAATTAAAAATTGAACAGAAGGGTCGTAAAGTAAAAATGGGCCATCTTGGGTCGGCGTGCAAAACTTGGTGACAATCAGCGCTCCCTGCTGTGTTATGTTTTAATGAAATGACACAAAAGGTGGCTTAGAGGTGATCTCTGATGCAAATGAATTGTTTGTGTCTTTCATAGATCTTGTGAGGTATCGTGATGGTCTCATTAAGGTTTTTAACAGATTGTTTAACATAAAAGAGGTGCTTTCCTGCTTTTCGTACCCTATGAAATATTGGAGTGTCGATGGCAATATCACCAGACTTGCCAAAGGCCTGAAATAACAATTAAGTGCCTTGCCTTGAGTACTATTTAAAAAAATGAAATACAAATTGGTGTTCCTCCACAAGAAGGCCCATACTGGATCTTGCCATTCTTTCTTCGGCCTTGGAAGATTTGGAAAATGTGGTGGAAGACCTGGATTGTGGGCATCTCAGAGTGCTAGTAATTAAATCTAGTTATAGCAAAGATCTACTCTGGGGTTTGCTCACCTCTCTGCCACTGTAGGTTAACTAGTTATTTGTTTTATCCCACCTGATTTCCAGGTGTGTCAGTTGAGGAGGCTGCATCTACATGATTGCCTTCTGCTGGCACAGGCATGTTGGCTGCGGCTGGGAAGAGGTATGGGAAACCAGCTGGGCTATTTCTTGTTTTGCTTCTCAAATAAGCAATCTAATTATGCTGCCTCTTACCACTGTCCTGTTTCCTACCCTACTTGACTTTAATATTTCCCTTTATTCAGCCTTCCTCGATGGATTTTTAAACCCTTCAAAGTGTTGCTCGTTTGAAATGAGAAATCCTTGTACTGCTCTGCTCGTGAAGGGAGGTTTTCTTATACCAGTTGAAAGGATGCTTTGCTGGGGTAGCTGCATCCATTGTAGAAGTGCCTTTCAGGTCCAGAACACAAATTCAGGACATGGTGTTATATGAGAGGAGCAAATTTTTCACCTCCACTTAAGAAAGGAGGAAGTTTTATCTGGGCAACTATAATCCTGTTAATGTGACCCCACTTATAAGCAAGGCTGTGGAATACATTGTGATAGAAAGAATAATTGAAGATTATTGGGATACAATCACACTGGTTTAACAAAGGTGGATCACGTCTGACTAACCTGGTTTCTTGCTTGATTGCTAAATGATTTTCTAAACAGTACATCTCGCATAGCTGGATTTCAGTAAAGCATTTGATATGGTTTGCACAGGAAATATGATGGTTAATCTGGAAAAGATGGGAGTGTAAGGAACTACCTGATGATTATGGGAAATGGGGGGCAGGGAATCGCAGGGTTGGACGAGACATCCATGGTCATCTACTCCAACCACCCATGCAGATGCAGGATGCACTATTCCTAAACCATCCCAGGTTGAAGGTGATCCAGATTCTTCTTGCAAGCCTCCGGTGAGGGAGACTTCACAGTTACCCTGGGAAGGTTGTTTCGTTGTCCCACTGGTGTGACAGTCTCGAAGATTTTTCTGAAATTTCAACTAAACCTGCTTTGCTACAGTTCAAACCCCTTGCCTCATCATCTGCTCTGTGCGGCGAGGAAGAATAGTTGTCCTTGCTCTTCTTTATGGCAGTCTTTCAGATATTGGAAACCTGTTACTGTGTGCACAACCCATGGGAGAAAGCTCGCCTAGAATACTGCCTACAAGCCTGGCCGCCCAAGTTCAATACTGGTGAATACAGATTGAGACTGGTGAACACAAGGGCTACCAGGTAAATCAGGGAACGAAGAGTATGTTGCATGTGAGAAAGCTGAGAGCAAAATGCTGGCTTGCGATAGGATATGAATGCTTTATAAATACACCGTTGGGGAAGGCAGATGTCAAGGAAGTTAAAGAGCTGTTTGCACTAAAGGGAAACACTGGCATAAAATCAAATGGGTATAAACTGACCACGAACACATTTAGGTTGGAAATGAGAAGGAGGTTTCTAACTATGAGGTTCTGCATAAGTCCCCATTCTTGTGAAAAGACTTGTTTGAAAACGTTTGGGTTTTGCCAGAGGAGGGAAACAGAATGAGAAGTCAAAACATTTTCGTACGCAGGTGAATTTGCCATAAAAGCGTGGAAAATTTTAAAAGACACATTTGGCTAAGAATTGTGATTTTTGCAAATATGTCATTTGCTAACAGAGTCCCGTGCCTTCCCTCTCCCCTCCCCCAATGCTTTTGAAAAGTTTAGACCAGGTGCCGTTGTTCACTGATTCTGCTGCTCTTCTGCACTTCACTTCCACTAGGTAAGTGGTAAAGCTGAATCTATACTAGAAACCAGGAACTGGGCGTAATGCTCCAGGCTGGATAATTACATTCAAAGGACCCTGTTCATTAAGAAATGACTTCTCTGATCTAAATATTCACATGGACCTATTAAGTCTTTTGCCAGGGCTCAACTGTGGGACCAACAAGGCAGTCCATGATTTGAACGAAATAGAGCGGGAGCAGGTGACGGGGCTGAACCCTGAGGCAGTAGCCTTGTGAGCAGCACGGGCGCAGTGTGCACGTGTCCTTGTCTCTAAAGCTTAGACAAAGGCCTGTGACAAGACAAGAGGTGTAGATGGTTTTCCAGGGGCTTGAGCAGGGTGGAACAGGGTTGCATGTAGGTATTTAGCTGTACAAATATCCCACAGATGGCTCGTAGGTGGAAAAGGATCTGACCCCCACCCCAGCCAGAGGCTGCCTGAGTAGGGTACTTAGTTTTGGAGGTCAGGCTAGATGATCTGTTCAGGTCCCTCCTGACCCTAGCTACTATGCAACTATGATTGAGCACACAAAATTCGGACCTGGAAGTCAGGAGACATCAGGTTGTTTTGGAGCTTTTTGCTATGGATCTCTTGAGTGCCCTTAGGCAATTCTCTTCACCCACTATGTGCCTCTGGTTTTCCATCTGTAAAGGAAGGCTAATAATTCCTAGGAAGTTGTGTAGACCATTTTTATATCTTTGGGTATTAAGCACTACGTAACAGCTAGATGGTCTGTTTGCTGGTCCCTTTCTCGTATGTCTCCCTGTCAGCATATCACTTCCGCAATTTCTCTTTGCCCATGTTTCCAGCGAGGCTTAGGGTGAGCTCCAGCAGCAGTACCGCGTGCTCAGAGCCTAGGTCTACGTAAAGCATCTGATCATTATCTTACAATGCCTGGGGATGTTCCAGGTTACTTGCAGTTATACTGGTCATTAACTCCTGTTTACTGTTTCTTTTCAGTTCGTCTTAGCAACTGAACCCACCAGGGCACTTCCTTGCTAGTGGATGTAATGCAAGAGTTTTACAAATCGGTTTTCACTGGACACTCATGCTATTTTGGGTATCTGACAGCAGGGGGCACTAATGCTGCAAGGCCGCCATAGCCTTCATTTGCAAGTTTAACCCCTTTCTTCTTCCAATACACACTGTTTCAGGTGGACCTTTTCCCAAACCCAGATTCTCTTCTTGAAGCCCAGCCAGTGCTGTCCATCTGACCAGGATTTCTTAGAAACAAGGCTTAGGATGATTTCACTTTACAAAGCAATTTGGTTATCTGCTAAACAGACATTTATTTAGTACTCAAGATCTCTTCTTTTATAGAAGTAAATGGCAAAATTCCCATTAGCTTCAAAGGGAACATTAAAACCTCTAATCCATATGTAATGCAGTGCTTATTGCGTTCCATTATGGGTGAGATTTAGTTTTAATTGTTTCCTCCCCCCCCGCCTTCCCCTTGCTAGCAGAAAGCATTTTTATCATGTTCAGGGAAAGCAGAAAGCATTTTGATCATGTTCAGTGAAAGAGGTACAATCCAGGCCAAAGTGATTTAAATTATAGCTGTATTTAATAAAATAAAAATAACCCTCGAGTATTGGACCAAACAGTTCATGAAAATGGGCTCCCCTGGACTGTGGAGGAGAGTTTAAACTCAGAATGAATCTGAGTGTACAGCTGAACCCAATTTGTGTGTTAGTTTGAGATAATTTTTGCAGAAAACTCTCAAAAATGGGAGTAAAGAGTTTTAGACTCTTAAGGCTCCAAAAAGGCTGAAATCCTGTATTATTGAATAGTGGCCACCAGCCTGAATCTGAATGCATGATTTGCTATAAACTGCATATATCTCCACAATGAAGTGATGTAAAATGCCTGCCACGTACCCCCAGACCACACAATGGACCTGGCCTGGTTACATGTTTTGTTACAGGGTTGAAATGTAGATGGAGGCTCTCAAAGGGCACACTAAGATCCACAAGCTATGCAAGCAAACTTGGCCGGGATTCAGGATTTGCTGTTGGGGATGTCGCAATGTGATGAGGTTTGCAAGCTTTTTCTTGGGGCTGGGTGGTTCTGAGTCGATGCTGGAGGAAGGTACCCTCCAAGTTATTCTTGCTCTTGGTCAAAAATGCCCTTGAGAAGTAACTGCAGTTCAGAAAAGGGTTAGACACTTGTAGATAAGGAGAACATCTGCAGGGACCTTAGGGTGTGGGGAGGGAATAGGTAAGAGCTACTGCTCCAGGTCTAGTCTCCAAGGGACAGGAGGCAAAGAAGAATGTCAGCCTATTTCGAAATGGCTATCTTATTAACAATGCTTGTACTTCATTTCACTTAGGAGTCCGGTCACAAACCAGCACTCCATTATTGTGCCTGCACTGTCTAAACGTGGAACAAAAGACCTGTCCAGCAGACATATGTTGCAGGCTTGAGGGACAGTCAGAAAAGTAATGAGCAGACATGGGGATGTTCTTTGGGGAGTAGAAACACTAGGAGGGCTTCTTGCTCTTTCCTCAGAAGATGCTGGGAGCAACCATTATTTGCAATGGGATGCTGGGCTTCCTGGTCCCCTGATGCTGCACTTCCTATGTTCCCCACCCTGAACTGTGACCTGCAGCTATGCCCTGCACCACAGAACTGGCCGGAGGAATACCAGAAGGGGAAACAATGGTTCAGTTTGTCCGTTGGACCAAATTGCTTGCAGGGGGTTTTTTTGACATTGGGACTGGGAATTGTTGGAGTCTCTGAAAACCTCCAAGCCAGGGTCTCAGACGGTGTAAATGGGCACTGCACTCACACAAGCAAAGACTCTGGGCCTGCAAGAATGAGTCTGTAATTCATTGTGTAAGTAATATAGAGGCACATAGGGTATGTCTAGAAGCTCCTGAGAGTGCCATCAAGGAGGCTTACCCCTACACGTCCCTGCTAAGCCCAGGAAGGAGGCAGCGAAGCCTCTCTGGGCATGCCGATCACTGCTCTTCTCAAGGATGCTGGCGAGCGGTACCGCTGGGTGTCTTCAGGGGAGTTTCATTGCTTCGTGTCCGGGCTGGGGATGAGTGTGGAGGAGGTGCAGGCAGGTGGGCCATGCTTCTTGGCGGCGCTCTCAGGAGCACTGCGGCAGTGGTATACGATGATATTCCCCTAAGAACGTAGGCCTGGAAGGGGGATCTAAGGTGATTGATCCCAACCCCCTGCTATTTGCAGGCAACCCTGTCACATAATCCCCTTTACAAACTGAAAGTGTATTGACACCACATCAGAAACTTGACTAAAACCTCATCAAAAAGTCTGGGCGTATGTATCTTGGCTTGAAGGTTTGCTTATTTATTACCCAGGTTTAAAAAATTAACCTCCCTAACCTCTTTGGAGATCTGCCGAACGTTTGAAATGGGCTTTTCAGCGCTGGGGAGGTGCCGTGGGGCTCTCCCTCGTGGTGGATCCAAGATGCAAGCTGGAGGTCGGAGTTTGGAAATGCCTTCCGAGGGTGTGGGGGGTGATTTGGTTTTGGTGTTGTAGTTGAAAAGACTGCGGTGCCTAATTTTTCACAGCAACCCTGTTTTCCAGGCTTGTGACCCCCACCTCTGATCAAAGCCTGGCTGCCATACCTGAATTTCTATGCGGCTTATGACCACACTCATCAGAGCTGCAACCCCATTTGGGGTTGCGACCTGTAGTTTGGGTGCTTGAGACTCTAGGGGGAGAGACTCTAATATCGGCATTCAGATTTATGTGAGGTGTGGATTTCAATTCCCCCTCCTCCCAGAAAGGCCAGGAAGGGTGAATGTAGGCTCCGTCTCGGGCACTTCTCTGTGGGCCGTTCACTCCCGGGCATAGCCCTAGCGCATGTAGAGTTTCCACCTTTTAGCTGAAGCCATTCCTGGACACTAAACCTCCACATAGTATCATTTTGCACACACTACTAATCAAGTAAATGAGGAATTTAAAATTGCTGTGTTCACTGAGCAAGTGATCTATTGAGTTTTAAAGTGGCATGATACAGCTAAACACTCATCTGGAGAATGTACAAAAAATAACTCAAGAATCTAGTTGAGAGCAGCGTGAACAACTGTGTTATTACTGACGCCCAACCCTGGTGCTATCTGTTGCTGTAAATAAATCCAGCACGCTTCTACCCCAGCTTGCTCTCTCCTCTTTTTGGTGCTGTCTCAGCTGCGATATCAGTGGAAGCTGCATGTTTTTTCTAAAGAAGTTCCATGTTTTTATTTTGGAAACTGGTCACTGCTTCACTAAGGTCCAATTTCTGGACACTGGGCACCTGGATTCTGGACCAAGACCCTTAATTTTGGGACTGTCCAGGTGGCAAACTTAAGTACAAAGCCTATGCAAAGTTTAAATCCTTCTGGAGCCATGCTCTGGGGGGAGTTTTACTCTCGGTATGAAATCCCTCCTTTGGTTTCCATCCAGGAAGGTTGGTATTTTCTGATTCAGTGTTGATGGGAACTAAGTCTGCCCTTGGCTTTGCATCAAAGCTCATTCTTTTTGCATCTTTTCTTTTACTCAAAAGTGGCTTGATCCCTTGGCCCACAAGCATGGCACAAAAGGGCGGCAGCCTGGGATCAAGATCTGAATGCCGAGTCTGCACCCATTTTGCACATAAACCCCATGAGCAAATGCCCGGAGTCCAAATCACTTTCAGTTAACCATGGGAACCCACTTCAGGAGCACAGCAAAGGGGCCAGCAAACTGCACCTCCTTCTAAACCTTCCTGTACCTGACACCCTGGAAGGAGAAAGATGGTGCATGATTTCTACAAGACGGAGAAGAGGGGCCTTCCTTCATTGCTACTGAAAAAGGCCCTCTTTGCAGGGTTGGCATCAGGACTTCCACCCGGAGGGGAAAAAAAAATCCCCCTTTGCCTGGTGGCCTCATGCACAGCACTGTAGTCTCAGTCCTGGCTGCCTGCAAGAAGTAACCAGGCAGGCTATTGCTGCCGAATGCCACAGTTGTTTCCTCAGCAGGGAGCAGGGGAAAGTCATTGGTGTGCAACTGCAAGACGCTTGAACACCTGCTGCGTATAACTGGATGCAAGACCGGTCCTTACCACAGCAAGTGTCAGGGTGACCGGTACAGGTTGGGTGTGGACACAGCCCGACTCGCCCAGTAACTCGTAGCTGGTCTAGTCCCAGCCCTGCCAGCCGGAGGCAGCGTCTGCCCACGCCTGGTTCACAGCGATATAGGAGGATCTTGCACTCCTGCAGCAGGTGCTGATGCACTTGGGCCCAGGCTCTGGGGGCTTTACACATGGATGTGCACCCTTGCCCCCCCAGCCCCGCGATTCTGGCCTGGCACAGCATTGGGGGCAGCTGTGGGGTGGGGCTGGCACTGCTACCCACAGGGCCATTCCCAGGTGCCCTCCTTTCTGTGCTGCCCAGAGCATTTGGGTGCAGGGGGAAGGACCAGGAAGTGCAGCCCGCCTGCTGGGTATCAGCCTTCCTGTTGGGTTGGGCAGTGTTTGCAGCACGCTTCCCCGAATCACTAGGTGATGCTGGCAACCTACCCACCCTGGCATCCGGCAGCCCCTTCTCTTTCCTCCCTCCTAGCTGCCCTGCCTACTACTGTCCCCTTTCTCTGCTGCTTCTCCTCCTACCCTCTGAGGATCTGGAGGCAGGAGAATTGCTGCAGGGAGGCCCAACCCCTGCCCTTCCCTGTCTTTGGGAGCTGCAGTTCCAGGTTGCTCCCTGGCCTGGCTTTTCTGTGATGCTCTGAATCCGTGATGCTCCATCCAGTCTGGCTCCTGCACAGTCGGTGCTAAGCAAACAGCAGTGACTGTGTGTACATGCTGCTAAGTGAAGTGTGGCTCCTCTGGTTCAAAAGCACACTTACTGCTGTGGATGGCGTGTATTGGGCACAGGGGTCTCATTCAAGATTGCAAGAGAGTCCTTTGCTCCCCCGCCTCTCCATCCCATGCAACACATACTTTTCATGAGATATTTTGTAAAGAGCCAAAGGTACAAAGATGAAGAACCATTTGACTGGCAGTTTGCCATTGCCAACCGAGTCCATCGAAAGGACTCGCATTAGTTGGGTCCTCCTTTGCCTGCTCCATCAGAGCCCTCCAGATTGACAAAGCCTTTTCTGTACGTCTGTAGCCAATTTCCCCAAGTGCCGTTTTGGTGGAGGGAGAGGGTAGGAAGATGTGTTGGAGCCAGGTCTCTGGTTTTGGAGCTGCCCAAGGATCACCTGCCCCTACGGCACCTTGTCAGAGCTGTTTCAAGGCTGCCGTAAGCAGTACCAGCTAGTGGCATCAAGGCAGCTGGAGATCAGTCAGTTTTGACAGCTCACTCACCATGCGCACGGCTGGGACTAGAAGTAATGTAAGGTTGGAGCTGAAATGCCAGCCCACCTGAGGATGCTGGGGAAAACCTTCGGAGAGCTAATTAACCAGCTTTTGCCCTAATTTGTGCCGTCATTGTGGATAGTGATGTAGCTAGAACAGGGTTCAAGATGTGAGCGGCTGTCTGTGCAAACCAGGTGTTAAATGATGCTGCCAGCGTCAGTCAGGAGGTCTGATCTTGCACTTGCTGGGGGCCTTTTGGAGCCCGTTCTCAAGGCAGTAGAGAGCCAAGCCCAGGTGCATCTCTCCAGCACAAAACTGAGAGCACAAAATGGAGCATGTGGTGCAGGGAGTCCTCCTGAAACTTCCTAGCAATAAATTGTGCGTCGCATCCCAGCTGGGAAAATCTGCAAAGGCCACCGCTTCAAGATGCTCTGCTCCCAGTCAGGGGGAGAGCTGCATTGCTCTCCCGAAATGGCAGAAAACCAAGGGAAACCGGTGAAGCTGGCATCTGTTTGGATAATTTGGCTGACTTAGCACGACTTTGATTCATTTATTTTTTTTGTGTGTGGGAAGTATTTGGCTCAACTAGAGACTAATTCCTTGTCTCTCCTGAGGTTTTCTTTAATAGTTAAATCCCTGCTCCTTTTCTTGTTCCTCCGCTAGCAATTGAATCCATTTCTTGTTTATAAAACGCATGCATGAGTGTACAGTTCACCAAATAAAATCTTCCTTCTGTTTCCCTGCCAGGCCTCCATAGCAGTAGGCTTTGCAGTGAATTTTCTCTTCATTCCTAGTGTAGGAATATTACATTCCTACACCATGGTAAATGCAAGAGAGAGGCCTACAATGAAGTGCACATCTTAATGCAGTCTGGGCTTTAAGAAGTTCACGTCCTGAACTAGTTGGGAGTTGTGTTGCTGGTTTGTATTTCTGTAGGGCCCAAAACCTGAACCCAAGCCTTAGGAAACTAAATTTGGATTCTATTTTGATATATCACGTATAGGCCAGTCTCTAACACAGATACAGGGGCCGATTCTCCACTGCCTTGTATCCTCTGCTCTCATTTAGATGTATGCCAAGTCCTTCGTGCTGTGAAACCAGGACAAATATATCAGGTGGCTTAATCTCTTTTTGGTATTGTTGGTGTGATGTAGCCATCATGGCCCAGGAAAAAGGTAAGAGGCAAGGATTTTTGTGGGTGATTACTTTTTATTGGACCAACTGTAGAGCTGGGAGGGATACAGACAAGTTTTTGGGTACTCGTGTACCTTTCCTTGGTTCTCAAATCCTTGCCCTAATCTTTTTTCTATGGTTCATTTCCTTGCTCAACATTCACGTTAGTCTAAGGCCAGGTCTGCACCGAGGCACTGACTCGCATGGAAGAGTTATTCCAAATACCTGCGTACCATAAAAGGTGCTCTTAATTCAGAATCGGAGCGTTCACATGGAGAGTTATTCTGGAATAGCTTTGACGCTCCAGATCCACTCTCCCTTCTTCCCAAGTAACTGTCCCATGTCAACAAGCCCTAAATGCTGCAGATGTCCGCAGGAATATTTTGGAACTAGCAGAAGAGCAAACTGCCCAGGATTTGCCACCACTTAAAGGACTGAAGTTGCTGCTGGTTTTCAGGCTGTCTCAGGGACCATCTTCCAGGGTTTCTGTACCTTGAGTTAAGCATTAGCCAGTTATTGCTAGGTACTTTCAGGTTTATGGCATCTGGTTTGGACACTTCCCACATGCTTGATTCAAGCTGTAAATCAGACCTTTGTAGGATACGGGGTCACCCATCTTTTCTGGCCACTGGGGAGACACTGAGCAAGTCATATATGCTGTGGGCAGCCTCAGACTACTCTCTCCCTCTGTCTCTCTTTCCCATCCCTGCTCTGCCAACTTCAGTTTTAATCTTCTAATTTCCTGGGGCTGTGACTCGAGTCAGAGGGTCTCATGGGAAGCGTGTTGCCTGGGACTCAACACTTGTGGACCAGTAATCTTGGTTAAGCTTATAGGTTGCATAAAAATAAAGTCTAGGGAAGACAAGCCTAACACCTTGAACTCAGTGCTGAAAAAAGTGCATTTTTTTAGGGTCACAAAGGCGCATGGGATCTTCTGAGGTGAACTGACTCTGAAGACAATGCATTTTAGGTTTGCCAAGGGATAAATTATGCAAAGTCAAAGGAGATGCTGGCATAGTGCCGGTTTACCTCATCCTAAAACTGAAGTGCCTTGTCTTGAGTGTGTTGACCTCAGGAGAGGTCAGGCACATCCCTTACCCCCAGGCAAAAAATGCACTTCTTCTGCAGCACTGATGCCAAGGCCTATGAGAAGAAAGGTCGCCTTATATCTCAACATCTCTATAATGGCAAAATTGCATGAAAGGTGTCCTCAAAACAGCTGAGGTGAAATTTTGCCATAGGGGAAACTGGAATGGCGTCTGATTCTGGCAGACTTCCACAGCAACCAAATCTTTTTTTGGTCCATGTGTGAAAATGAAGAGTTTTCTCTGACCTCATAGTCTTGGTCCTGCATGGTTTACACCATGACCGCCATGCCTTCCTAGTCTTCCTTTGAATCAAGGTAATCTCTTCTCATGGCTTGGGAAAGCATGCCAGGTTTGGAGCAAAGTCAGCCTTCGGGCCCCACAGACCCTTCATCTTGTGCATTCTTGGGCTTTGGACCAGCAACTTCATCAAGGAGGAAACTGGCCACAGTTATGAATAGTTTATGACGTGCCGATAAATGATGACTTGACGGGTAGAGTATCTCACAGATAAGACAAGCACATCAGTGGGAGGGTTTCTGGATGGTTATCAGCAACCTCTTGACTGATTAACCATTTATTAAACCATGAATTAATCATTTAATAATCCTTTATAAACTATTAATGAGCAGTCTGTAGACATTGGGATAGGAAATCTCAGTTTTCATTTAAAGGAGAAAGTGTGTTTCTCGCTATATTTCCTTGCCAAAGTTGCCCCGGTTGATACAGACTTCAACTTCCGGAGCTGAAAAGAAGGTGCGTCTGGGCTCCCCCACACTATGGGAAGTTGGCAGGACTGAAGGCTCATCCTCCCCAGCTCCCCGCTCTAACACCCACAGACCTCAATGCAAAAATGACTCGGTTGCACTTTGGGGGTGTATCCCCAAGGGAACGACTCACTGCCCCGGCCCAGAGTCCTGATCCCAGCCCAGCGTGGCGTGGTGTAGTGTGGTGTGGTGTGATCACAGGGTATAGAAATAGGTTGTCTAGGGTGACAGGAATAGCAAAAAATGTTTTGCAGCTCAAACTATGAAGGCAGATTTGGATGCTGATCATCGTAAGGGCCAAGCCTGAGCTGGGGTGTATATCTCTGGGCTTAGCTTTTCAGACTGTAGCGCAACGGCTTCATTTTACGCAGAGGATCTGGCTTCTTAGATCTGCAGAACTGAGCTGGGAATCCTGTGAAACCAAGCTTCCCTTGCAGGATTTACAGGCTTTCTGGTCCCAGATGGCAGCACTGCCAGAATATTTCCCCTCTCATTATTTCAGCAGTTCTTGTGCTGCCTGGAAAAGAGAAAGAGGAGGAAAAGCCATATACAACTATTTCCATTTATAGCATAAAAGGGTTGCCTCCAGAACTGTAGGGCTGTGGGAGCGGCTTGCTTTTGGGTTTCTTTTCCCTTCCACCCTTGTTTTTTCCTCATCCCTTGATCTCTCTGTGCTCTCCAGCGCTTCCGCTCTGTCCATAGTTACTCCCTGCAAACAACCTCCCTGCTGACCTGGATGATGTAGAAGTGCCATAAATACACACTGCAGATGCAAGGCATTACTCACCGACGGGGTGACTCATTTGCAGTGTCTTGGTTAAGAAGGCATTCTGGGGCTTGTGAGTCAGCAAGACTAGTTTCTTTTAAATTTGCACCTACGGAGAGGAGGAAGTGTGTATCAACACATCCCTTGGAGACGGCGGCTGTCCCAGTCGGGACACAGTGATGTCTGGGTCTGTGGACACTCAGTGAAATGAGGTCTGGGAAAACATGTGTCAATTCTCTGCTTGCATCAGAGATAATAGAGGGTGTATGTCAAGTGGATGGGTGGCCCTTAGCCATCAGTGGGACTGAAGCTGAATCATTCGGTAGCAGAGCTGCAGGCCTTGAGGTCTTGAGCCAAAACCTTCAGGACTGTGGTATGTGGGGAAGCTGCTAGGGGGACTGGGTGTGAATTAGGATAGGTTCTGAAGAGACCTCTTCTCATGAGCAGATGGCACAGCTTTGACCCTTGCTAATGTACCAGGAGTGAAGAGGGGAAATAGTATCCCCCCCTAAGTTACACACAGCTGAAAGCAGAGGAGAGCATGTGTTGGGTCTAAAGGATGGTGGGGTTGCTACAGCAGCCCTTGCTCCTAGCAGTAACGATTGCTGCTGCTGTAGCATGGTCTCCCTGCACTTCACGTAGTGCGCACAGTAGCTAAAGGCACCCTGTGGCATGTAATCCAGGCACCTCAAGTGCATACACTGTAGCTGGAGCAGAAGATGAAGTGGTTGACTGGAGATGTCTTATTAAACCACTGATAGAAGGTAGTGACTTGTTCTGACAGCCACATTGCAAGGGTAGGGAAATACTGGAAGGAGATCATAGAAAATGAGGGTTGGAAGGGACCTCAGGAGGTCGCATCTAGTCCAACCCGTGCTCAAAGCAGGACCAGCCCCAACTAGATCATCGCAGCCAACACTTTGTCTAGCTGGGTCTTACAAACCTCCAAGGATGGAGATGCCACTAGCTCTCTGTGTAACCTGTTACAGTGCTTCACCACCCTCCTAGTGAGACAGTTTAAATATTAGGAAAAACAAAGCTTACCTTGCTGCAACTTGAGCCCATTGCTCCTTGTTCTGTCATCTGCCACCACTGAGAACAGCCCAGCTCTATCGTCTTTGTAACACCCCTCCAGGTAGTTGAAGGCTGCTGTTAAATCCCCCCAGTCTACACTTCTTCAGAGAAGCCCAGTTCCTTCCCCTCTCCTCATAAGTCATGTATCCCAGCCCTCTAACCATTTTGATGCCCTCTGCTGTACTCTCCAATTTGTCCACATCCTTTCTGTAGTGGGGCTCCAAAACTGAACACAGTCCTTCAGATGTGGCCTCACCAGTGCTGAATAGAGGGAAATAATCACTTCCCTTGATCTGCTGGCAGTGCTCCTATTAATACAACCCAGCGTGCCATTAGCCTTCCTGACAGCAAGGGCACACTTTTGGCTCATATTCAGTTTATTATCCACTGTAACCCCCATGTCCTTTCTGCAGAGCTGCTGCTTAAGATAATGGGCCCCCAGCCTGCACTGGTGCATGGGATTGTTCCGTCCAAAATGCAGGACTTTGCACTTCTCTTTAATGACCTTCATGAGATTTCTTTTCGCCTAATCCTAATTTGTAATTTGTAATACTAATTTGGCTTAATTTGTCTATGTCTCTCTGAATCCTAACCCTACCCTCCAGTGTAGCTACACCTCCCAGCTTGGTGTCATCTCCCAAACTGTCTTTAGGTATCTTTCTAAGAGACATGTTTTAATTCAGAACGTGTGTGCAGGAGTTGGGCCAGCTGCTCATGGTGATCTAATTTAGCCCCAGGTCTGAGTTCACAGCTGGTTCCTTTTCTTCTGGAGCTCCAGAGGAAGCAGGAGACTCAGTATTGTCCTCAGCATACCAGAAAACATGCCGTGCTCTATTTATTAAATAGAATCAAATCTAATGCTTCTGGCCTTTAACATGTCACCTGCAAAGGTCAGGAAAGTCCCTTCCCCACTCCAGTTTACAATGGGTTTGAAATATCCTGGGTTTTTTTCATATGCCCTTGACGGAGGGACATGGCCGAACACAGGGTATAGGATGAGGTGGGTCAGTGATCTGGGGTGCCTTGTTTGCTTGCTTAGGATAAAACCAATTGCCAGATATAGTGTGTAGAAGGAATCTTCTTCCAGGTCAAATTGGCAGGGACCTGGGACGGGTTCTGCCGTTGTTCATGTGGAGTGGGGATCACCTGCTGGAGTCATTTGGGCATATCTCATTGATTGCATGGTCTTTCAAAGAGGCCCTTAGGCATGGGTGTCCTCCAGTCTCTCCTGTTCCCTTTTGTGACACTTAGCAGTCATTGAGGGTTGCAAAGCTTTATTCTAACCCAAGTTATTGAGGTCCGTATCAGGGTAACTGAGTGAATTTTAGTGGCCTTTGATGCAAGTAGGTCTAATGATCTAATAGCCCTTTGAGACCTGAAACACTATGAAACTTTGGAAGCACCTGAGCTTGAACCGCTTTTAAATGCCCAGTCCTCAAAAAGCCAGAGGAAATCTTTTCCTAAGAATATATTATTACTTTAATGGGAGGGACATACTGGGATGCATGTCTCTGCTCATTTTTCTTTCTCTTCTGGCCCCTTTTTTCCTGGGCTCTGCCTCCTGACTTCTGTTTTGACATGTTCGAGGCCCTCTCCCTGGCTGTCCTGCTTTGCCCTGCTGGTTTGGTTCCCAGATCCTACTGTATTTCTCTGTCTGCTTTTCTGCTGGCAGGTAGTGATATTGCTTTCAGCTTGCACCCTTTTAACACCACAGGGCTATGGACTTATGGACAACACTGCTGAAGCAGTTTGTCAGGCTTCTTGGGGACAGAAGGGAATCCCCTAACAGTGGGATCAAGGCAGAATTATTTCGTTGATTGTCAAGGCAGACACACATGGCTTAGCACGTGACTCTGTTTCATGGAGTATCCGTGAGATACTTAAATGCTTTACAGAAAGGGACTGAAGGAATGAACAGGAGACAGCTTTACACGTTTGGGTTCAGGGAGAAACTGATAAGGTACTAAGAGGGGTATGCTAGGCACAGCAAGAGACTGAACAGCTTCCACACAAGATGTCTATATAAGAACCTGAAAATACAGTGGAAAGACAAAATACCAAATGCAGAGGGACTGGAGCATGCAGGACACCTAGAAACCACTATCAAGAAGAAGAGGTTGCGATGGATCGGCCATGTCAGGAGAATGGGAGGAGACGGTATCCCCAAGAACATTTTGTGTAGCGACATTTGAGATGGCTCTAAAAGCGGGGTTGCCCTCTATGGTGGTACCATGGTGTGGGCAAAAATGATATGAAGTTTTTCAACATCAGTGTAGAAAGCTGGGAGGAGCATGCAGAATCCTGCCCATTCTGGAGGGCACATCTGGCACTGGGTGCAGTTCGATGTGAAGCAGCTTTGATCCAGAGGACGGAAGCTAAGTGAGAGAGAAGAAAGCAGCATGCCATAAACTTGGACTCCAACTCGGACAGCACATGGATCTGTGAAACTTGTAAGAAGCTGTGTCGCTCTTGAATTGGGCTTATCAGCCACAAATGGATTCATCAGGCACCTGACTTAGACCTCTTACCTGTACACCATGATCCAGAGGATCAACGGTTGCCTACTAAGAGGGAGAAAAAGACACAGGCAGAAGGTAATGAAGCTGCTCCACTTTGGAGCACCTTTATCTGAACCCTCATGTAACAAGGGCTCAGGTTGTTGTGGGATAGGGCTCTTTTAAAGCACTCTGCAGCCGTGCACTTGTTTGGTCATGGCTGTAGAGTGCTTTCAGGGGCCAGATCAGGCAAAAATTGTCACTTCTGTCTGCGTCTGCAGAGATGGGACTGGGAGTGTGAGAGGAAGTGCTGAGACCAGCCCCAGATGGCTGCTAAATGGGAATACTGTGAGGTGACATCTAAAGATGGGAAGTGGATGGGAGGGAGAGAACAAGCTCCAAACCAGTGGGGTAGCCCACATGAAAGCAGCCACCAGCAGTGGGGAATCCAAGGTCAGGAGCAGCAAAAACGAAGGCCGTGTGTGAGTAGACAGGGAGGAGGACAAGCAAAGGATCCAAAAGCTGTGTGGCAGATAGATGAGCTTGGACCTCCACCGCTTTACATCCTGGGTAGTCATGCAGCCCAGTAAGTGTTAGATAACACCTTCTGCAGAGCTAGGAACTGAACTCGGAAAACTTGATTCCTAGGATTCTCCTGTGATTAAGTACCTGTTTTAACCATGTGTAAAGCACATGCATCCCTTGCTAGTAGCCGGGCAACTAAGGAGATAGTAGCCTACTGCTGGTACTAGGAACTCCTCCAATTCAAGTGGCAGAGATCTGTGCTAGAGATCTGAGCACCCTGAGTGAACATTTTTGCTCATGATCCGAGTGGGAATATTCAGAGAGGCATGGGTGACTGGTGCCTCTTGAGTCTGGGTGGGCACCCGCAGAAGCCCGTGGCAGGGACACGGCCAGCGAGCACCTGCAGGAGCTGCCAGTGGCATCGGCAGAGGGGATAACCCTGTCGGGGGGGCACATGCCACCCACGCCCTCCCTACCAGTTGCCTATGCAGAGAGGGTTTCATACTATGGGATTTCTGTGGGTGTTTTTATATCTACAAAAAACTGTGCTGCAAAGTTATTCACTCACAAGTTAGACAGAGCCAGAATTAAAGTTTTGTATTACCTGTGATTGGGTCCCCTTGGAGTGGTGTGTACCACCTTTAATTATGTGGTCTCAGAAACTTTTGCCCAATACTTCAGCCTCATCTGATGCACAGGAGGGACAATGTATGTGGCAGTGGGTTGCAGAGTGTTTAATGCCCTGTGTGCAACCTAACTATGGGTGGTTGAGCCCAATCTATTCGAGTAGGTCGGGGACAAAAGGGTTCGGGCCTTTCCTCCTTCTTCTGTCTCTCTCTCCGTCGACAGAAACACACCGGGGAGGCAGTGAGATAAGAAAATCACTTTTACTCACTATTTCAGGCAACAGTCTCGTACAGCTGTGTCAGGAATCTAGTTCGCCGATTCCTCGGGAGCTCTTGAGCATATGGTATACCAAATCGTGATGGGGCCATCCAGGTTTTCGCGGACACAGGACCTCCAGTGAGGGTGATCAGTCCTCTCCGATATTACGCGGGTCCCCCCCATTGTTTTGGCCCGCTCCCCTTTTAACGGGGCAGCGTCTGCCCGCCCCCTGCCAATCAGCACGAGCGGGAACGCTGCTGACCGCGCCCATCACTCCCCCTCCCCATGCTATGAGCACGGCTTGCTCTCACGTTGGCATTTGGGCATATCTTTCTTATTTTTTTACCACACCCTGGACTGGGATACGTGGGAACTAGATTCTGTTCCTGATTCTTCTGCCCTCTTCCCAGTTGATGGTGTGCTGAGCATCCTAAGGGTCATGCATGAGAGCTGCCTGGGCAATCTTAATTGCAGCATTCTCCACCCTATCTTTTCAGTGCTTGACTTGGCAGCGTTAATATTATTTTAATTCAGATTTTCATAGGAAGGTTGTATGAAAATTGTGCGCACACATCTGGAAAGCTGAGACTAGAATCCTCCACTTTCAGTTATGGGGTGGGCAAAGTATGGCTTACAAGCTGGATCTGGCCTGCCAAGGCATTTTTTCCAGCCAGGAGCAGCTCCCTTGGTCCTACCCAGCCCAGGCACAGGGAGCAGTCTGGGCTATGGCACATGTGGCCCATGTCATTGCCCGCTGTTGCACAGTGGGGTGGCATGGTGCAGTGGCTGAACTGTGTTTCCTGGCAGCCCAGTGGTGGCTGTTTCCAGCAGCCACTGCCAGACCTGGCCCCACTGCCTGGGCACCCCAGCCTGTCTGCCTTGCACCCACTGCCATGGGAGCTGGATGGAGCGGACAGATGGGGTCCGCGTTGAGACTGCTGGGACCCGTACAGCCGGGCGTATGGGATGGGGCACTGGGGAGTGGGACAGGTGGGTGGGCCAGAGATCAGGGTTGCAATCAAGATCACGGAGTGATGATGGCGTGGGGCTGGGCCCTGGGGTAGATTCATGATCCGCTCCCCGCACGCCCCTGCCCGTGGAACAGATGCGTGTTTCAGGGACATGTGGCAAATGGGTTACAGCTCTGCCTCAGGCCCCGGCACCACACTGTCACTGCCCCATGATCCTGATCCTGATCCCCAGCCCCACCTGCCTGTCCCGCTCCTTGCTGTGGCTCTCTGCCCACCTGTGGTCCCATCCCATCTGCCCAGCCACGTGTCCCACCAGCATGAGTCCCACCTGGTCTCCCTGGAGACTCTGGGATCATTGGGCAGTGACAGCACGAGGCCGGTGCCCGGGGCAGAGCTGCAATCTGCACTCTCCTGACCATACTGCAAGGGCATGTGGGGCCAGATTGCAGCTCTGTCCAGGCCCTGGCCCTGTGCTGTCACTGCCCCACAATCTCAGCCCTGACCCTACCTGTCCATCCCACTCCCAGTTGCCACTCCCCACCTGCCCATGGCCTCATCCCAGCTGCACGTGGGGGCCATCTAGGAAATTTTGGTGAACTGTTGGGGGCGGGGGTGGGGAAGGGGTGTTGACCCAACCCATGACAGCTCACTAAAACTTCCTAAGTGGCTCTCTGGCCAAAATAATTGCCCACCCCTGCTATGCAGATGCACAGACCTTTTGGGGTTCTCCAGCTTTCTTAGCTGGCTGCAGCAGCATGCCCTTCTTTTTGCCTGTGGACTGCCTGGTAGAGCGCAGCTTCACTCACTGGTTCCTACATGAGACCAACATACTAGATGCCCCTGAAAAATGTAAAGGCCATTTAGAAGTGGCAATGCAGGTGTGCAATACCTCCTGGAAAGGGCTGAATGTCTCTCTGCTCAGACTGAGTGAGGGGAGTGCACTGTGTACCTTCGGGTTAGGCTTATCGACAGACGTGCAGCCAAGAAAGATGACAAAGAATAAGGTTTGCTTTCCACCTCCAGAGCTGAGAGCATGTGGACTGACAGGTATTTTGTACAAAATACGGGGCAGCCTGGGTTGTGAAATGCTGGAGGTGCTGTTCTAAGCCGTGGAACGGGGGGTTATAATGCTGCTTAGCACAAAAAGTAGTAGTATGCTACAAGGAGGTTTTTCCAGCTATGACGCAGGACACAGCAGAACCAATCTCAGCATCCAGAAGAGCCAACACACGCTCCAGAAGCGTCTCAACAAAAAAGGAGATAGCTTAACTCGCTCTATCGAAGCCCCATTTCCCCCTCCTTTAGATTGCCTTCTATGTGTAGGTGTAGAAGGTTATTGAGTTTCTTTATTTCAGACGGGGGGGTGTTACAGCCTGAATGACTTTCTGCAGCTAGACTGCCTGAGAGGTGTCAAATGAAGATGGCAGAGGCGTAGTGTTACAATGCCAAACACAACACGTGTTGCTGGTTAGCAGCAGCAACATAAACAAACCCATAAATGATACTTGCCTTCTGCTGGCAGCGGCCTGCAAGGAAAATAAATAGATCATCCTTATCCCTAGCGGAACGAAATATGCTACAAGGGAGCATTATCTGCCTTGTCCAGCTGAATTCCCTCTTGGAGCCTGTCTGCCCTGCTCAGTCTTTCCAATATCAGGTCATTTCTCAAAACCCCTTTCTGCGGGGAGGTGTTTAAACTGTATTCTCATTGCTGGAAAAGTCAGGTCAGACTGACAAGCGTTGCGGTCTGGAACGAGCAGATGACTGGTATTGTAGGAGGATCTAGAGGCTACGATGTGGTCAGTACTCCCTGAACAGTCCCTGTTGTCTTGGTTTGCTGGACAGGACCAGGGTGGGAACGAAACCAGAAGCACGGGGAGCTTAAACAGAACCCAGGTCTTCTCGTCTCCAAGCTCAGCGCCTGTCAGATGGACACTGGGCTCTTCTGTGCTCATGTCATCCCTCTTCTCTCTTCTGTTTCATCACCTGTGTGCCAAGCTCTGTTGCAGCAGCAGTGTTGTCCGCTTCTGTGAAATGCACCACGCATCTCTGGTGCTATATTAATAATCTAATTATATTCACTAATAAAAACCTTAGTAGGTTAGTACAACAGAAAATAGCTATTAGTTCCCATGCCAGCTTTGGTGGCATGTGATGGTACAGCTTTAGCTGCAATTGTACAAGATTTCAGAAAATAAACAGGGCAGTATTTGAAGAAGACAATGCTGGGGAAGCCTGGGTGAAAATGGAGGAAGCCAGAACTTGTTTCCCTGGAAAAGGAAATGACCAAGTGGGATGAAACTGGGCACCATTTAATTGATAGCCTAGTGCAGGGAGATATGAGTTTCTCCTGTTCACCTTCCTTCTTGATACAAGATCGAAGAGAGAGATGGGAGGGGAAGAAGGGCAGAAAGAAAACTGAGAACCTGTCATGGTAATTTTTGCACATCATTCAATTAGCGTGTTTCAGGGATGTATTTGGTGGCCTTGTTGGTCCGAGACAAAAAGAAATGCAAAAATCTAGAACTCATGGTTCAGAGATGATCCCTTTTATTAGACCAACTAAGAAACTGCCACAAAAAAAATCTTTTATTAATTAGCACGTGGAACTCATTGCCACAAGGTATCAGCAAAAAAACCAAAAAACCTTGCCGGGATTCAGATGTGACACAAAAAAAAAAGGTGGAGAAGAAAAATTTTCCTCGATCAAGTTATTTGAATGAGTCTTACTTGCGTCCTTGAGAATGAGCTGCACCTCAGCTGCAGCGTGGTGTTCACTTGGGCCCTATGCACAAAACCGGAGTGGATTCCTTTTCTGCCGGAGCATTGATTAAAGCCACGTGAGCAACATCCCACGACTGCAGACAGCAGGTGCTGTGGCTCTGTCTGTCTGCCTCATAGGCTGGTTCATCATGCTCCCACCAACAGATGTGCACCCATCTGAAATCAAACAGTGCTATTATTGTACCTTTGCTGTGGTCTTTCGAAGCTCCCACATATGCTGTATGCATCAGGAGCCCTTCTTGCCAGAGTACCCATGAAACATCCCAGAACCCCTCATGCAGGGAGCAGCAAGGTACGTGCTCCTCCAAACGGACTGCAGTAATCGTGGGAGCCTTGTGTCTAGCACTTTGCATGAAGCACGTGGTGACAGTCCTGTAAAAGGAACTTCTGCGAAGGAATTGGTCTGTAGAGGATTGGATTTACTGGCTGTGCGCTGAAAACTTCCAGTGTAGCGCTGAGGATAACTGGAATGTATGTTGATCCTGGATTGCACACCGAGGGCTTGACATCATGCCACTTGCGGGGCTGGGAATTGGCAAGCACTGTAAGAACTAAAAAAAAGCAAAAAAACCCCCAAACCCAACACTCTCGACTGAATGGAAGGAGAGCCAGGAAGGGAAATACCTCCAGCAGGAAATTAACTATTAGAAATTTGGGGGGAGAAGCTCTGGGGTCTTTCCATTATCAGAGCCACCGGCTTCTAACTTTAATATCTGACTCTGATGAGAACAACTGCTGGGAGATTTCCAAGGCCGGAGGAGGAGGAGGAGGAGGTGAGATTTATTTCAAGTGCACAAAGAGCAGTCAATTCCTGCTGACTTATCCTGGGTTGCAACTTTTTGGTGACTGGTAAGTTTGCTGAGAAGTGAGTCCAGTTGCTCTGAAAGTAGTTGCTAGCACAACCAAATAGTTTTGACTGTAAAAAAATAAATGTAAAAAATATCGGGGCTAGACTTTCCCAAATCTCTTATCTGGTAGCTTAATAGTTGGAGCACTTCTAGGCTGCTTATGCACGTGATGGGGGTTTAGTTCTCCCTAAATTAAAATGGTGGGTTCTTAAAGGTGTTGATTAAAAACCCGCCATTTCAATTTAGGGACTTGGGTCACGTCACAGTGACAGTCCCCCGTCAACTCACCTGCTTCCCCCCACCCCCTATGGCTGTGGGCAGGCTCCACCGGAAAAAAATAAAGCAGTGAAGGGCCCAATCCTTCCCTGCCTTCCTCCCCCAGAGCCTGCCCGCTGGGGGGTGAGCTGCCAGCAGGCTCTGATTTGCAAGGGGGCCCAGTTCTTCCCTCTGTGGTGGCGGCACCTCCTGGGACCACCTGAGTGAGCTGCTAAAGGGTGCAAAAAGGCAATTAAGCCACTTCAAAGGCCAATTTTATCATGTGTACAAGTGCCCCTAGAGAACAGGAGCCATAAGCTTGATGCCTTCCTCTGCCTTAAAGTATTTGAGGCCACTTCTCAGGAGAGTCTCCCAAAAGGAAAGGTGGCAGGCACCAACACCTCCAAAATACAGTCCTTCGTTGCCTTTAGTTAGTGTTTCAGCAAGAAAAAATAAAGAGGAGGAGGAGGGGGGGAAGAAAAAAGGTCTATCCTGAAAACTGTATAATCAGTTATTTGCACAGCCTTAGTCATGGGTGCTGAGCACCTAGCTGCCTTTTGAGACCCGGATGCCCCCGGTGAAATTGCAGATTGGGCACTGATGTCCATCTCGGCGGCTTTGCAGAACCAGCAAAGCTAGTTTTGATCCGTTTCGGTCGCACTTTTCGCAGCGCCTGTCAAAATGAAATCAGCCACTTTGCAATGAGAAGTGTTAGATTTTGATTGCCAGTGATTATGGGAATCTGTTCAGCTGCTATGGTGACAGAGAAGCTGATAAACAGACGAGACTGGCTGTGGGCAAGGCAGGATACAAATCCAGCAGGAAAGGGCTAACAGGGTTGAAAGAAAAACCACGGGCAGCATTTAGCAGGTTGGCTGGGCCTGGCCGGATGGCCTGGGATCCATGTGATGTGATAGGCACAGGATATACCCAGTTCATCTCCAAGCTTCAAGGGCTGATGGGAACTGAGCTGTATTGAGACACATGTTCAATAATAGTCAGTCTTGAAAGGTCACTCAGGACCTTATCTGGTAGTTGCTGTCTGTGGTCAGGAAGCTCTTTCCTGAGTGCCATCCGACCAGGTACGTGAAACATGGTGTCACAAACCTGTCCATGGGGTACCCACGACGCCCCAGGTTTCTCCTTACTGTGCGGCCATTGTCTTGAGGAACAGACCAAGGTTTGCCCTTGGATAACACATTAACCCCACAAGCCTCAGCCCCATTGCCCTTATACTAGATCTCACAGGTGCAGCAGAGGAAGGCTAAATCATGGGGAAAAAAACCCCGAAAAGATAGATATATACAGCCAGTGTAACATCATCTACATAATGATAAAAGTGACATAAATAGAAACAGCATAACTTGGGATTTCCAACAGGACCATGCACTGTATCAGTGAAATAAAGTCAAGAAAACATTTATGACACCCCCAAAACTCCCAAACCATAGTGGAGATGACCAGGATTGTCTCACATGTTTTATTGTTTGTATCGTGGTAATATCTAGGAGCCCTGGACAGGGGTCAGATTTTTTTCTGATTGGCCCCGGGATTGGTTCGGATCAGGTAGGGACAGTTGCCGCTGACCCCTGCCATCTGCAGGGGTGGCAGGGCGAGTTCACAGCTGGAGCAATTCCACTGAAGTCGGTGAAGTTACACCAGCAGAGAACTTGGTTTGGCATGTGCTAAAATGTCGGAGCAGTTGGGATTCACATTCCTGTGGCCCACGGTCGCTCACGATGGGTTTGGCTAACAGGACGATTTTGTAATACGTTAGCCTAGTGGGCACGATCACATTTCTTTTTAAGTGGCTGGTTCCAGCAACTATAACAGCTGTCTTGCATATAGCAGTAGGAATCCTCCTTTAGCTCTGGATACAAGTACTCACCGCAGTCTACGCTATGGTAGGAGGGTTCATGAACTGAAAGCCTAGCTGTCTTGGGTTCACGGCTGTATTTCATGACAGGAGCACGCACAGATTTGAGGAGAAACTGCACTAGGTTTGCCCTCTGTACCTTAAACTAATCTCTTAATTTTGAGCTTTTCGGAATCCCCTTGTCATGATATGTGGGTGCCAAGATATCAGGTCCAGTTAGCTGACCATGCCAGGGGCTGCAGCCAGCAGACACACAACTGGTGGCTCCTTATGGTCTCTTGTGAGCCACAAGTGACCATAAGCAGGAAGTTCAACAATTGGTAGGAACATCCCTCCTGAGACTTCCAGCCTAGTTTGACAGATGTTCGGTAATGCTGTTGCAGCAAGGAGTAGGTTGTCATAGGATCATATGACATGACCTTTCCAAAGCCCTGTGCACATCCTGTAAGATGAGTCCTTGAAGTGTTCCCTGAGGTCGAGACGTTATTCCCCCTTCTAGAGATGAGGAACTGAGACAAAGAGTGTGAAAGGCATGGAGCGGAGATGGAGTCGCGTCATGAATACCTCTGTGCAATATGTTTATGAGCGCTTCGCTAGTCCTGGTCATTGAGGGGCAGTTACTATATTGTGGGCTTTAAGTCTTTCCTGGCCAAATGCAGTAATAGGGAATGGGAAGGTGAATAAACAGGAAATCAAGAGAACAATCATGGATAAACCAACTCCCTATAAAACAATGGCATGTTTCCAGGTTCAAGGCCCAAGTGCCTCCACTCTTTGGCCAGGCTGGGAAGCTAGAGACAAACAGGTGATGAGAGCAGATCACAACATGACTTGATCCCGGAGAAGGGCATCGATCTGCCAAGTGCACAGGGAGGTCAGGGAGCTTTGGCAGGGAGACAAACCAAGAGAGTCTTGGCCACAAGAGTGCCCAAGGAATTAGCCCTGCCAGGGTCCCCCTAAGGACAGTGGTTAGAGACCTGAGCAGCAGATAGGCACATAGACTTCCACCCTGAGCTAACTTGGGTCTCTGCATGATACTCCACCATGCAGTGCAGAGCCAAAGGGGACAGGTGTGTTCCCAGAGACCTGGAGGCTGTCAGAGATGACAGAGAATTTCCCACGACTCGCCCAAGGCCACATAGGAAATCAATGGTGGCATCGAGACAGGAGTGCGAAAGCTGCTGGTGGTCCATCCTGTGCTCTGATCACTACCCACTCACCTTCAGGATTCACACCAAACTCTGAACCTTTGCTCACGTCTGCTGGTCCTACCTGTGCAGGACAGTTACTAGGACTGGCACATCGTGTCGACTCGCTAAGTGTGCTTGCTGGTCCTGCACGCGCTTGGAAACGACAAACAACGGGATTTGTTCAGACGACAGTACTTGTCCATAAAGGATAGCTGTCTGTGTCTGCAGTTTTGGTACCAAATTTTCCCACATACAATGTGCACATACCCCAAATTCAGCTACTGGAAATTGGGGTGTGCATTATAAATGAGGAAATAAGGTGACAATAGTTTCTGCTGCCTAAACCTCTGCCAGTGATTACTGAAAGTAAAGCTGTAGGCAGGGCTCCCTGGCTGCTGGCTATAGGCACCCCCTCTCCCTCATAGCTCTCAAGGAAAGATGTTTTTCTTAATTCTGCCTTTCATATGCAAGGTACATAGTTTATTTGAGGGTGTGTTGTATGTGAGAAAGTGTGGTATTTGTTTTAAATAGACAGCTCAAAGTCTCTGTTAAATTTAATGGCCCAGCCTTTTCCCATTGCATCTATTGAAAAGTCTCATTGGCTTTATTTTATTTTGCAAAATATCCTGGTGCTTCCTAAGCTTTGGTGCCAGAAGACGCTGAGGAGTTGCTCTCAGTTACTGTGTTAGGGAGCCCAGCGCCGTGCACAATGACTGGCTGACATTTCTGCACAACTACAAACCAAATACCAAATAAAAATGTGACCAAGCAAAACCAGTATCTTAATTTGATTTGCTAGGGAACAGGAAAACAGAGGTGAATGAAGTGTTAAAAACCCAGCAAAGCAGCTGCTCTTGACCTCTTGGTCTCAGCACTGGTAAGCAAAGCTCCTGTTACAGCTAAACTCTTGTACCATCTTCTGTAGCCATGAGGGATCCTCTCAAAAGTGTGTATCAACTTGTGAATACCTTGGCATCAATGTAGAAATATAAAAGATACATGGCAGGAGATTCCCCTAAAGAACTGTGGAAGGAAGCACTAACGATCCTCCTTAAAGCACATCTCTTCTGTAATACCATCTAGGCATTTGACAATGGATGTGAGTTGTACGATTGACAGCTGTCAGCTAGAGTAATCATTCTTACCTTGTGCTGCCCGTTTGTATCATATGAGTGCAGGCTTTGCGGGCACATCAAGGGACATCTAGTCCAATCCCCCTGCACAGATCCAGGATTCATTTATGTCTGTCATATAATGAGACTGTAAACTCTTTGAGGAAGGGGCAGTCTTTTCATTACATAGCAATGGCAAAGCAGTTCAGGTGTCACCACAACTTTGGGAGCTGGAGTGGAAGCCCTGATCTAGATTAGTGTCAAGATGGCTCCTAGTCAAACAAGCGAGAAGTGGGTATCTGGACATTTGAGTTGTGGGAGTCCATCAAGCCAAACAGACATGGCACTGGCCGCATCACTTCATTGTGGGCACTGGCTATAGAAACTGCTGGGTCTTAACCATGCTAGCCCAATGAGTCACTAGGTTTAGGGGGAACTTTGATATACAGCAGCTAGCATAATGGGGATTTGAGCTCTGAACTCTGGAACTGTAATACAAACAGCGGTGTAGGGAGATGCTCAGACCAGAAGGTCAAACCATACCTGAGTGGTCCGGCCTACGTTAAGCTATGGAATAAGCTGAAGCAGAACTACTGACCTAGAAGTACTCCTGACTTCTTTGGAAGACTGTCAGAGTTGACAGTACTCATAGAGATTATTTTATGGATTGTATAGGATGAGTTGGATCCTGCCTGAGGCAGGCAGCTGGACTAGATGACCTCTGGAGGTCCCTTCCATCCCTATTTCTCTATGATTCTGTGACTCCAGGAGATTTCTAGATCAACACTTGGCGACCAAAGCAGACAGCAGAGACATTTCCTTGCTAAAGGGTCTCTTACTGCATCACTAGATTTAACCCACTTAGGTTCTTGTTATTTTATCCACTATGATGCTTGCTCATTCTCCTAGAAGATATAATGGGATGTACCAGAGATGAGCACACCAGAAGTGTTGGGAATCTTGGTTTCATTTTAACTAGGCCACTAAAATGATGAAACAAATACTTTCTGGCCCATGTATGAGGTTCTGCAACTTCTTGGGTCAGCTTGCTGCATTGTGCCACTGTTCTTACATAGGAACATAAAGCTGAAAAGAGCCTCCTAAGCCACTAATTCCAGTCTTCCTTATGGTTAGGATGGCAAGGTACTTTGGGTAGATGTGAGATCTTTTGTTAGACCAACTGAGTAGTTGGAAAAAAAGTTCTTAGCAAGCTTTCAGGTGGAATCACACTTCGTCAGGCATAGGGAGTCGCTGCTGGTTTGAGACCCCAAGGAATGAGAGAAGCTAAAAGTGTGGTAGGATGTCAGTGGTTAGGATGTCTTTCCTGAGATTACAGAGGTAAAGGGATGGTCAGCTCAGGCAGGCAGAGCTGCACATGGAAACAGTCCTGTTTTTCCCCCCCTCTCCCTTCAATTCTTCAATCGGCAAGATCTCACTGCAGATGTATGAAATAATTCTTGCCTATCCTCAGGCATATTTGTACGTGACTAACTGATGGCAGATTAATGTAATATATCATGCCCATCACCCAGTGCGGAGAATGTGAATAAAATAAGTGTATTTGTGCTGTGTTTCGAGCTCTCGTGAACTGGGATGGATACACCTCTGAAAATTCATAGGTTCAGATGGGGCAGAAGGACTCAGGAGTTTGGCTATGCTTATCTAGCTGTTACTCAGACCACAGTGATGGGGACTGTGGCATCTGCATAACTAGATCTAAATCTTGCAGAAATGCGCACCACTTCTCCAGTACTCATAGCTGGTGCACTGCTCAGTTCTGCTCTTAGCTTAGTCACTGAGCTGCCTGGGCAAGGTGCTTGAGGCCTGGCTCACCTCACTTTGTGACTTTGCTTCCACTCCTCCTGCTCCCGCAGGGCATCACACCCAACATGCACTTGCTTTGCTCTGCTCTAAGAGTCTACCCAAGGTGCAATGCAGTGAAAAATAGATCCATAGCTATTGAGGCCGCTATTTAGCCACTTGTAAATCAGAGGTGCAAATATTTTAGGTCTTCTCCAGGAGTATCCTGCCAATGAATGCTTGCAAAATGCTTTGGGATTGGAGGGTGAAGGAGCTTTGCAAAAGCCTAGATGCATTGCAGTTTTTCTCCAATATGTTGTCTTTATGCTAGTGACTGACACTTGCCTTCTCTCTACCTTTTCCTTAAATATATGAGGGCTCAGAGAGGCTGAGAATAGGGGAAATGCTCTGGGAGGGTTATGGCATGTTGAGGGTATGCTCCATCACACCTACACACAGGCTGGGGGCACTGGTTGCCTTGAATTACCAGCTCATATTTGAATAGAGGGAAGAAGGCTACTGGCGGGCAGTGTTAGGTTAGTGATTGCCTGTCCAAAACATATGGCCAATTAAATTGCTAATTAAGGCACCGTGGGGTTTAAGAAAAGAAGCTCCTGGCCTAATGTCATCCTCCTTTTTTGTATTTCATTTGATAGCTTTATAAATTTCCCCCCCTAAATTAACTAATTAATATCACCTAATCAGTTAATTGAATTAGCTAATTAGATTGCTTAATGGGATTTCTAAAGAGCAGATTTAGAACCTCGTAAGGAGACTTTAATCACTTTTTATCTGGGAAAGCGGGCGCCCACCACCTCGTAACAGGCAGTTTTGTGTTCGTTCAGCAGCTTGCAGCAATCACCGTTATCAGCAGAACCGTTCTGAAAACCACTAATAAGGCCCTGTCCAACTCTGAGCCTCAGCTACAATTATCCAGGCTCAAAAGGTCAGGGAGAGCCTTGCTAGCTGGATTTTCTGACCCAGCTCTCGAGTCCCTGAAAGTCACCAGCCATAAAATATTTGACACCATATTTTAATAGAAGCAGTTCCAGGGGAGAGAACCGCTGAGGTTGCTGGTCTCCTTCTAGCGTGTGAGACAGCTTGTGTTAGCCCTTGGCATTTTCTCAGCTTGTTTGCTGATGGGGGGGTTCAAGTGACAGTGAATGGTAGTAAATCACTGCCGCTTCCTCTGCTGCCATTGTACCAGGGGTGCTCGGAGATCCATTTCTCTCACGTGCAAATGCATGTGCTCGCCCTCACAGATCCTCCTGTTCTACAACAACGGGGCTCCAGCAAGCGAGAAATGTGTGAAGGAAACATATTCGTGGGAATGAGCTCCCGGGTGTGAGTACAGTGGGTTCAGCCAAACTGGAGAGATGCAGAGATCTGCTGGCATGGAGCACAGTTTCGGAGGGGTTGGGCTCTTCACCTTCCTGTGAGCTGCCGTGACTTGCAGCAGACACTCAACATAAGACTTCCCAGTGGTGACTGGAGAGATGTCCCCTGCCCCCACCCCCAAATGCTGATCCAGGGAAGGGCTGTTGGTGCATGTGAAGGGCTGGGGGCTGGAGTGGGCAAGTAAGTCCAGCAGTAGTTAAGCAAAATTTGCCTGACTCCCAAAAGCTGCTGCTGGATTTCAGCACTTGCTCCATTGGCTTCATCGCGCTGGTTAGTCATTGTCACATGTGCAAAACAGGAGTGAAACCCTGCCCAAACCAAATTGCTCGTACCCACGTTGCAGTGGTGTGAATGGCTACATAAGACGCAGGACGATAAAGTATCGGCATCCTCTGTTTCCCTCATGCCGGCGGCCTTCCAGCTCCCAGTTAACACACTGCGGTTTACAAACAGGCTGCCTGGGTCCATGCTAAGCTGAGGCAGTGAAAGAAATCTGCCATTCAAGCCCTGTGGGAAGATCCAGAGGGGGCTCCAATTTTCCAAAGCAGCTAGCTGCATTTGTACTCCATGCCCAATGGGCAAGACCCTTGGCCAATACAAACTGGCATCTCTCCATTGATTTCAGCGGAGTGGTGCCCGTTCATACTGGCTTCGAAACTGGTACAGTATCTCTGCTTTTGTGCAGGAGGAAAGCAAACAGCCACACTAAAGCAGTTTTTAGCGTAGTCTCACTTACATGACTTCGACATGATTTTCAGGCTGAATTAAGCTTTAAGACTTGATGCAAATTGGCTTTCTCAGCTCAGTGAATGGCAGCAGCACAGGAAGGCAAGTATCAGCAAGAGCTTTGAGCCCTGCCGGGTGGATTCTTGGCCAGTGAGTTGGGCATCTTGCCTTTGTATTGCTACTTGGAAAGTGGAGAGAGGCATCAAGTCTATGCAGTATACTTAACCATTTCTGCAGGAGGTGGGAATCCCTTCCTGGCAATCCGCTTAGACCAGGGCTGGGCAAAGTCTGGCCTGCAGACTGGACTGCAACGGACTCCATTTCCCAGCAGACCCTGTGGTGGCAGCTCTTTCTGGCACTGCTGCCAAACCCTGCCCTGCTGCCTGGGCACCCCAGCCCGTCCGCCCTGCACCCATCACTGGGGCGGGACCTGCGTAGGCAGGGTGCATGCCTGGGTGTCTGGGATGGGGCCACGGCTGGGAGTGAAATGGATGGGCTGGAGTGGGGAGATCTTGGGGTGGTGACAACGCAGGGCCAGGGCTGGGGCAGGGGTGCTGCTGCCCGCACACCCCTGAGACAAGCACAAGTTTCACGGGCATGGGCATGCAGGGAGTGTATCGCGGCTCTGCCCCAGCTCCAACTCTGCTGTCACCATTGTGGCTCCTGGCCAGTTTTCATGGAGACCCCGGGAGTGCGGCTGGAGGCAAAGCCACGGCTGGGACAGAGCCCTGGTTTTGTGGTCCCACACTGGCATGGCCTTGCATCCCAGGGTCTCCATGAAGACCAGCCATGAGCCATGTGGGGCTCTGTTCTTTAATTCAGTCGCAAACTCCAGCTACAGGTTTGACGCCCCGACCCTCCTGTGACTGGATTTCACTGCCGGCGCTTTTGCCAGAAGTTAATTTCGGCTGCCTTTAACTTCATCGCGTGACCCCTTGTTTCTGTGTTTGGAGAGCAGTGTTAAGTGGGAGGGTTGATCAATAATTGACACTTAGCACTTCTGTAACCCTCTATGTTTTCAATGGGATGCATGAACGTTAGCTCATTAGCCAACTGCTTTTTACTAGACCCGTCATAAAATTAAACACAGTGGAGGGCCTTAAATGGCAGCATTTGTCAACCATTAGCACAGAGAGATCCTCCTTTGAGGTCACGTCTTTACTGGGAAATTCAGATGCTGGTTCACTACCACTGTTTCACTTCTACTAGAAACAAAGCAGTGGACTGCTGTGTATGGCCAGCGTAAGTCGAGCCTTTCCTTGTCTGCACCAGTGCAGTTTCTCCAGGGGGTGTGCAGTAATGATAGGATCCTGATTCTATAGGGGAGTGGTCTATAGGTGTGTGTGGTGCTGTGCCCCCGTGGTTAGGGCTCTTGCTGGGAAACATGGGAGAAACAGGTCCCAGTTTTGGTTTGTCTGATGAAATACTCTGCTTTGAATCAATCCCCCGTCCCACAGGCCAGCGCCTTAATCGACGGCGTAGTCTGAGAATCTCTCATTTCCTCCTGAACCAAAGAAGCCCTCCTTTCTGATGAAGTCTCCCTTGACACCAAGCCATCTCATCTCTTTGAAACCTTCTGGCCCCAGAACAGCCTATTTTGCAGGAATTCAATCTTGTCCAAAACCTTCCAGCCAGGGCTACTAATAAGTGGAACTGGGAAACTTGAAATACATTTTATCTGGTGAGTTTTCCTCTTGTTTTCTGCTTGAGGATGATCTGTGAATGGACTGGAATATTCCAGAGAGTAATCTTTTCTCCACCGATTTCAGATTGTTTTTGAAAATCTAGTCCTGGCAATTATTTCATTTGGCATCTGATATTTATGTCCTATAATTGATCATCTGAGTGAGATTAGATCATCCAGTCGCAATATTGCTAACCTTAAGCACTCAATAATCACAAGTCAGACACTAAAATCTTGAGTTTTGCTTAAATATTTGGAAATTTTAAAACGAAAACACACACAGGGGTTTCTTTCTGTTTGATTTCTCCTGTCTGAAGCTTTTGTGTGTACTGGCCTGAAAACATGAAGCTTTTTTTTTCTGGAACAGCAAGGGCTGGAAACATTTAAGAAAAAAAAAAAAAGGCTTGCTGTAAGTTTTATGAAATCCCTTGATTTCAGGACCTGGGGCTTAAAAAAATACACAAAAAAGTTGTGGGAGTTGGCAATGCCACAGTCTTTATAGCCTGCTTCTGGCCAAAATGCATTTCATTAAACTCCCAAATTAATTTACCTCTTGTGGTTTAAATAATCTCTGCTGTGTACCTATGATTTCATGAATGAACAAACCTTTGCCTGTGTTCCTAGCAAGAGAATAAAAGGGGTATGAACATAGAGCAAATGTCTGTTCAGCAGCTCATAAAATGCTCTCAAATATGCTTTTCAATTGGTCTAGCTCCGGTATTATCACTGATAATTGCTGAGCTCTTTCTTGGCCATCGCAAAGATTGTACAGGGGATCTCCAGAATGAAAAGCATGAAAGCCCACAGCTTGAGCTAAACAAGGAAGTGGGAGGGTGGTGGGACTGTTGTGTCTTAATTTTTGAATAGTTTATGTTGGTACATGTTGTATGGGATGTTCCTGTGTAAGTAGGTTGACTTAAATTAATGGCACATTGGCTGGGAAATTAATAGAAAAGGGATTACTAATGCAAGATAAGACTCCTGCTAAACATTTTAGGATGGTGGAGAGGACATGCCCATGCTATTCATTTGTGGCAGTCTTAGATTACTTTATGGGCTGCATCCAAATTTAGACAGCTTGTTTTTTCAGTACTGGCAACCAATGGATTAAAAGGGCCGTAAAGAACTAACCCTTTTTTTTTCGAGCCGGACAGATCCTGAAGGGTCTGAAGAAGCTAGGCCTTTCTAAGGTCCCTTCATGGGTGGGGAATGAGTTAGGGGACAGACTAACTGTTATCATTTTTCCTAAACTTTCTCTTATTTTGCTTTGTTCCTGCTCTTCAGACTGCACAGGACGTTGGCTGAAGGAGGTGATCTGCTCCAAAAGGAAAGAAGTGCTTTCCTGGACTGCTGGACTAAGTGTGCTTCACCCACAGGGTAGGGCCATACAAGACACTATATAAGTGTTGGGGAATCACAAGTTTTACCTTGAGAGGGACATAGACTCATGAGGCCTGAGAGGGGCTACTCAGAGAGACCGGTGAAGACACAGGGACTCAATTAACCTTGCAAACCAAGACACAGAGCTCTCCAGCTGTGAACACTGTGCCAAACTCCCATCCTCTTTGGCTCAGGGATGGAGAGGACCACCATAAAACCCATGCTCTCCTATAGGTGACACTAGATCCCCCATTAATTTTGCCCTTTCAGCAATGTTGTATGATATGGACTTGCTGTCCCAACTATGGACCTTCTATAATTCCCCAGCTGCGTCCTATAGAAGCCATGGCTATTAATAATGATTAATGCCATTCTGCTCTATTACTCTTGATTTTTGAACAGTTTAGAATTGTTAAAAAGTTGTGATTTAGTGTTTTTTGCATGGCAGTGCCTGAAAGCTTTAGTCAAGGATCAGAGTCCCAACATGCCAGGTGCTACTAAAATCTATCCCTGCCTCAAGGTGTTTGTTCTCGATGACAACCCGTGTACCAGATGGTCAAGGCAATCAAATATGGAGAGTGAGCTCTAGGTTGAGGTGACAGTAAAGCAAGCGTATCTTGAGGGAGGATGGTTTTATGGTTTAGGGGTGTGCCTGGATTGGATAGTTGGGTTTAGGTCACAACGGGCCCATCCACACTTGCACTTTAATGCGCAGTAGCCTATTTTACTGCGCATTAAAGGCACTTTTACATATAGTTGGGGGTACGGTGGGGAGGGCACTTTAATTAGAGCGGCTTTGAGAGCTACTCTTATTAAAGCGCTGTAGTCTCATGTATCAGCGTTCCTGTGCTCCAAAATGGTGGTGGGGGCACTTGAACTAAAGCTCACTTGAGCTCACTTGAGCTTTAGTTCAAATGCCCCTACTGCCATTTTGAAGCACAGGGATGCTGATACATGGGATACGGGAGGTTGCCGAAGTATGGTAATTACCACCCTCCGACAGGCTCGATTAATCGAGTCTCTCTGACATGGTGTAATTACAGTGTGTTGGAGTAGCCTCTGTGCTCATGTCCATGCACCCTGTAGTGCCATATCAAAAACTATGCCATTACGCAAATGAGCAGTAAAATAGGCTACTGTGCATTGTCACTTAAACACCGTGCATATTCATTACTTTGCATTAAGGCAGCGTAATGTGCATTTCTTTAGTACCTCACATTGGAGGTACTAAATTTAATGCATATGAGGAAAAGTGCCTTGATTCATGTGTAGACATGCCCAACTTGACTATAAAAACTCTCTAGTTCATGGGCAGTTAAACTACGTGTCTGTACAGCAACCTACCATGACACTGGCTTGGCCATGCTTGGATCTCTAGACTCTATTGTACTCAATTGGTTACATGCCAAACAAGTAAATAGTTGCATTTTGGAGGGTATTCTGTAATGCAACAGGTGGACTTCACAACCTGCCTGAGGTGGGCAAAGCAAGGCATAGAAGAGATGGGCCCCAATTCCCGTGAAGTTTTTTGATAGAGTTGAGTTCTTTTCCCAAGAGTCTCATGGGGGATTTATATTATAACTACTAGATGTACTTTTTTCCCTTTCACTTTATTGTAGTAAATCGTGTGTGTGTGTGTGTCCGCATGCACGCATATGTGTGCATGCGTGAGAGACGGACACAGACAGACAGAGAAATCTTTCTGATTGCTTGACTTCAACCATCCCTTGCATCAATCTAATGTCAGCATCAAACATTTTGCTAACAAAAATTCTGTCCTCCCGACCACTTCTATATATCCTCAGCATGATTTTGCATCCATGCCAGCTGTACAGCTTGGCATTAAGGCTTGGTTCCTTGCATTTCACACTACTATTCAACCCCTTCTTCGTTAACAGAGTTGAAATTCAACACCCAGAATATGAACAGAATAGCAGCCAGAAGTATGAAAGGACTTGGATTTTTTTTTTCCTACAGTCACTTGTAGGAGAAGCTGCGTTGCTGATGCAGGTAACTGGTATTTCCAGTGTTGTAATAATACTCCTCCCAACAGCTGCTTTTCTAACAATGTGATTATTAGAGCCATATGGCACCAAAGCAAGCAGCGCTGGTTGTAATAACCTTGCTTAACTCTTTGGTGCAAGCTTCTTCCTGGTCAGGTATGGCTGCATTCATCCCTGTCTGCATATTCCGTAAGAGATGAGAGGTTTTTTTGTTTGTTTTAAATATCCAACTCTTGCTGTTGAGTTCCTTTTGTAGCCTTTGTTCTTGCTCAAGAGAGACAGCTGATAAACAGAAAAGATACCAAGTCAAAAGACCAAATAAGATGAAGTATTTCATTTAAAAATGTTGTTGTTGCACATTTAAAAGTTATTGGATGTTAGCCAGACAAAATACTTCCATTATTCATTTTTAATTAAAGTGCAAATCATGTAATTTATTAAATTATAAATGCCAAAATATTGCTGGAAAATGATATATCAAGCAGTAATATATCCCAGTAGAGGCTTCTTTTTTCAATGAAAAATTCATGAATTCACAATATCAGATTTTATGTACGTTCCATAAGAAATATAGCAGGAGCCAGAAAAAGGGGCATGGTTTTGTTAATGTGACTGGAGGCTGCTGGCAAGGTGGGTGTAGCTGTGAGCAGGATATTGAGAGTGTGGGAGAGACAGACTATCCTGCCCATCACCGGCTTGTGTTCCTTATCTGTTTGTTGTTTCAGAGCGAGTGAGTGTGTGCACAGCTTTCCAAAATGCAATATATGGGACACATTTCCTTCTTGGAGGGCTGCTGGAAAACTGTTTTGCTGGTCCATCATAAAGTAGTTAGTATTGAACAAATAAAACAGCCCCTTAATACAAGTTCCTTTACTGGGTACTTTTAAAGGGACCGTTTTCTTTGCAGCGTGATTACATTTTGAAACGAATAAAGTGTGAAATGTAATTTCCAAACCAGCAAGTTTACTAAGGGCAGTTGCAAGTAACTAACCCAGGCCCCTCTTTTCTTGTGTTTCCACTGCTGACTTCACCCTCCCTCCTAGTTTTTCCTGCTAAATATTTATAGAACTTCCATGGTCATCAATAGAGAAACCTCTGCACAAGCCGAGCAGACCACAGTCAGATTGCTGATTCTTTTCTTGGGATTACAGCTTTGGCCATGGGCAACTGGTGCCACCTTAATGGGGGGGGGGGGGGGCACGGCCCGGGCCCCCCTTGGGGGGGGGGGGGGGGGCACATGCCCCCTCTGCAGTCGATCTCACTGCCCATTGCCCATTGCCTCCCCTGGCCATTGCCTAAGTGGTGAGAGTGGCTGGTCAGGGGGTGCACCGGTGCTCTCAGGGGGTACACATACACCCCTGTGGACCCCCTATGCATTGCCATTGGCTTTGGCTGATGGAGGCAATTGTGCAGGTACAATATTCCTGGACTCATTCAAAGAATTTGACTTAGTACTGCCTGGCATGCTGAATGAAGAGCTCGTATACTGAGGAATTAACAGGGCAATTAAATGGGTTAAATATTTGTTCATTGATAGATTTCAAAATGTGGCTGCTAATGGGAAATCAGCAATGAGCAGGATTGTTTCTAGTGGGGTTCTCATAGAATCATAGAAAATGAGGGCGGGAAGGGACCTCAGGAGGCCGCATCTAGTCCAGCCCCTGCTCAAAGCAGGACCATCCCCAACTAGATCATCCCAGGCAAGGCTTTGTCTAGCTGGGTCTTAAAAACCTCCAAGGATGGAAACTCCACAATCTTTCTGAGTAACCTGTACCAGTGTTTTACTACCCTCTCAGTGAGAAAGTTTTTCCTAATATCTAGCCTAAACTTTCCTTTCTGTAACTTGAACCCATTGCTCCTTGTTCTGTCATCTGCCACCACTGAGATCAGTCCAGCTCCATCCTCTTTTGAACTCCCTTTTAGGTAGTTGAAGGCTGGTATTAAATCCCCCCTCAGTCTTCTCTTTTCTAGACTAAAAAAGCCCAGTTCTCTCAGTCTTTCATCATAAGTCATGTCTCCCAGCCCCCGTCACCATTTTTGTTGCCCTCCACTGGACTCTCTCCAATGTGTCCACATCCTTTCTGTAGTGCAGGGCCCAAAACTGAACAGAGGACTCCAGATGTGGCCTCACCAGTGCTGAAGAGAAGGGAATAATCACTTCCCTTGGCCTGCTGGCAACACACCTACCAATGCAGGCCAGTATGCCGTTAGCCTTCTTCACAACAAGGGCACACTGACTCATATTCAACTTATTGTCCATAGCAACCCCCAGGTCCTTTTCTGCAGAGCTGCTGCCCAGCCAATCAGCCCCCAGCCTGTATTGATGCATGGGATTGCTCTGTCCTAAGTGCAGGACTTTGCACTTGTCCTTGTTGAACTTCATGAGATTCCTTTTGGCCTAATCCTCCAATTTGTCTAGGTCACTCTGAATCCTAGCCCTACCCTCCAGCTTATCTACTACACCCCCCAGTTTGGTGTCCTCTGCAAACTTGCTGAGGGTGTGCTCCATCCCATCTTCCAGGTTGTTGATGAAGACATTGAACATAACTGGCCCCAGGACTGACCCCACTTGGTACCGGCTGCCAACTAGACATCCAGCCATTCATTACTACTCTCTGAGCCCGAATCTTCAGCCAATTTTCTAGGCACCATCCAGCCCATACTTCCTTAGCTTTCCTGCAAGAATGCTGTGGGAGTCCAGATCAAAAGCCTTGCTAAAATCAAAGTACACCACATCCACCTGTCTCCCTGCATCCACAGAGCCAGTCACTTCATCATAGGAGGCAATCAGATTGAAGAATTTGCCTTGCCCTTGGTGAATCCATGCTGACTGTTCCTAATCACCGTCTTCTCCTCCAAGTGGTTCGAGATAGATTCCTTGAGAACCTGCTTCATGATTTTTCCAGGGACTGAGGTCAAGCTGACTGGTCTGTAGTTCCTTGGATCCTCCTCCTTCCCTTTCTTAAATATGGACACTATGTTTGCTCTTTTCCAATCACCCAGGACCTCTCCTGATCACCATGAGTTTTTAAAGATGATGGCCAGTGGCTCTGCAATCTCATCAGCCAACTCCCTCAGCATCCTTGGGTGCATCCCATCTGGCCCCATGGACTTGTACACATCCAGATTTCTAAGTGGTCCCTAATCTGTCCTTTCACCACTGGAGGCTGCTCAACTTTTTCCCAAACTGTGCTGCCTGGTGCAGTAGTCTGGGAGCTGACCTTGCCTGTGAAGACTAAGGCAAAAAAGGCATTGAGCATTTTGGCCTTTTCTTCATCCTCTGTCACAAGGTTGACTCCCTCATTCAGTAAGGGACCCACACTTTTCCTCATCCTCCTTTTGCTACCGAAGTACTTGTAGAAGCCCTTCTTACTACCCTTCACATCCCCTTCTAGCTGTAACTCCAGTCATGCTTGGGCCTTCCTGATGTCATCCCTGCATGCCTGAGCAATGCTCTTATATTCTACCCTAGTTATTTATCCAAGTTTCCACTTCTTATAAGATTCTTTTTTGTGATTTAGTTTACTGAAGAGTTCCCTGTTTTTTCTCCAGAGATTGCTTCATGGTTGACTTCTCTGTAATATTTTTATAAATGATTTTAGTCCATGGCATAGACTCTTGGTTAGCGCAGTTTGTGGATGACGTACAGATTGGGTCTATAATCAGCCCTGAGGAAGATGAGTTATTGAGACAGAGAGATATGGATCGCTTGCTTGAACGGTCAAAGTTCAACCCCATGCATTTTAGCACGCTAGAAGGAAGGCAGCACATGTGGGAGAGGAGAATGTGGGCTGTGCTTACTGGCTGGGAAGCTTCGTCTTGGGGAGCCTTGACTTGCAAGGTTTAGGGGTCACCTTGTAAAACCACTTCAGTCAGTCAGTTCGCACCACAATGTGGTAAAAAATAAACACTGCAATCCCCAGCTGTACTGAAAGGGGAGGACCAGCTAGAAGC
>NW_005842056.1:1815612-1818765 GCF_000455745.1 Alligator sinensis
GTCTTTGCATATAGTATTGGTAAGGCTGCTGCTAGACTGGTGTTTTTAATTCTGGGGTCTACCCTGCAAGAAAGATGAGGGAATACTGGAGTGTGGTTAAACATGGGTCACAGAAGTGGTCCAGGGAGGGATTGGAGAAGTGCAACATGTACTTTATAGAGCTTAACTTATTCGTCTTGTCAAGGTGAAGCTGAGAGGAGACTGGATCACCATGGACAGGTTCTGGTGGTATAAAGGTATAACAAGGTCCAGGACAAAGGTATAACAAGGTCCAGCACCTGGAAATGGAAGCTAGGGAAACTCAACCTCAAAGTAAGGTGCAAGTTTCCTAGCAACAGGGGAGATTAAAGGATGGAACAGGATAGGAGGGGAGGAGGGGGACTCAAAATCATTTGATGGAGATCAGAGAACTTTCTGAAAAGAGGCTCCAATACAGTTAGGGCCACATTACATGTTGCACTTTGAACTGCTCAAACACTCATCGTGTTAGTGCTAGCTCAAGTTTGGAGCAGTCACACCTTGAGGCTAGAAACCTTCTCTGACTGACCCCCGCTTGCACAGCTGTGACTTGCCACTAGAGGCCTGGTGAACAAGGGCAGGACTAGGAGCTACAGCTGTGAGTTGTTGCTACAGGGCTGGTGGGATGGGACAGGCTTCTAGCCCTGCTGTAGCTGGGGGGAGAGGGAGGTGAGAGATGGGTTGGGGCGAGGGTGGGAACATGAAGCGGGGAGGCAGAGAGTTAATGAGATGGGGGTGGGAATGAAAAAGGAGGTGGAAAGGAAATGGGGGTGGGGGGAGCATGGCGAGATGAAAGAAGGATAAAATAAAGAGTAACCAAAAAAATATAAATAGAAATAAAGAGGAAGTAAATGAAAGAAGGTCTCATATTTTAATATATTGGGATTTTGTATTGGGGTATAAGGGGTGGTGGTCATGGTTCCTGGGGTGGCTGGGAGGGGGGAGTTGTGAGGGAAGGTGCTTTTGGAGGAGCTACGATCCTTGCCCCAGGAAGGAAGCCTCAGCTTATGGGGACCCAATCGGGCCCTCACCTTGTCCTTCCCATTAGACCCTACCCCTGGACCCGGATGTGTCTGGAGACCCGGCTAGCTGACATGTGCTCTGTGGGCTGTTTGGAAGGGGTTTCACCCTTGGGGGTGGGAAGATCCCACCCCCAGGCATGGGAGGGGAGAGTTGACTTGTGCCAGAACCACCCACCGGGCAGTAGAGTTCAGGGGGTAGAAAGTTTGTCCACACAGAACAGGATGGTGAGGAAGGGAATGCTGCATCCTGGGATTCTGGAGGACTGCAACTGGGGCCGCTCACCTATGGGGAGTGGCCACACAGGAATACAACACAAGCTGGGTAACATGCATCAGAGATAAACCTGTCCTGCTGTGGCTTAACTTTAAGCTTCCTAAAGTGTGTTTAAAACTAGTTTCAGGTGGACAGTCTAGGGGTTAAGAGCTCCAGGAGATGCCTAAGAGAAAGTCTTTGCTCAGTGACAACAAGGGGGCTGGACGGGGACTGGTTGGCTAGGGCAGGGCTTTCTACCTCGATCCCTGGTTGGAGTTCCCCTCCTCACCCTTTTGGAGAGGCCTGTTCTGAACACATGGAGCTCACACGACGATGACACTCGGAAACAAATCTCAGGCTTCATGACTTCAGCCAGCTGCCCTTGGGGTCAGGTAAGCTTCCATCCTCCATCTCTCGCTGCCTGCTGAATACTTTGGCTTCTGGATTTGTTGTTGTGGGTGTCATCTTCTGAAGCATCAGAGGTTAGCCACAGGTAGAGCGGAGGCATGGATGGGTCAGGGTGTTGAGGTGGTGCTAGGAAACCCATGAGGGGCCTGGCTTGTGCATCTTTGCTCACGTGATCTCAAGTTGCAGCAAGGCAAGTTTAAGGTAGATATTAGGAAAAACTTTCTCACTAGGAGGGTAGTAAAGCATTGGATCAGGTTATCCAGCGAGGTGGTGGAATCTCCATCCTTGGTGATTTTTAAGACCTGGCTAGACAAAGCCTTGACTGGGATGATCTAGTTGGGGACAGACCTGCTTTGAGCAGGGGGTTGGACTAGATGTGACCTCCTGAGGTCCCTTCCAACCCTCATTTTCTATGATTTTATATGCATGATTACAGACTGCTGAATTTGGAGTTGGGAAGGAATTTTCCCCCAGGTCAGGTTGGCAGGGACCTTTGGAGGGCTGTTTTTAGAGGGGGCAATCTTCCACTTAATATCCTGCCATGGCAGGGGCCCTGGTCACTGGTATTTTGTACCCGTGTCACCCTTCTTAGTTTTCTTTGAGGCTCAAAATATTTTGTGTATCTTATGTCTTTGGATGTGTTGCAAGGAATCTGTGTGATGCTGAACACAGCTAGTCTGTCACAGACTAATGGTCCCTTCTGACTTTCCTATTGGTGAATCTACGCGCATGTGTGCAGAGGCACAAGCGTGCACCCATCAGTTACTGAGCTGCTCCCTTAACATCCAGGGCCGTATCAAAGCAGACACATCAGCAAGAGTCCTTCTGTGTTTATTCTAAGATTCTGATTTTCTCCTCTGCCATTTGGCTTTCAAACTCTTGGGAGCTGTCTCGTTAATACAGACTGAACCTGTCTGGCTTTCGCTTCTCCAGCAAGAGCAGAGGTGGAGGGATAAAGAGGAATTTTTTTAAAAAGCACACACTGCAAGTATAACCATCCAGCTGGCAGCTCCGACTGGGTCTCCCCCAGGGAAACGAGTGTATTATATTAACTGCACTACACTAAGAAGACTTGCACATACATCACGCTCAAAAATGTTTTTAAAAGTTCATTAACTTCTAGTGGAAAGTTGTGGCTGCATCAGTTGCCTCAGAGCAATTCTCATTGAGTCCTGGCCCCGGCTGGGGAATACTTTGTTGATTTAGACGGGTCTATTAGAAAGTGCGGAGGTCTGCTGGGATATATAAAAGGCAAAGCTTCGCTCTTCTGTACATTTCCTTAGTGCAGCACTTTAAAAATTGCACGGGAAAGCATGCTTTGAATGTCTTGCTGCTTTTTTAACAGTTGGACTTCAGGTTGAATGTATCGGTGTGGTTAGTAACCTGTGAACACCATCAATAAAAAGGAAATTTAGTTGTGGGGGGAGAGGCAGAGGAGGAGACAGAGGGAAA
>NW_005842056.1:1818775-1836797 GCF_000455745.1 Alligator sinensis
ACTAATAAAAATCCCTTATGCCCAGTGGGGACTGTCTACTGGAAAAAAGGATATGACCCATTGATCCAAGGAAGAGTTGCTCATTCTTGAAATAAACAATGCATTTAAAAACAAAACCTTCATATTTTCTCATCTAATCCCCTAGTCCTATATACATGCATGCATATATAATATACTGTCTATATTCACATAGTAGCAGTAGTGTTTCTAATATATGAATATTCATATAAGGCATATGCATGCATAAATATTTGCATATTAAAAAGGATGGGTGGGTAATTTTTCTTCCAGAAGCCCTTGCTGCTGTCATGCTCTGTGGGACCCCTGCCTCCTTCCCGCAAGAGGCATTTATTGAATAAATAAATAATACAGTTACAACCACCGCAAAATCCACAGGCTTCCTTGCAGCTCAGGTCTAGCCATGTGTCCCATGTACCAGGGTCTGGAGGTCAAGGAAGTCTCACAGCACACCTACGGGCGGTGGCACGTACTGCAAGGAAGAGTAAGTGGCTGCGAGAAGTGTGTGCTCCACCATGTCGCAGTCTGTCCAAAAGTCCAGATCTCACCTCTTCCCATGGGGATGGAAACCCACAAGGGGTAACAGCTTGGCTGGGGAGAGGGGTGTTACAAAACACCAAGTTGTCTACAGCGGCAGCTGGTTTTGCCTAGTCGCGGGCCAGACAGGAGGAAGGGGCTCTCAGCCTTCCTGAGGATCAGGGGGAGCTTTGCTGATCCCACCACAGGAGAAGGACGGGTCAGTGGGTAGTGCAGTAGCAAAAGACAGGACCTGGGCTCAAATTGCTCTTCCTCAGACTCTCTCTTGGCCAGTCACTTAGGCAAAGATCCATGTAGGTATTTAGGGAGAAATCCCATTGATTTAAATGGGAGGTAGAGGACAGAATAGGAAATGAGGTACCTCATTACCTTTCTGGATCTGAGCTCCCCTTTTGTGCCTCAGTTCCCTGTCAATAAAATGGGGAGAGTAGCACTTCTCCACTACCTCTAGGGTGCTCAGAAGATGAAGATGGAGGTGCTTGGATATGGCAATGAAGGAGACCCTATCAACACTTCACGTGGACAGCTGACATAAGGGTATCCTATGCCCTTAGCAGGACATCACTACCTCCTCTAGCTTCCTAACCAGAGACAACGTGCACCCATGTGAATGCTGCTCTAAGACAAACTTCTCAAATATCCCCTGGATTTCTCAGCATTAAAACGCCTAAACTCATACTCCTTCCTCACCGCTGGTTACCCGGTGTATTGTGGGACAGATTCACAAAACCTCCGTCGCACACTTCTGCTGCAGCTGGCGAGCCACCCGACAGAGGAGAAATAAGCAGCCCCCCGAGCATGATTGATGGGACCTGTTGCTGCTGACAGGGGTGCTGCTGAAGTGGCCTCTAAGCACATAGGCTAATTGTCTGCACCAGGCACCTGGAAGCAATCCAGGTACGGGACCAGCTGTTCACTCAAGGCTCTTCCTTCCCTGGGGAATTGCTTCAGATCCTGTGCCCTGAACCCTGACTGTCTAGCCTTTGAATTAGCACCTCCCAGAAGCTGTCTGATTTAAGATCTGATCCCACTGCCATCCAGTGGGTTTTTACAAATGACTTGACTGGGGAAGCAGGCTTTTGAGTGATGGTGGCTAGCAGCAGAAGGTGGCGAGTCGGTAAGGAGTGAGATTTCAAAGCTGGTGTACAGGCGGAGGTCAACTTGATAGAGGAATTGGCTTCTGGCAGACATCCCACTTAGTGCTCTTCCATTATCAGGGAAAGATCAGCCCAGAAAGAGCCCAGGGTCTCTGACATGGTTTTATTAGGTCTGTGGGCCTTCCTTGGAGGAGAGTATACACCCCCTGAAAGGAAGAGGCAGTGGCTTGTCACCTTTTTTGATGAATTTTCTTCAGTCTTCATCCCGGTTCTCTACTAGAGACCCCAGAAGCTGCTTTCCCTGGGCTGAGCTTTTCCCCCGCGCCCACCCAGGTGGTCAAGGAGATACTTTTCTTTAAATAATATTCTTTCCCCCTCCCTCCCAAAGCTTTCCAATTTTTTTATGGACTGCCCCACAAACTTTTAAAAACGTTTGCATTTTCTCTCCTTACTCTATCTATTCTGACTCCCTTTCCCTTTCACCAGTGAGACACTAGGGAGAAGGAGAAGAAAAAAATGAGGATGGGGGTAGAAGGAGGGAGAAATTCTAATCTAATATTTATCAAAAAAATGGGAAAAATGCAAAAAGTTTGCTACATGTATTTGCTACTTTCCCCCCTAGTCACACTTAGCATTAGCATGGGGCAAAAAAGGAGGTGGTTTCTTTTTGTTTCTGGTATGAATTGTATCCAGTTGAGCCTAATACATATTTATTTGATATATTAATGCAGAAGGCCCAATGCGGTCTACTGCTGAGTTTGCTCATTGGAGATGGTTTTGCACGCCGTGTTTTGTTCCTCTCCGTGTCTTCCTCATGGGTTTCCCTGGAAGAGAAGATAGGCTGGAATGGGTTGTCTCGTAACCCATAGGAACTTTTTAATTACTATTTTGACAGAAACAAGTTTAACTGGCCCTGCAGCCACTGTCTGTAAGGTCATTGCTATCACAACCCATAAAGAAGATACAAAAATGAGGTAATAAACTCTATGGGCTGTGTATGTCTGGTAATTTAACACCACTCTTGTAACCCCGTGAGTCACCTGTGACTAATTTAAAAATGCTGATGTGCTCAGATAAAAGCCACAGTAAACTATCTAAATCAGACTCGGAGAGCTGTAAACATGGGGAATGGCGGGGGAGGAGGGGGGGGACAACCCAGGAGCTGATCCAAGCTTTTATTTGAAGAGATGTAATCAAGATGTTCCTTCGTCTAGTGGCTCGTGGGTCTGGAAAAATTGCCTGCTTCTCACAACTGTCCTAATGTGCTGATTATCTGCAGTATTGGTGAGTGGGGCTCGATCACTCTCCTGCCAGTGGGAATGAGACAGATCATCCTGGAGGAATGAGGCTGAATTCAGATTACGGGTGCTTTGCAGCCTGTGAGCAGCACGGCCATAAGGCATTTTTAGCCATTCCTGCAACCCCCAGCTCTTTGGGTGAAGCTCACCCTGTGCAGAGGGCCAGCCTGAAGCCTGTACACCTCCAAAGTCCCACGGAAATCCTTTCCAGTGAGTTGTGAGCACTACTTTGCTGTAGGGTACATGCGGAGATAGTCTACTGGGCAGCAGCAATTGTTTCTCAGAGCCAGTATCCAACCCAGTAAAGGTGGGGAGGCCAGAGGTGAACAAAAGCCTCTACTATAGCTGTGCAAAAGTTTCCATAAAGAGTCCCAAACTGGCTGAACTCTGACCAGTTTGGGTGGATAGGTGCAATTTCAGATGTCCTGCCCTGGTTCCTTATGCCCTGGTTCATCTCTATGGGCTAATTCCCCAGGTAATCTGCACGTCCCGTGATGCACCGCGGTCAGGGGCTCCTTTGAAGTGGCATCCTCCCTCCTCTTTGAGGTGGAGACTGCAGTTCATTCATCACCTGAGTTAGTCTGTCCAGAGAGCGTACCTCCTGGAGCAGAGCAAGGCACCGCAGCAGCAGTTTTGACCAAAACTTTTTGGCTTGGGCTAGAAACATTTTACTCTTCAATTCCTTCCCCTCCCCCCAAAAGCCAACTTTCTTATCACATCTACTCAAAGAACTTTCTTTCAGGCAGTTTTCTGGCCAGTCTAATCTGAACCCTTGTTTTTCCCTTCATTTCACAGTTCCAGCTTACAAACTGTACCAAACAAGCCTGATTTCCCCCACCCCCGCTTGCAATGAGTTCTCGACTTTGCCTTTTGCAGGGAAGATCGAAAAAGAGACCCAAATGCAGTAAGAATGGGAGCTGGGAAAACCTTAAGGAAACAGCAAAGGTCGATAGGTATTGATCTGGCTCGTCTGTGCTCTCAGCTGCTGCAGGACAAAGAAGTAACAAAAAACAAGAAGAAAAAGCTATTATTCTGAGCAGATGGGAGAGAGATTGCATGGCGGAGCAGATAACAAAGTGAGCATCCTTTTCATTCTGTGCTTGGACAGAGTAGACTGCACTAAAGTGTTGGTCCATGACTGGGGCTCATAAGTCTTAGCATAAGAAGGAGAATTAATAATGAGGATAATGATGATGATAACCACTTTGCAGTGATGACCCTGGGCAGATTGTGCAGTGGTGCAGATTGTGGCCCTGGATAGTGCTACGAGAGATAGCTTAACTATTCGCCTTGCTTGCTGTAACTGTAATGGACAGAAGGATCACGCAGGACTGTTAAGCTTTCCAAACTTTAGGTCTACAAGTAGAGGAACCCACAGGGAGAGTCACCCCAGCTCCAGTGCTTGAGAGCAGTCCTCTGAAATAAACCATGAGGAGTGAGCCACATGGCACCAAAGACATGAAACTGGCCTGCAAGGCTGTCCTGAAAGGTCTCACGGACAGATGGGAGGAAAGCTTGAGCTTGCCGGACCTTCTCCGCAAGGAGGCCTACTACTTTTGACAGGAGGTGGGTGGGATACTGGGAAGCTGTAGGGTGTGACGTAGGCCTCCCCTTCGCCAGTCTCCTGCTCCGGAGGTGGGTCTAGGAGGTGAGTCTATCCCCTTAGCAGCACATTTGAAACCCCTCCAAAAGACTTTGGGTTCTTCTATCTCCGATCAGTTTGTCAACAAATTCAGAAGCAACAAGGCCTGACAGGATGACACCGGGCAGGGAATCTGGACATCTGGATTCCAGCTGGGTTCCCAGGCCTGCCACTGACTTGCAATGTGACCTTTGGTGAGTCGCTTCACCTCTTTCTGTGCTGCTTTTCCCTTTCCCATTACCTTGTCTTGTGTAGACTGTGAGCTCCTAGACAGGAGATATCTTTCTCAAACTTTATCCAACACCTTGGGGTCCCTGATCTCCCTTTGACCCTCCACGCTCTACCATGCTTTGCTCCTGAAAAGGATAAAGACTCATTTAAAAATAATCATCAAAAAGTTTCACTGAATGAAAAGTTCTGAAAGGGCTGAATTATTCCAATATTGGAAATACTAGAAAAATGTTTTCTTTTTATTTTTTGTGTTGAAGAATATAATCAAAATCGATATTTTTCTAGCCAAAATGTCCCCCCCCAAATTCCCATTATTTGATTTAAACCTGTTGGTTAGTTATTTATTGAATGCTATCAGCTGTTTATTGAATGTTAACAGTACTCTTGGTCCTGTCCCAGCCATTCCCTATTTCAAGCAGCTTACTACAATGGAGACAAATGCTTATCTGAGTTTTACTTTTTTATTTCTTTACTCTGCGCTATGCTTCTTGAAAAACTGTAGTGATACCGGTGAGTAAAATTGTCTAGTATGCTACTTCTTGACATATAATCAATTGTTTGTTCACTTACCATAGACTGTGTTTAACATGTCCTTGAAGTCCTTCAGTTTATTGGATAGGATGGTAACATTGCTGAGACTAGAGCTGGCCAAGTTTACTTGTTGTGAGTAAAGTATGTGAATGGTTTCCCTCCTCCCTGTACCTTTTGCGAACTCACCTTCTTTGTCTTCCCTGAATCTATTTATTGTTTTTTAAGTATTCATGGAATACCTCATGCAAACACTTTTCAGCCTCTGGGTATTTGTGAACAGTTTGCACTGTGTACGGTGGGAGTAGTGGTGTTTTTGCTCTCGTTTTGGATGCTATAACTTTTGTGACAAGAAAGGAGTATGTGGTGAGGAGGGAATGATACGTTCAGACAGAAGTGACAATTTTCACCCTATCTGGCCTCTGAAAGTGCTCTATAGCTGTGACCAAACACAAATGCATGGCTTTAAAAGGGGCCCATCCCATGACAATCTGAACCCTTATTACATGAGGGTTCAGATGAAGGACCTGCAAAGCAGAGCACCTTCATTAACTTCTGTCTGAGCGTGCTGGGAGCAGGGCTCGGCTGATACAGCCCAGCACAGCTCCTGGCACTGTTTGCAGAATTGGAGGGGGGAAGGGAGTGGAGGGAGCTCATTCTGGGGGTTGCCTAGCTAGCCCCGAAGGGTGGGGTGGATGAATTGGAGGGCCCCCGAGGTGGGGGGGTCTCCAACCCCCCACCCCCCACTCCAATGCAGCTGGGGAAACCTCAGAATAGACCTCTCTTCCCTGCTTTCTCCCTCCCTTCCCTGTTTTCTCCCTCTCCCAGCCTGAGACAGAACAGGAAGGGAGGGGGGGCAGGGGGTTGTTGGAGTAGGGGAAGAGGTTACAGAGATGCAGCCTCTCTCCCTGGATTGGCTCCAAATTGAAGCTTGATTTCCCACCGTCGCGATCCAACAGCTACCATCTGTTGGGTGGGGAGGATTGGTTTAACTCCTGGTGCTTTCTATGAAGTGCCATGAGTTAGACCCGGGAGCTGCACTTTTGTCAGTGCCTGATTTTTCTGGGATTATTTTTTATAAGAATTGTTCATGAAATGGGGCTTCTCAGGCTTTTCCCTGGTTAGATCAGTGACTGTGTGTATGCACACAAGTGTCTAATAATTTGACCCTCTGCGTGACAGAGAAGTTAATTTGGCCACATTTTTAACAAAAAGGTTAGAGAATCACTTCCTGTATTATCCAACCAGCTCTGTAATAGGCCTGATAGGGAAAACCATGCAGAAAAACACTCTATCTGAAAAAGATACCTCTGTTCCAGCCCTGGTTTTTTAAACATTTGATTAAAATGGAATTAAATAGCAACATCTGTTCTCTAATGAACATTGTGATAGCCTTGTTTTAAGCCCAAACGGTGAAGTGATTTGGATATTTGCTTTCATTACTGACATGCACAGAGGGCTTAGTTCTTAGCCCTGCTTTGGCAGTGGGTAGCACAGAGTCGCTGCACAACAGGCTTAACCAGCTGGCTCGAGATCCTCAGATGGCATAAAGAGGGAGCAGCTTTTCCAGCAGCATCCTCTCCCACCCCTTGTTGTAGATAAGAGACCACTGTGCTCCAAGCATCGCCAGAAGGTAGTGGTGGATAGGTCAACACTAGGGGTGCCTCCAGCCACTGTGCAGAGCTTCACATGGCTTTTTGGGTTGGGGGTGTGCTACAGACTCCTTTAGCTCTGCTGTGCTCAGGCTCCATGCAGAGACCAGAAAGGGGATTTGGGGCTGGTAGGAAAGTCAAACTGAGATATCCAGAGCCTTGCAATGCTGATATGGGTGGAGTGATATAGTGGAGCGATCCAGAGATGCATGCACAATGCTTCCTTGTCTTGTTTCTGGCCCAGCAATTTGATCATTTGCTGCTCTCCAAATAGCTTGGTGCCCATCTTCAGGTCCTGCAGTCATGGCCACAATTGACAGCGAAAGCACATGATGCCACAGAGCTGTTCCCCAACTCTCTGCCATGCCTCACAGTACCAGAGAGAGCTTTTCTGCAAAGACCCAGCACTGGCAGCTTTTAGTTTCCTTTTTTTTTTTTAATCTCTCTTTGTTTGCATCTTTCAAGGAGTTTTGAGGGGGAGAATTTCATTGGAGGAGACGCGTGAAGCTATCTCGCCCATACAAAGTTTCCTGCTCCACAGAGCTATCTGCAGCTAGCTCTCTTACTAACTAGATTAAAGAAATATATTATGGGGTTTTTAATTTCCCTGTATGGAGCTGAGAGATGAAGAGCTGCCACTAGAGAAGTTTGCCAGGGGCAGTGAGTAGATGAGAATGTCAAGTCCAGTGAGAAACTACTTCGAAGTACTAGAGTAGCATTTTTATTCAAAGGGAGTTCTCATCCTCAGCTTCTACTGCTCTAGGCTCCAAGCTGGAGTCTAAAATGAGATCCCCGGGGTCCTATCAACAGGACAACATCTAACAAGCCTCACTCAATTACAATCTTATGGCTTGTTGTCATTCCCATCCTTATTACACAATTTTTCATGACGAGAATGAAATATTAGAATGTCTCTCTCCCATGTGGTGAATTAACTGAATTCGTGCATTTCATTGCTCAGGCTGGTACCAATATTTGAATATAAGGGGCTTATGGAAGACCAATTTGGACAGTACAGTTATGGGACACTGTGAAGGTCTTAGCAATGGTGTGCATGTATGTTGTTGCTCAATGGCCAGCACTAGCTATGGGATGGTCTTGGTATTTGACAACACCTATGGAATCATCTCCCAGAGGAAACCATAGAAATTGCATTGTTTGGCATGTTTGAAACTAGGCTGCCTTACACAGTATTAAATACATAAGGAACAGGTTTGCCCTGACAGGGAGATAGAATAAATGATCTAATAGATCTCTGGCTCCTATGAGAATACACCAGTGCTTGTTTTTCAGCTCTAGAAGCCATTGTTAATGTGACCCCTTTCCTGTTTAGTCTGCTGTGCTATCCATCATCTTTGGGTAGTTACGGAAACAAACAAAAATATTTAATCTTCCTGGTCTGTGTTTGTCCCACTTGGCTTTTTGCATTTTCCCTTGGGAGAGGAGACAAGAGTGTAAAATTTACAAAGATACCAGGGTTGCCAACTGTCTGTAAAATTGCAGACAGTCTGTAAAAAAAAGCAATCTAAAATGGCTTTCCTTGAAGTCTGTAAATAAATTTGGGTTTATTTGATTGAAGATCCCTCTCAGAAAGAAGCTGGGCGGAGATTGATTGAAGGACAGACAGAGCAGAACAGCACCACGTGATGTTAGAGCAGGAGTGCAGCACTCTGCAGGAAACCTTCTCAGCGCTTTGTAGACCCCTTCCCCTCTAGCCATGTGCTGCTGCTGCTACTGCTGCATCCAGTCCTATAATACTGCTAGGTTGCAGATAGATTTATTTGGGGGTCCACACCAGCACAGGGGGAGCATGGCCAGCAGAGTTAAGGCTAGGGGTTGGGTTGGGAATGGGGGTTGCATGGTATAGGATGTGGTTGGGGACATCAGTTTATGGGACTGAGTGGGTAACCCCTGGGTCAGAGGCAGTACGGTGTCAGGTGCAGTCAAGCAGGGTTGCCAACACAATAATTGATTTTACTGGAAACTTTCTGTTGATACCAGACTCTTGCTTTTTTACTATGCTATGTATTAACCCCTTCATTTGAACCCAGCCCTTCTAACTGGGACCTGGGAGCAGGGCAGGGCCTATCAGAAAAGTTTCATTTCCATGATGTAAAACTTAGAAAAGTGTGTCAATAAAAAAAGTTTGGTTGTCAGTAAAAACAAAAAAAAAATCTTGGGTTGGCAAAACTGAAAAGTTCCAATTTGTCATATGCTTTTGAGTTCCATTTTCATAGAAATATAAACATGTAGGAATTCAAGCATTGATGGTAGTCATTGGGAATTATCCTAAATGACCAAGTCACTTATAAAAATGGCTCCTAGAAGCCAAAGTCATGAGGTGCTTTAGGAAATGTTACCCGAGATGTGATTTTTGCCAAAAATTAAGGAAAAATCTGCATCAATGAGAGATTCTTTTTTATGGGAAAATGTTAAAGAACATGGTTTCTTTCAGTATTTCCAAGGAAGTTATTACTAGTTCAAGCTAAAACAACACCTTTTGTTTGAATTGAGGGGTTCATGCTTCATGTAAGCAATGGCAAAACATGAAACATGGATTTCTCTTTGTTAGGGATGTATTGAGGTGGTTTGTATTGTTACATCATAGAGCATGAAACCACAGCAGAATTTGCCTGGCATGCAGCCATATGTTTACTTGATGAAGCAATAAGTAAAGCTAACCGCACTCTTTCTTGCATAAGTAGGTGCATCCCAAACAGGTCTAGGGAAGTGATACTTCCCCTGAATGCAGCACTGGTCAGGCTGCAGCTGGAGTATGCACCACACTTCAAGAGGGGTGTAGATAAGCTGGACAAGGTTCAGAAGAGGGCTTCCCATCTGGTTACAGGCCTACAGGAAAAACACGATGAGGACTGATTGAGGGACGTGAATCTCTTCAGCCTCCACAAGAGAAGGCTGAGAGGTGATCTTGTGGCCATCTAAAAAAACCCATTGTGGGGGACAGCAGGAAATAAGGGATACGATGTTTACCAGGATGCCCATTGGGGTAACTAAAAACAATGGCCACAAACTGAAGGAGAGCAAATTTAGATTGGACATCGGGAAAAATTCTTTACAGTGAGGGCTGCCAAAATATGGAATACGCTTCCAAGGGAGGTGACGCTCTCCCCTTCCTTGGAGGTATTTAGGAGGAGATTGGACAGACATCTGGCTGGGGTCGTCTGACCCCAGCACTCTTTCCTGCCCGGGGCAGGGTGTTGGACTCAATGATAATAGGTCCCTTCTGACCCTAAAATCTATGAATCTATGAAAAAAGCCATGTTGAAAATTGTTGTTGACAATACTTTGTAAATGAGAGAGAGTCAGAAAAAAGAGAAGTAATCAAAAAAGTAAAATTATGAAAAGGACAAGGGTTAGCTGGGGGGTGAGTCTGTGTCCGTATAGGGTGGGGACTCCCTTTCAGGAACAGTACTGCAGTTGACAAGGTGAGGATTAGGATTAAAGGTACTAGACTAGGCCACTATGGAACAGGGGATACCCAAAGTCAGGTGTCACCAATGGCTTTTTTTTCCCATGTGGGTCACAGCATGGAGCAGTACCCTAACCAGAGAGCCTAGTGCCTCACACGCTTCAAATAACGGTGTTGCTTACTAGTGGCCTGGCATGCCCCCCCAAGTGATTCATGTGCCCTTTGGGAAAGCCCCGGTGAGCTCAGACAACCATGGGAAAGAGCTGTGGGGCTAGCAGGCTCCATTCAGGCTAGATGTTGTGGACCTTCAAAAGTCCTTCACAGACGCAGACTTTTGTAGACTTGAAACGCATGCTCTGGAGATGTCTGCTTAGATGGAGAAACTGATGGCGACGCTTCCATGGGGGGTGACCCCTTGGTTAGGTGCAAGGCAGAGCAGGCTCTAAGCTGTCTCCTTGAGGGTATGCCTATACAGCTCTCGAGGGACTACCAAGAAGCACAGCCGGTCCACCTGCACAGGCGTCAAACCTAGAAATGAAGCAGTGAAACCACGGGTGGTGCCCCATGCCACGGCTCTCACATGTACCCAGGACCAAGATCTCAAGTGTGCTTGTGCCAAGCACCCCCTGGGCATATTTCTCTGCCTCATTTTCTGGGTTAGGGCATATGGAGTAGGAAAGGGTAGATGGGGTGCTCCTCTCAAGAGCTCCATGGAAGTGGGATAGATGCAACCCGCGGGAACCCTCGGGAACCCCCTCCTACGCAGTCGCCGCATGACGCTGAAACCCCTGGAGCTCAGTCAGGTGGGGGAACTTCAGGGATGGAGCAGGCAACACTTCTCTATGTGGGCAAGAGCAGGCCTGTCTGAGAGCACCCAGGACCCTGGGGCATGCCTGTGCTGTGCTTGGCTATGTGATCTGGCTGGCATAGCCCTGACTTGTGCCCAGCCCACTCGCTCCTACACACATGCTCCAGACCTCAAAATATGCTCCAGGGTGTCCCTCTGTGGCTGCTCTCGAGACCTCAGTCTCTGGGGTGCTTGAGAACAGCCTCACCCGTGTGTTTCCAGGTTTGGAGCAAGTGGGCACGGCTGCTGCTGGGGCACACTGCTGCCGCGACGCAGCCGTGCCCTGGGGATACCGGCACCAAGTTATGAGTGAACTTCAGCAGAGGGATGGGGGAGTGACGTGCTGGAGGGACATCTTCACTCCCCTGGTGAACACACTGCTACCAAGTGCCATGCCTATGGATGGGCTGTTGCTATGGGCTTAATGCTATGTTCCCTTTCCTCAGGGTTCGATGCTCCTTATTTCATCTCATCTCATCTCATCGCTTGTGAGCAGGGCAGGATTGTCTGCTGAGGCTGCTAGGGCATTTAGTTGTCCTAGAAAGTTGAGGTGGAGGGTGTAAGAGCTTGTGCTGCTGGCAGAGACACTTGGCACAAGGGATACACATGTTTTTGGGGGAAAGCAGCTCTGGCCCATGGGGGGTTGCTGTTTGCTTCCTACACCAGCTTTTCTGCGTTGGCTGGTGTGCCAGAGGCAGGACCCATTTCCATCCTTCACCACCCACCTCCACCTCTGCTTTTCCTATTCTCTACCTTATACTGCAGCAATGATGCAGGGCGTCTAGGAGAGTCTTACGCCTGCTTCCTAGTTGGGTAGGCACAGGCCCTCATGAATTACAAGCCCTCCTAATGTCTCAGGAGGTTAAGTATTATCCCAGTTTACTGCAGGGGGAGTTGAGCTTGGGAGATGGAAGGGCCAGGTCCTAGTTTCCCTTCACTAAGTGGCCCTTACCTAGCTGTGTAATTGCAGTTTTGTTCGTGCACGGTCTGAGATCCCGCATAATTGGGCTTGCCCCACGCTTCCTCAGAAGGCCGTGCCATGGCCATGTGGCTGCATGAGGGGGGCAGGAATGGCCCAGGTGTGCAGGCAACACCAAGCATGTCCTGAAACATGAGTCACCCAAAGCTCATGGCCAGTGGGCATTAGATGGAAGAGAAGGTCTCCCCTCCCCACTTCTTTGCTCTACAGTTTAGTAATTAAAGCACTTGCTCAAGGTGCTGGGGCGATGTGCCACTTAGGAGCATGAAAGCAAGCCGGATTTAGCCCTAAGTAATTTGCCCGTGGTACAGATGCCAGGGGCTTGGGCCCTCTGTGACAGGGCTCCCTGGTTTCTGGAATGGTTTCCAGCTCCCCTGATTTCCATTGCAGCCCAGGATTGTTTTCAGCTGCTCAGGGTGTTCAAAGCAAGCCAGCGATTTTCCTTTTCTCTTTCAATCAAAGGGCTGCGGTGCATGCACGCCCAAACAACAAAGAGTGCTGAATCAAAGGCTGCCTGGCTCCAGCCGTCAAGTCATTTAGCAATCTGCGATCTTAACCCGTCTAATGACAACTCTGCCTGCAATTGGAAAATTGCTGCCTTCAGTAAACTCTCTCCAGCTGAATGAAAGCCACAGTGCGTCTCTGAGCTCTGCTGGCAGGCATTGGCATTCAAGGGGAATGGAGGGCTGCTCCCACAGAAGGGCGGGAGGAAGAGCTTTCCTGCTTGTCCCTGGCACGTAATTAATAAAAGCACAGGCTCCTGCCTGGCTCCTCTTGTCTGGCAGCAGGCAGGGAACCCTGATGGCATTGCTTCCATGGAGCAGGGCTGGCTCAGGAGCATGCTCAGAGATCGTGGCCCATTCCTCGTGCATCTGTTAGCAGTTTAATATTGAATGTCGTACCTTCTGTGGCTTTAGTGCTGGTTAAAGGGGCACACAAACTAGTAGCCCATTGAGACCCATGTGGCTAATGCTTATCAGTTTTTGTAGTTAATGGCTCACCAGGGAGGGATGTGGCCAGTGTCATGTCTGCCCGTTTTGGACCCCCCAGTCCAAATGAACAGATAATGATTTATAGCTGGGTTAGCTGGGGGCAGCCGCTGGCATGGGTCCAGAGCAGGGCCTGACCTCATGCCTCAGGGGCTCTAGAAGACACAGTAGGTCTGCCACCATCACCCATGCCATAGGTGTAAAAAGGAGTGTGTTACGGTGACGCCGATTAGCACTGTACTGCAGCAGTTCACACTGACCCCAGCTGAGAGGATTTTAGGACCTCCTTGTGCTTGTGTTGAGATTTAGCAGCTTTCAGCTAACTGAAAGGGGGTCCAAAGAGGATGGAGCTGGACTGTTCTCAGTGCTGGCAAATGACAGAACAAGGAGCAATGGGCTCACGTTGCAGCAAGGGAAGTTTAGGTTGGATATTAGGAAGAATTTTCTCATGAGGAGGGTGGTAAAATACTGGAGCAGGTTACCCAGAGAGGTGGTGCAATCTCCATCCTTGGAGGTTTTTAAGACCCAGCTAGACAAAGCCTTGGCTGGGATGATCTAGTTGGGGCTGGTCCTGGTCCTGCTTTGAACAGAGATTTGGACTAGATGATGTCCCTTTCAACCCTAATTTTCTGTGATTCTATGATTTATATTTAACTATCATGACCATGGGATTAATAACTATTTTTGACTATTTTTTGCCCAGTTTGTTGTGTTTTTTAAAACTTTAATTTATAGTCCAGCCAATTAGCAAACTTTGATATATAAAGTGCAGTCTGAAAAAGTGATGTATGTTTTTGCTTTGATCTTAAATTGAATGATATAGTGCTGATCCATCCCCTAGCATATTAGTTTCTAGTTTCTCTTTAACTGAAGAAAAATGTGTTGTGTGTGATGATACACCACATCATCTGCACCCCTGTTTTTCAAAATCCTACATCTGCCCTTGCCTTCATGTATGGGTTAGACTTGCCCTTTCTACATGTAAGGAGATGGAGTTATAGAAAGTACAAGGGCGTCTGTTTTAGGCTACCCTATGCATCACTCCTGCATTTTGCCATGTAAAAAAGTACTGAGAAGTTCCTTTTTATCAAGATGTCAACAGCCTTTCTATTAAAGGGCCTTGAGTACTGCCAAAAAAAAAAAGGGCAACCTCAGTTTCTCCTCATTTTAAAGTAATAGTCCTTACGGAGACCCGTTCCGGTGAAGGGCCCTATTAGGTTAGGATCGGGCCCTGTCTGCATCACCAGCAGCCCCTCTGATTCTGTCTCAGTACAGGTGTAGACATGGAGTTAATTACCTGAAGTCAGTGGCATTGCAGTAGAGAAAAGCCATGCAAGAGCAGAATCAGGCCCTGTGTTTTAGCTACTGATGGCTCATGCAATGTTAAGTCTTAACATTGTCCTTAAGTTTCATTCAGTGCTGGCAGCGCTGTGTTCCAGATGGACAGGTCTCTGTTTATGCAGCCTTCTTTTTCCTGGCTATTAGGGTGACCTCTCTTTCCTTCAACTTTTTCCTTGAAACCCTTTTCTTCTCTTTCCATAGCTGATCAAAGGATGACTCCGCTTTCTCCACCCTTCTCACTCCTTCCCTTCAAATTACTTCTTTTGGGTTTGCCCAAATTTGGGCTGCAGTTTCCTTAGAGCAAGGCCCTCTTCCAGCAGCAATCTGCTTTGCAAGCCACCATGCACAGATGGTGCTAGATAAGTGAAGAATATTAATATCTGCAGCACAACCACAAGACCAGTTCCCTTTCCACTATCCAACCAATGGACTTCAGTCCTGCTTGAAAAGATTTAGATGGTCATTTGTTGATATGCATTTTTAAAAAACTTTGCTCTTCACAGCGAGGTTAGCTATTGCAATATTAAAGTTGCTCAAAACTAACTGTCCAGTTAATTTTCTTTTTCAATTAACTTTGGCTCCTTCTGTCTCTGTGTATGTGTGACTCTCTCTTTTTTGTGAAGAATTTTTTTGAAATCACTTTGATTTCGCTTTTTTTTTTCCTATTTGTCAACAAACAGTTTCTATCCTATTTCAGACTTTTGGTCATTCATCCCATGGCCAATTCTGATTGGCCAGCCTAGTCATGTGCTTCCAAAGGAAAGGGATTTCTGTAAAGAAAACCTTTTATTTTCAAAATGGAAACATTATTTTAGATTTTTTGAAGAAGAAAAATCAAACCAGGAGCAGGACCAAAGCATTCGACCATTTCAATGTTTTCACAAATTACGTTTGCTTTTTCGACCAGGATTTCTTAACCTTTTTTTTTTAATGCCAAAAGGGATCATATAGAGCAGGAGTGCTCAAGCCCAACCCATGGTGCCGTTTCATCTGTCCCTTGGTCTGGAAATTTTGCTAATTTTCTGCCAAATTTCCAGACCCATGGGGAGCTGTGGGCCCTGTGTGCTTGATTGGACCCCTGAGTCTGACATACAGGGTTGGGTGGGAATGGCGCCAAGACCTGTGGCCTCATTCTGGCATACCTGGGTGGGAGGGGGCATTGCTGGGACTCAATTCTGGAGCATGGGGGTAGGGAGAGGGCAGTGCCAAGTTTCCGGGGACCAGTCCCAGCAGGAGGGGGCAGGACTGGGTCCCTAGGGCCCCATCTCAGCTCATGGGGCTGGGAGTGGGCAGTACCAGCCCCCAGGGCCTGATCCTGGCACATGCGGCTCGATCCAGGCTTCAGACCAGCCCCTGGCCGCTTATCTGGATCACTGGGCCAAAAGTTTGAGCCTCGATGATTTAGATCGTCCAGTCTTATTTCTCTTATACACTGTGGGCACATCAACATGTGCATTAATGCACTTCAGTTAATACGTATTAAATCTGGTATCTCCAGGCATTTACAGATGTGCTCTGGGAGGTGGGGGAGGGGCACTTTAATTAGCGAGCCGTGCTCATTAAAAGTGCCCGAGCATCATATGTATCAGCGTCCCCAAGCTGCAAAAATGGTGGTGGGCTGCTTTGAACTAAAGCTCGTTTGATGAGCTTTAGTTCAAAGTACTCCACCACCATTTTTCAGCGTAGGGACGCTAATAAAGATGACACTGGAGGATCCTGGAACGCATTAATTTCCGTGCTTCAGCAGATTCAATGAATCGAGTTGGCTCTGATAAGCTGGGTTTAGTGTCAGCGCAGCCTCCCTGCATGTGTGTAAGTACCCTGCATTGTGCGGTACTAGAAAAATGTGCATTAGCCTGGTTTAATGTGTGTTAACTAAAGTGCACACTTTTTAAACACTTTAATGCACATTAGCCTATTTTAATGGGCATTAAGTACAATTAATGCACATTACCCTGTTTTAGTGGGCATTAAGTAAAAAGCACATTTTTTTATGTGACACTTTAATGCGTATTAAATAGGCTAACGCACATTAAAGCACACATGTAGACGTGCACAGCATGGAGAATTTCAATTCCTTACTCCTGAATTTGAGACCAGTTGTCAGTTCTAGCAATTCAGAGCCATAAAGTCATTTGACATTTGGTTACCAAAGATAAATTCCAGGCTTACACCAGCGTCCATTGAAGCCAACCAGATCTGGATGGCCTTTGAGTTATGTCAGAAGCATGGATCACGTTCAATGAAAGGCTTTGTAGTCTCTTACCAGTCCGCTCATCCACCTGCTTTGCAGGAGAAAGGGAAGCCGAGGGGTCTCCAAGTTCTTGGGTGTCTAGTCAGTTTGACCCACTGACTGCGCACATTGCTCGTTGTGATGGCTGCTTTACACAACAATAATAGGCCACATTGTTATGCTCCGACGACGACCGGATGCAGGCGGGGAGAGGGGGAGGTGGAGGGAGTTATCTTTCCTATAATGAAGCTGTCAGCAAATGAGCAATCAGAGTTCTCACTTTCTGAAAGTAGGGTAAATCTGGCCAAAGAGATGATTTTTTTGACACATCCAAACCTGCTTGGGAAGCTCACAGCGTTCTTGCCTGAGGAAAGAAAAACAATAAAGCATACTGTAATGCATAAGGCCCGAATAATTTAGGGGTTCACAGGGAAAAAAACAAGTGGCGTTTGGGGGGAGGGAGGGTGTCTTAGCTGTGCTGCTGAGAGGGGTGCGTGCCGTTCTCATCGGCTCCCTCCGACTTTTTCCGTGGCTCGGCGTATTGTGTGCTTAGGTCGATCCCAGTGCCTACCAACAGCTGTGGTCCTCTCTCCTGTCACAGCAGATCATGATGAGCATTGTCATAACTGTGGTAATGAGAAGCAAATCTTCAGGTCATTCTGCAAAGTGGCTGGGCTACCCACCAAGAAAGGAGAAAAAATAAAAAAGGCCGGAGGACTGTAAAGTAATGTACCCTGAGCTGTGAAGCTGCAGCTAGGGAGATAAATTAAGGCCAGAAATGACACTCATCAAGTGTAACGCAGTGGCATAATATGTCTTTGGAGCTGCCTGGTTTGGCTTGTGATAATGGCATTGCTAATTCCAGGAAAGCTCCATGTGAGGAGACAGAAGGAGAGAGCTCCATAGTGACTTTGAGTTACTAATTAGCTGGCATGATCATAGAATAAAGCAAATGTATCTTAGATAACACAAGCCATTAGTCTTGGGTTCTGTAAGGAAGGAGCTGGGGCCAAGTTCTCAGCCGGTGTAAATCTGCAGTGCCAGGCTGAAATCAGCGGAGCTACAGCTAGGGATTGGACCTCTGAGTATCCTGTGATTGCTGTGCTGCAGTTATATCAGGAAAGACGTGGTAAAAGCAGTATGTCTGGAGCCAAATCCTGAACCCCTTACTCAGTTGTCACTTGTTCTTTGTGTAGGGCA
>NW_005842056.1:1836828-1844111 GCF_000455745.1 Alligator sinensis
AGGATTTTCCTATTAAAATCAGGAGTTTGACTAAAAATTGAACAAGGCTCTAGGGTGTTCAGAAGAAATTTTTTGGGGGGGAAAAGGCATGCAAGTTAGAAGAGACGCCTTCTGTGGCTTTTGGAGTTACCCACGAAGAGCTCATCTCTTGTGCTTCCCTTGGCTAAAAGAAAGCAAAGCGGTTGGGTGTATGGTATAAAACAGGGGTGGGAAAAATACGGCCCAGGGGCTGGATCCAGTCTGCTAGGCCATCCTATCCAGCCTGCAGGGCCCCTAAAAATTAGAAAATTAATATTTATTTGCTCCTAGCTGCTTGTCAAAGATGACAGGAGTAAGGGGCAGTAGGACCCAGAGGAAGCTAGTGGCAGGACCCAGCAGCAAGGTCTGCCCAGCCCTGGCCCCCCAACCAGAAACCCCTGCCTGGCAGAGGCTTCTGGCCTAGGACCATGGGGCTGTTCCTGCTTCCCTGCGCTGGAAAGGGAAATGCGGCCCTCAACAGTTTGCCAAAACTCGGTAAGCGGCCCTTCGCCCAAAATAATTGCCTGCCCCTGGTATAAAAGGACCAACAAAAATCCGAAGTGCCAGCTTGAAGCCAGGTCCTGTGGAAGTTCCTTTCTGACTCTGACCTTTGCAGCTTGGGCCTTCTCAAGTCTAATACACCAAAGTGTTGATTTCCAAGTCATAGACCCAACTGCAAGCCACGCTTTCTGTCTTGGGATTGCCCAAGTCCTGTCACTCAGCCCAGCTCTGCTATGGAAAGGAAGCACAGCAGGGCTGTGTCCTGTTAGGTCACATATTGGGACTGAATGTACTTGGAGGGCTTTGTAACACTGCAAACCTCGGCCTTTATCTATATTTCTGTATAGCTTATCGTGTTTGCACTAGCACTACACAGATAGCAATCTATGAACAGGAAAGTGAATTAGATCACTGCCTGGCTGTTTCACTAAGCTGAGGCCAAACAGCCCTTGTCCATTCAGGAAATGTGTATTCCTTTATTCTGTCTGTGCATTAAAGCATGTCGTTCTAATTACCTCTTGTCTAATTCAACACATGCAGCTCCAAACTGTTTGCAAGCCAGGAGGGGAGCTGTAACCTCATTAGAGTACGTTATCATAACAGATCAGACACTGGCAGGGGGATGTTGTGCAGGTGCATTCACAGATAGTAGAAGTCGGGCTGGAAGGGACCTCAAGAGGTCATCTAGGCTAAACCCCTGCCTAGGCAGGATCATCCCCGTCCAAACCATTCAACACCATCCATAATCCAAGCTCTATGTAAGACTGCCCTCGACCAGGACCCAGCACAGACCTAACACCCCAACCTGATGTTTTCTTTTGAAACTACAAAAGGGGAAGAGGACGGTTCCAAAGACTTAAAATAATAGACTCCAGTAGCAAGAGCCATAAACAGGTGCAGCGGCACGGCTTTGTGCTCTGAGCTGGACCTGCAAACCAGGCTGGTGTGTGGAAGTCTAGAGAGAGCTGGCCTTGTGATTTTTAGAAGCCAGTACAACCTTGTCTTTAGTAAATAATAGATAAGTACTTAGCAAGGCTGTGGTTTAACGCTTGTAAAATCCTCTGGTTCTTGCCAAAGTGGCCCCCTCCTCCCTTGACCTTGACCTTCGGTTCTTAGCAAAATGTTTCAAATGAGCAATAAAACTTGGGCCAAAACAAACACAATGTTTCTCCCACAGATAACCACCCAGCACATGAGCAAAGGAGTTAGTGGCTATTTGCAGTGTGTCTAAAACATAGAGAGCCTAATTCGCACATAGGCAGTGCCCCTTTTGTGCTCCTCTGGAAGCCCTTGGAGTATTTTAATCCAGAGCTGGGGGGTGGGACCAGCTGCTTTTTCCCACCCCTTGAAAAAATCTGGGGTAAAGAAAATGGCTTTATTTTTTAACTATTTTTGACTAAAGTTTCGGCTGTTGTTAAAAACTGAACATCCCCTAAAAAAAATTAATAATACTAAATCCGTAGAAATCTCCACATTGTTGTGGGGGAAAAGATACATTGGAAAACTATTTAGAGGGAGGAATTTCTGCCAAGTTTCCTTTCTGGGGGCAGAAGCAGTCCCAGGAGGGTATGGCCTGTGACGGGTCCAGGCTGGTTGGCATAGACCTGGCAGAAGGACTCTCAGTCAATGGAGGGGATGTGGCCGCAGTGCATTGCACCATGATTAGCCTCGATTTTGTAGGGCCTACAGGGGGTTCAGACACGTAGAGCCTAATTGTCACCTAGCCCGGGCCTCAAGTGTTTATGAAAGCTCAGCAAACAGCTTCCAAAGGAATCTAAATCTCTTTTTATTTGTGTCAGAATAAACCTAAATGATCCCTTTTATTATTAGCTGCTGGAGAGATGCTGCAGCCGTTAATGTTTAATAAACCCAGCTCCTAAAACCAGCTAACTGCTGCTGCATGTGCCATGTCCATCTGGCAAAGGGACACCTCCTGTGCTGCCAAATATACCAGCTTGTGCTCTGGTAGTTCATTGATTATGTAAATTTAATAGGAAGTTAATTGCCAGCACAGAAATGCAAGCTGGGAAGAGAAGTCTCCAGTAACAGAGGGGTTAATAGCATGCCCCTTTCAGTGCCTTCCTCTCCTCCTCCTCCCCTGCCCAGGCCACTATCTTTTCCCTTATCTGCAAAGCCAAGGTCCTGATTTTGCTGTCTGTGTGAAGTGTGTGTGTGTGTGGGGGGGGTGTCTCTACAAAAAGCAGGAGAGTCTCATCAGGGTGAGCGAGAGCAGATTGGGCCCAGCTGTTTTTCAGACCCTGTGTAATCTGCTTATCTGAAGGCTGAAGCAGTGTCTTAGCTCTCCTGCACATTGCACGCTGGGTCTTTAGGGTAACCAGCCTCTAGCACAGTGGTTTTCAGCCTGATTAGATTGGAGGTACCCCTCATTAGATTCAAGGCACCCCCATTCAAACACGAGGCACCCCTCTGTAAGTGCCAGCTCTTCATTTTCACTCATTTTTGACTATGGAAAAAATAATACAGCAGTTTTGCAGTTTCAAAGAACTCAGAAAGATTACTAATACTTAGTGTAGGGATTTTCTAAGGTAGTGTAGGGCTTTTGTAAGGTTAAATGTTTTTAACACTGGATTCCTACGTGAAATCTTTGGGCGTCTATACACGTGCTCCAGGGTGGAGTCGGGAGGCGCTTTAATTAGAGCGGCTCTGAGAGCCTCTCTAATTAAAGCGCCCACAGCATCATGTGTATTCAGTGCCCTGCACTTCAAAATGGTGGTGGGGGTGCTTTAACTAAAACTTGTTTGACGAGGTTTAGTTACAGTGCCCCTGCCGTCATTTTGAAATGCAGGGACACTGAATACATGTGACACAAAGGCTGCTATACAGCGCTAATTAACACGGTCCAGCAGACTCACAGCAGACTTGATTAATTGAGTGTGCTCCAACACAGAGCTCCGTTACATGTATAGGTGCCCTCTGGGTTTATCTTGTGATTCATGTCTGCACACCTAGCTGTGCTAACATTGCGTAGCACCCCAGGGCACCCTTGGAAGGATCTCAAGGCACCTCCGTGCGGTGGCACCTGTTTGAGACTCACTGCCCAGCCTACCCATGCCACGTGCTAGTCAAGCAGTTCTGCAACACTACATATATGCATCAGCCATGGGGCTTGGAAATTTGGTGTTTTTAATTTAAATCAGATTTTTTATTTAAATTATAATTAAGTTTTCCTTTTTAAATATAAACTGGATTAAAAAGAAATTTGAATGTCATACAGCATAGGCCAAGGTTATAAATTTAGTATAATGTATTAAAATAATTTAAACAGAATAATATATTGAGTCAATGAGCCTCTACTAAGAATTCTGGTGTTGAAGACTGTTTCTTCTGTATAAGAATAGGGGAGAAACATCTAACTTGGAGGTCAAGCTTTAAAAATATGGTACAATATTTAATGTATTAGGGCTTGACCCTGCAAAAGGATCAAGCCTCCTATACTACTGGATGCAAAGAATCAGCAGTCAACACAGGGTTGGACCCTGGGCTCTGACTCCAGCGGACGCTATCATTTGTATTCCTCTGTGAGTGCATCTACAAGTACATTAATGCACTGTGGTTACTGTGCATTTAATTTAGTACTTGTATAACCGAGTACTAAATAAATTTGTAGTAACCAGAGTTACAGCACAATAGCACCAACAAATGCCATTTTAGTGATGCTACGGTGCAGTAGCCTAATAATACTGAGCAGTGGCATATTAGCACTGCCCGTGCTGTGATGCGCTACTGCGCAGTGTTATTAGGCTACTGCACAGTTAGCTTCTTGTGTAGATGCACCCTATTAGGATTATCCACTGAGTCCACCTGGATGGTATCAAACTCCTGTTTTATTCTCTCTACCTGAGCTTTGATTAGCTCATATCTCAAATTATGAATATTTATGATTCTGTACCCATAATGGAGGCTTCTTTCTAGCTCATGGAAAAAAGCCATCTGCTCAATAAATACCAATCCTCAGCTGAGGTGCTGGGTACTTCAGTTAAATGGCCTTTTTGGGTCGCTCTGAATACACAGAGATGTAAACAGCCTAGGTAAAACAAAAACTGGCAAATAGAAATTTAAACTCAAATGACTTTCACCTAGGCATTTTAGAAAGTTTTCCCCAGGGTGACCTGAAATAATTGGCTTAATTCAGTAACCACAGTTCATACATCTAATACTATCACAGTCAAACTAGCATTTAATAAATTAGTTAGTTGTAAATGTGCACCCTGCTTTGACTAAAAAAAAAAAAATGTTTCTGTATGAAAACCACTAACATTTTATTTAATACATTCAAAGTGCTGATTTTTGTGCCTTTAATTATATTCAAGTAGCCATCTTAATACAGCTTGATACAAGTACAAGCAAAAAAGTAATCCTCTAGTGAATAAGAAATACCTATTTCACCATTTTTGAGCATACCAAAATGTAGGATATCTACTGACCTGAATATGTTAAGTGATATGTTTTTATATATATATATAAAATGTATGTATATGTACGTGTGTGTGTGTGTATATATATAATGTATGTATATGAATATGTTAAGTGATATGTTTATATATATATATATATAAAAAAATGTATGTATGTGTACATGTGTGTGTGTGTATATATATAATGTATGTATGTGTGTGTATATATATATATATATATAATGTATGTGTGTGTATATGTGTGTGAACATATGTGTGTGTGTGTGTATGTATGTCTGTGTGTGTATGCATATATATATATGTTTGTGTACTTGGGAAACATGTACCAAATCTACTGCAAAAGCTGTATTTAGTTGTGAATCAACATGTTCTAATTGTTACCCCCGCTAATTAAAATACAGCTTAAAAAAAACCCAAATACAATGGGAAAGTTGATAAAAATCAGTTATTTAAATCATGCTTTTGCCTTGCTGATTTAAATCATGATTTAATTCTGTGCTTTAAATTGACTTGATTTAAATCAATCCACACTGATTGTAGAGAGCCCTGCAGGCTGCATGATGTAGCTCCATGGACTGGATCATGCCCATGGGCTAGAGGTTGAGGACCGCTGCATTAGAGCAAGCCTGAAATGAAATGAGCTGACTGGGAACAGGGCTGTTGCAATCAGAGTGGCCTGGTTGCCATTCTGGCAGCTTAGGCCAACATCCATAATTGTGATTCTTGTCTGCTTTGGGGACTAATTCAGTGCTACTGAATCAGATCTGGATTGGAATTGAGAGTCACTTTACTCCCTGACTTCACCGGGCTGTGTATCACACGCACAGCTTGCCACAGCTTGTAACAGGTGAGTGTGTGTGTCAGAGTCGGACTCCAGCCAGGACACTAAAGCTCTGTTTTGATAACAGTTTGGACCATATGTGGATGCAAATGGTGAGGCCAAATCCCTCGTTTTCCAGCACTTCAAACTGGGGACCTGGATCTAAATACCCTTGAAAATTGGGGAAGCTTTTATGAAGAAAAGAAAAGACTTTAAAAGGCTGACTCCAGCTGTGGTGCATTTGTGTGCATTTTTGTGCAGAACATGTCACTGCCAAAATATGAGAGGGACATTTTGAATGAAGTAACGGAGATGCTAAAGCTTCTCCTTGAACTAAAGCATATGTTCCTACATCTAAAATTGTTTGGCCATGCTACCCCTTTGCTGCTATGGGGTGACTTATAAACCACATTTTACTTACAGCCGTTTAAATCTACGAGCCCTCTTATCTCTTTCCGCCCCTTCCCTGCCCACCCCACCCACCCCATGGGGGGATTGGCTTAAAATTAATGAAATTTTAAAAACATATAATTTGGGATTTTCACCTGTCTTCTGGTTTCTAAGACCCTAAGCTACATTCAGGCCATGACTTTTCCTTGCAAATAAGAGGGCTAAAAAACTTTTTAAAAAACATGTTGAGGGGGTGGTGTTGGTTAGACCTATGTTGGTCTAAGGACATAAGCAGACAAGGTTCTTTGAGTAAATGTGGTATCTTTAATTAGACCGACTAAATAGTTGGAAAAATTGTTCTTTGCAAACCTTTGGGCACAAGCAAAGGACGAAGGGTGTTTGTGCCTGAAAGCATGCAAAGAACAATTTTCCAGCTATTTAGTCGGTCTAATAAAAGATGTCACATTTACTCAAAGAACCTTGTCTTTTTAAAAACATGGCACCTGAGTATTTGCCCTTTCCTGGGGCTGGGACTTGTGCTGGAGCTAAATGAAGCCCCAGAAGGGCATGTCCCCATGAACCGGAATGTGTGTTTCCCTGGGGACAAGGAGGAGTGGCAGATCTTGTGCCTCTGCTACTTGTCCCTGGGGAATACCCATGCCATGCAGGCTCTGGTGCGTGACACGCTGCCCCAGGGGGGTAGAAGAGGCTGGGGCTGACAACTGTGCTGGCCCCGGCAGCCTAACCTGGGGTCCTGGTGGCCTCTGGGAGCTGCAGCTGCGGTGCTCCTGCAACAGGGAGCCTGGCAGCAGCTGGAGTATGGCACTGGCCCACCATGTTCTGGTTTTGGATGGCGCACGCTGCCGACATGCACCACCCCACTTTTTTTAGGTGTGCGTTTTTTGACCCCAGGATCTCCCGAGGTCAAAAACCTCCCCTGTGCTGCAAAGTAGCAGCATGGGAAATGCCTGATGTGTCATGTGTGCAGTATGTGGTGCTGCGGACGGGTCATGCTCATCTGGACGTGCCCAGAGTGTGCAAAACCGAGGAGTTGAGTTGCTAGTTGTATTTGATAGTGGCTGTATAATTGCGGGGGGGGGGGGGGGGGGGGTGTGTGT
>NW_005842056.1:1844142-1848989 GCF_000455745.1 Alligator sinensis
CTTTTGTACGACAGCTGCTGCTGCTCATCCTCCACGCCAGAATGAGAGAAGAGCTCGTGTCTGTGAGTTGTGGGGAGTGAGTGCTTGTGGGACAGGGGCATCCAGCAATAGCATGGAAAAAGTGACACACTTACTCAGGGTGAGTGAACAGCTGCTTAAGCAGTGGCAGAAGGGAAGGTCTAGCCTGGTGGGTAGATTAAAGACAAGGAGTGGGTGAGCAGGTCAGGGCAGATTTCCCCAAGGCAGGACAAAGGGTACCTTTTCCACTAGAGGAGTCACTCTGTCTGTTCTCCCATCACTCTCTGCTCTGTCTGGCCAGGCTATTGCAAACCCGCCCCCCCGGCTGAGGCTCTGGCTGTGCATCAGCGCAGCACATGTACAGGACCTGTTCCAAAAAGCAAAAGCCAAGGAGCGCCTGTAAATCAAAAGCCTGAAAGAAACCGGGTCCATTCCAAATGCTTAGAAAAGCTGTTCCGGGGGGCACGACAGAGCAGTGGAAGGTAATGGTCTGAAGGGGACCAGAGTCTAAGCTCCGGGAAATGAATGAAGCGTGAGGACTTCAGGGATCCCGTGCCCCTGCTCATTGGGAAGTGCTTTATTGAAAGCCTGAGCGAGCAATTGCCAGGGACTCTTTGTTTCCATGGTACCATGAAAAATGGATGGGAAGTGACTGGGCTGTCTTGTAGTTTGAATGTTTCATTGGCATGTCGCGGAAATCTCCAGAGGATGCCTCGAGGGCATGGGAACTGGCTGATGGAATGTGCTAGTTTGTTAATTTAATAGGATACAATGTTTTCCCCTAACACCGTACATGCAAATAAGATTTGTGCATCAGGTCAGAAATCCATCTCACATTGGACTGCTACAGGCCCCTGACCCTGCAAGTGCTCAGCTCCTTGCCATAGCCCTGGGAAGCACCTAGCAGGACCGGGCTGCAAGTGAGAGACTATTTAATGGGAAATGAGGAGCAATGTTTCTACGGCATTTAAAGCTAGTTTAGGCAATGTGATAGTAACCAGGGCAATACTGGATCTGATGGCTAGAAAGGAGGAACAGATCAATATGCATAGCAAGCTACAGGATGTATGAGGTCAGCATGGGATTTTATTAGCCCTTAAGAAAATGTGCTACTGGATTTATTCAGGCCTGGGGAAGCAGACCAGAGGATGTTTGCACCAAGCTTTTGTCCAGGTACAATGGTCTTTTAAATCATATAAAGTCGTCTTAAAAATTCCCTGGGAAGGGTTTCACTTTCCATTAGAGTGCATGCAGAAAGCTGGGTGTTCTTTCCATAAGCCTTTTTGGAAAGGATTGATCTCTATTAAAGTCTCTCAAATGTTTCCATAAGGGGAATGAAGAAATGTCCATATAAAATAACAACGATGTATCAGAGTAAAAGACCCAGTACTTATTTTGCTGATCTGGGTAATAACAAAAAGCCTGATTCTGCTGGGGTTCAAGTCTATGGAAAAAATCCTGTTTATGGTGGGATTGGGCCAGGAGCCTGGAGTAGGAATTCATCTGGGGCACATCCATCTAAGTGCACTGAATTCAGTGCAGCTTTGCCTGTTTACCCCAGTTGTAGGATCTGGGCCATTCAGCTACACTCTCGGATTCCTCCAGGGTGCTTTACAAACCCAGATCCCAACCTTGCAAGCCATTATCACGTCAGCAGCCTTTCTTGTGGGCACCTCCATTGAAGTCAATGGGACTGCAGGGTGAACGGAAGAATATGTGGAATTTAAGAGGCATAATTGGCCCTACAACCTATATATAAGCATCCTTGCAGGTGCTTCCAGAAGCTGCGAGTGTCCAGACATCCTGAGCAATAATAAGGCGATGTGACTACAGGTCACCCTGAGGGCTCAGTCTGGGATCAGGAGGAGGCAACCTTAGTTTCATCCTCTGGCCCAGCATGGACTAGTTTGCTGAAACATGACCCATACAGAGTAGCTCTTCCCATTCAAATACAAGCACTCTGTTTGCTGAACAACATTTCATCTGACTGATATTACCCAGGCTGATCCATAATGTATCTGAAAAAGAGTCCAGCTGTGGCTGTGCTCTGAAATACCAAGGACATCTGGAGTCTGGGACCACCGGCATGTATCATTTCGTACTTCCTGAGCCCAGTGCACCTGCCCCCAGAAGCCGCCATTTGACTATAGGCACGGGCTGTGTGTCGACAATGCTCTGTGTGTGCGCACCCGACAATGCCAGCAATTATGTGGCTGCGCTATTCATTTGTGAAGTGATTTAGTGGCTACGACCTTGACTCTTTCACACATCTTTCTCCTTGCTACCCTATGGGCTGTGAAGAACACATCTCTGTTCCTTGACTTTGAATGAGATTGGGTGGGCGGACTGGCCCCATTCCAATTATTATGCAGGGCAATGACTCTAAAACCCAATTTCATTTCCCTCGATTCCCCAAAGGTTTTGCTCTTGTGCGTTCTCCTGTCTAGGTCTATATTGCATTTCCATGCTCAGGGTATGCTTTCTGCTCTCAACCAATGTTTCCTCCACTCCATCAACCATGCTGCAGGCGGTCCATGCTTGCTGCCATGGTGCCCCCTCAGTCTTGGGAGGCACCAATTGTTCATGACATTGAGGAGGCCTGAGTTCAAGCCCTTGAATCCCTACCATCTCACTTTTCAGAGCAAATAGGATACACCTATCATTTTTCTGAGGGCCTGATCCTGTCATTCTTATGCAAGCCAAGCTCCCATTGAAATCGAGTAGTTCTACACGCAGATAAACTTCAGTATAGAGGGGCAAGGGGGTTATGCAATCAAAAGCCTGGGTGTTGCATTTGGAAAGGAATCCCACTCATTCCCTACCAATGGCTTGGTGTTTTCACTGCCCCCAGACTCAGGCCTGAAGCATGAAGTGAGAAATTTTCCAGAGAACAAAGGAAGAATGCCATGAAACTACAAAGCATCTTTGATCTGGGCGAGTTCAGCATCAGCTGCACATCAGAGATGCAGAGATGTGGGCCTTTTACTGAGGTTCATGGATTGCACAGACAGAAGAGACAGTCATAGTCCTCTGGTCTGCCTCCTTCCCCTCCGCACCCCCACGCCTAAAGCTGGCCAGAGAGCCCCACAAAGGGATTCCTCCAGCAATACTAACAGCTTGTAGTTGAACCAGATGAGATTTGTAGAAGTACATCCAATCTCCGTGTAAGGACCCCAAGCACCAGAGAATTCACTGTACTTCTGGGTATTCCTGGCTTTATGGTTAAATACCTTCCCTGCATTCAATATGTGTTTCTTTCCCGTCTCCACTTCATTATGAATCCCAGACTATTTTAGCTAGGAAACCCCAGCTCAGATAAAGCAAAAACTTACTGAAACCCTTGTTTTGAAGAACCAAGCCCAGGTTCTAGTAACCTTATTTGCACAGAGTAGTTACATCTCCTTGTGAACTAGCTGGACTGTTTGCAAGAAGCCTGCTCATGGAACAATGACTTCCTTAGTTGGAGTAAAGGTTGCCAAAATATGAGTCAAACTAAACTGAACCTGATCCTGTTGGGTGGTTAGCAAAAGTTAAATTCTCTTTGTATTTGAAAACATTTGTGTTCTCCATGTCCTCCTTGGAGCTGGAAGCAAAACTACCAGAACACCATAGGGGAAAACTTAAGACTGTTCAGGGTAAAATAGCCTATACTGAGTGTAGTGCTGCTGTAGCTCACCTGCACCCTAGCTACCCAGTTTAAAGATAGCTGCAGGCTCATCTATACTGCAGTGGTGGAAAGTCTTGGGTGATGGGTAGGAGCATGCTCTACCCACACCTTGCCCACTGTAATTAGCTAACATGCTCCAGAGCTGGAAATTCCCCTGCAAGACTGCTCTGGGTTTGTCCTGAGCCCCTGCTCTCAGGTCTGCTGCAGACTGAGGGCTTGAGAGTGGGTGCTGGGCACCAGCCTGGAGCAGGCTGGAACATGTCAGAGAACTTAGGTGGGCAAGGTATGCTCAGCCCTGTGCTTCTTAGGGCACACTGTAGCCATTGCAGTATAGACAAGCTCCAAGTTACCTTCTTCCTGGCCCTGCAGTCAGTTCTGGGACCCAGAATGCTGTGTTGTGTAACACTTAGATTAGTGCAACCACCATGGGTGGATCTAGGCTTCTGAAAAAGGTGGGTGCAAGGGATGAGGTGCATCATTACAAATAACACAACACAGATTTCTCTCCAGTTAAAAGTAATCTAGAAGCTTTCCTAATACACTAGGGGCCTAGAGCTGTATGATTCAGTTTAAAAGATGGAAGCAAAAACAGATATAACTTCAGTGCAGTGAGTTAAACACAATCGTCAGGGCTGGGGAAATAGGAGCTTCATTACCAGGAGCAGCTGTCGGACAGCAGAACTGCAGACCAAAGGGTAGCTTGACTGGTGGAACATCAAGGCCATTAAAAAGAAGAGACCTGGAACGAAGAGTTTAGAAGGGATCAGGTAGAGTCTAATGATGACCCATGAAGTCAATTGACTGTCACTGCTGCCTGACTGGAAGTACTGCCGCCACTACCGCACAGTTGGTTTTAAACTTTGGGTAGAGCAGGAATCAAAGAGGGTGCAACTGCAGTGGTGCACCGCTCCCTCCCCTCTGAGGTCTACCCCAGGCAACCAACAACTTAGATGTCAAAAAATCAGCACTCCAATTTCTAAACACAGTACATGGCAACCCATCAGCATCTCCTGTAGAAAGCACTGTCTTGGTCTGACATCTTGTAACACTTTCACTTTCATGGCAATTGAGCAAATGTCTCACTAGGGCATCTTGAAGTCTGTCCCTGTTGTGACATCTGCTGACAATCTTCATTTCTTCTCTATACAAGGTGCGAAAGAGT
>NW_005842056.1:1849020-1864793 GCF_000455745.1 Alligator sinensis
GTGCAGCACTATGCGACCAACAAGCTCTGTGGTCGCTGTATCTAGCTTACTACTTTTCTGGATCATGTGGCAGTGCCTACTACAGTAGTCATGATGGATGCTATGTCAGAGGGATTAATCTTGCTTCTGTCAGGTATATCAGGCAAAAGTAACATTCCTGTGCTCCTCTTGTACCAGATGCATCACGGCATCTCGTACCGATTTCAGGGGCATGTTAACAGACTCAAGCCTAGTGCAGCTGTCAAATGGGGGAGCCAGCACTGAAGCAGTTAATGACGTGATCTGGTAGAGCAGTTCCTCCGTTCTGCTTCCTAATGCTACTTAGTGTGTTTCCATTAAAGTTAAACCATGTGTTAAAAGTGATCAGACACTAAGAATTGGAGGCCCTGTCCTTCAGCCACTGGACACCACTTTGCTGTGAAGTAGGGATGTTGGGGCAAAGAGCAGAAGGACACGGCACTGGGAAAAGATTTAAAACCTGGGCTGAAAAGTTAGAGCCTGTGAAACAAGGTCTACCCCTGTGCTGGCTGTCAGACATCCTGGCTGGGATTCAGCTCAGCTTACTCACAGGACGGTCAGACCCTCTTCCATGCACTGAGCATTTGCAATTTGGCTGGGTGTCAGGGGTGATTCTTGGATGGGAAGGAGAAGGAAACTTCTCCCTACCAGTGCAGAGAGGTAGTGGGACAGTTTTACAGCTGCTGTCCCCATCCTAAGGACTGACTAAAACATCTTGTACTGCCCTTCCCTGCTGCCCTCATTGTGGGGGATGGAGACCAAAGGAGTCACGGGCAAAGGATGCATCTTTTGGCTTCAGTTGTGCCCCTGCGATATGGTGGGAGCTCCTGCCTTGTGGTTTCTAGAAACCTCCCTCCCACCCTTGAAGACAGACCCCAGCAGTTCCAGCATCTCTATGGGGTGCAGTGGAGATGGGCTCCCAGAGCAGAAATCTGTCTGGCTGTGATCTTCTGTGGAGATGCTGACAATGTGGCAAACACACAGACCAAGCATATTGTATTATTTATGGCAGTGGTTGGGAGGAGGCATCGGTTTGGCAAAGGAGAGAAGGAGGAAATGATGAGACAGTAACAGGCAAGCCATTTTGCAGCAAGATGCATAACGTGTGGTGAAGGTCTAGCATGCAGTACTGGGTACTCTTACCATTGCCTGGCCATGGGTATTTTGAACCCTTCCGTAGTCATGACTTGCACAACTGCAGCAAAGTCACTTTTGGTGTGATCGGTCGGTAGTGTAGAAATGGTGACAACACCTCCTGCTTACAGCGACCCTCAGACCAGCCCTGCGTAGCTCTTGCACTGACTCCGATTTGGTACAAGAAGCCTGGTTTTGGCTCCTCTGCCACTGGTGTTGCCCTTATGAGCAGAGCTGGGGGTGTGACACCTATTAACTACTCAATGGCTGGGCAGTGCTGGGGAGCTGTCATCGCTACATGCTGTGTGTTGGAGTGGTAATTGCCAGGCACAGCCAGCAAGTGCTCCTCTGTTAGATCATCCCGTCTACATCTTAGCAAGCAGAGGTCATGCCTTGAACAGGGAACCTCCCCCTGGTCTAGGGACAGAAGTTACACATGAACCAGTTTAAGTGATAAAAGACTGGTTTAAACCTGTAACAGAACAGGGCTAGGGATAGACCTTCAAAAAGCCTGAGCCTGAATTGATTCAATCTTTGCAGGTTAGTCTAACCTGGCTAGGCTAAATCATTTTGCAACTGCAGAGACATCCCAGAAATGCAGGCACATATCTGCAGTGGCTCAGGCTAGAAGCCGGGAGATGCTAGAGTAGCCCTCCCTTCCCTTCTGCAGGGAGCTGAGCTGAGGGGGCATGGCCAGGCCCTGGTGGGATTCTCTCATTAGGGAGGTCTGCCTGCATGGTCCCAGGCTTTTCCCCACTGGCTGCTCAAGGGGTGGGAGTGTTGCCAGCCCCCAGCCCTGGGCTAGCACTCTGAGGCAAGGTGGGGGAGGGAGAGGTGCAATGCATGCATCAGTCGATGATACGGAGCTCTCCAATCTCTCTCCCTGTTTCATCATAACGTCTGCAGCAACCTGACAGGCAAGCAAGCCAGCCTTGGGGGGGGTGGGGGTTGATAACAGTCATTATGACCTGATTAGCAAAGCAATAGCCTCTCTCCACATTACTTTAAACTTCTTAAGCACTTTACCAGCTGACCTGTTGATTAGCTCCAAAAGCCCTAAGTGGTCACCGTTCTGTCTGCCTGTCCCAGTGAAATTGGAGAGAGAGACACACACCTCTCGGCATTAGCTATCATACCACGTGCTGGCTACAGTCCCTGCTGTGGTAGAGAGGAGGAAGCAATCTTTGCTTAAGCAACGAGTGGTGGGGGTGGGAAGCCAGTAGACCCTGCTATGCCTGCAAATCTGTGCCAAGCTCCAGCCAGGGAGCAGAGGGGAGGGGCCAGCTCCCCTGTGGAGCAGAGAGCCCCTCCAGGGAGGGGCATGCTGGGATGCTGAGGGATGTTGATTTAACTTAAACCAGCAAGGGGTCTGGGGCAGACATTGCATAAATCAGTCTGAGCCAAATCAGTTAAGTCTGATACTGCATTGAACTAGGTTTATTTCAAAGCAGTTTCAGCCTTTTTCAAACTGGTTTATGTGCACTGAAAATCTGTTCTGTTACAGGTTTAAACCAGTTTCTGATCACTTAAACCGGTTTATGTGTAATGTCTGTCCCTAGCCCAGAAGTTCAGTACACATAAACCAGTTTCAAAATGGCCGAAACTGGTTTAAGATAAACCTGGTTGAATGTAGTATCAGATTTAACTGATTTAGGTCAAACTGGTTTATGGAAATTCTGTCCCAAACCCCTTCCTTGTTCAAGTTAAATCACAGTCCCCCAGCATCCCAGCATGCTTTGTAGCCTTGGGCTGGGCTGTGCTGTCTGCTCAAGTACAGCAGGGTGCCCCCCCCCCCCGCTCTCTAGCCGCAGCAGTGAGGGTCTGCTGACAGGGGGGTGGGGGTGGGAAACCCATCTAGGGATGCAACCTGGCCTGCCTGGTGAGGGTGGAGCAGCCCCTGCCAGACTTTTCCCTACTGGAGTAGAGGGGATGGGGGGCGTGGGCCAGCAGGCTCAGGGGGGAATAAACCCCCTGTCTCCCCTCTCCCACTAGCATGGGACCCCAGCAGGGGTCTGCCCAGCTCCCCCCCACATCCTGGCCACTCCAGCAACAGGGGGTATGGCCGGAGCCAGTCCAGGCCTGAGGCTGCAGCCTGGGCTAGCTCTGACCATGCCCCCTACTGCTGGAGCAGCCAATGGGGTGTGGGATGAAGCCGGGCTTCATCCCGCAACTTTTGCTGGCGGGAAAAGGGAGGCAGGGGTGTTTAATTCCCCTTCCTCCCCCCCTCTCCTGAGGTGCTGCCCCAGCCAATGTCTGTCACACCCCACAGGGACAAACCTGGCAGGGGCTGCTTCCCCTTTCCTGCTCCAGGTACACTGCAGCTGGGGTCCCTGCAGGCCAGTGTTGGGGTTTAAACCCCTCCACAATCATACTCAGGCCTGCTGAGCCCTAGCCATGCTCCCTCTCAGCACAGCTTCCTTCTAGCTTCCTGGCCACTGCTGAAGGGAAGGGAGGGCTGCTCTAGCGCCCCTCGGCTTCTAACCTGGGCCGCTGCAGGCACGTGCCCGTTTTTCCAGAATCAAAAGTGAATGTCTGTTCGCTTGCTTCTTGCTTCAATCTACGTAGACTAACCTGCAAAGATTGAAGTAATTCAGGCTCAGGATTTTTTAATGTCTTTACTTAGCCCTGGTGACCAAGTGGAAGAAAGGAGTATAGGACTTACTGGTGTCTGATATGTTGCCTAGAGCAGGGTTGATCCTCTAGGTCTGCAGGTACTTGATTGGAAAAAAAGTTATCCTGTTCTTTAAAATGAACAGAGAGAATCAGATCCACTTATGGGGCAAGATCCCTGTTTACATAAAGCAAAGGGTTGACTCAGCGTAGACAAACTAACAGGCTGGGTCCAGGTCCAGCTCCTTGTGGCTTCTGTGCACTGTTCTGATGTCATATAAGGGCAGTAAAGGAGCTTCAAATGGTCTAGGGAGATTCCCCTGATAGTAGTGGCATAGGGCTGATATAGTTAACCCTATAAACCATGCTGTCACAGCTCCTGTTATAAAGGGCATGTAAGGACAAGCGGGGCAGGAACGTACAATCTAGGGAGCTGTATCTTTAAGAGACTCTTGCATGATCAGTGGGGACTGTTGGCTGGGTTGTGCAGAGGCTCATGTTGCATAGTGCTGTTCAGTTATGAGCGGGAGCTCATGCAAACTTCTTGGCTCTGAGTGATTACTGAACACCACAAGGAACAGGAAGTGAAATGAACTAAGCTAGTGGGATGCAACCTCCAGCCCACAGGCCAGATCCAGTCTGTGGAGTCATGTCACTGGTGGTGGACCCATACAATAATTTGAAGGATAACTGTCCTCTGAAACACTGAAAAGGCAGGTTTTTAAGTAGAACACAAAAAAGGCTAGAACCAGGATGCCAGCACTATTAGAAACTGATGCCAGAGTCCCAAGGGACTGACAAAAATGGAGGCCCCATGATAAGACAAAGCAAAACACTGGAGTAATTTGGGGTTCTAGGTGCTGCTCCCATGTCATGAACACGATACTGCACATATCTCTGACTGCATGTATCTCTGATGGGAAACAGTCATCACAAAGAGCAGTGATTTTGCAATAGGCAGCCCTGTGGCTATGTGGTGTTGTCACCCAAGATGTGAATTATGAAGGGGACATCTTCAGTGAATCCCAAAACAGAAGGACCTTCTTGCCTGGGAGGGTCTCAAGCAGACAACAGCCACAGCTGGTGGGGACAACTGAGCTCAAGGAACTTGATCCAGAATGAAGGGATTATTTTCTCTCTGAAAATTAATGGTGCTAATGTTTTGGGAGAGACCCCCAGGTCCATGCAACATTACAGAACATTTGAAGGACTATGAGCAGTGTTAGTAGGTTGTTTAAAATGGAATTACAATTCTGTATTCTATGGGCGCATCTATACATGCAGCTTACTGTGCAGTAGACTAAATTACTGCACAGTAAAGTCAATGTCTACAAGTATGTGGTAATTAGGCTGGTGTAGACTAATTTACAGTGGCATTGGATAGTCCCGTCAGACACAGGTACTATCCGACGACAGAGTAAGTTACTGCGCCTAAACACATGTGTAGACAGTGATGTCAGGATTAGTTTACTCTAGCTCAAATTGCACTGGAGTTTATTCAGTTGCATTAATTGCACATGTATATCCGGCCAGTCAGTGTTAATTATTGTTTGAAAGGAAGGTGTGGGGAACTGAACCTTTAAGCAGTTCTCACAAGAACCAGCTCCAAGCACCGTTGTGCAGGGCAGAGGCTTACGTTACAGGCATCTGAGCAGTAATGATGAGCAGACAGCTGTCAGACTGCAGTTATCAAGAGCACCACACAGCGCCCTGTCCTGTGGGATGATTCTGGATGCCTGGCAGCCCTGGAAGCACGATGCTAGGCAAGCTACTGCCTCTCCCAGTGCCAGAGAGTCTTTCTGACCTGTATTTGTATAGTGCCTGATATAAGGGGACTTGTGGTCCATGACCAGGGCTTCTAGCCAGTGCAAATAATGAATAATAATAATAATAATAATAACAACAACATATCTCAGATCCCTGTAATGATCCTTCTTCCCCTTCTCCTTCCTCTCCCCCTCTATGTAAGCTCTTGAGAGCAGAGGTAGCCTCTTATTTTGTAGTTGTATCATATCTAGGCTGATGGGCCCCTGGGCCATGCTGAAGCAGCCATAACACTACCAGGTGGTACTTTACCTGGCCCCACTTTACAGCTGACTGTGGCCCCTTCTCAGCAGATACATGCTAAATGCAGCTCATGGCTCTAGCATGCGCTGCCTCCCTACTGCCTGCTATCAGTTTGCTCAGCACCCAGGATAACTGGGCTGGCATAACACAAAGGCAACATGGTGGGGTGGCAGCTCTGCTACAGTTAAGGCCAAGATCAGTTCAGTTTGGGTAAATCTAAGCAAAGAGGCTGCAGTTACATCACCAGCATCTCGGGAGTCGTGCCACTCAGCCATGAAATGCGTGGGCGCTGCCAGCTGGAAGTGGGCAAAGGAGCATTAGTGTGTCCTTTGGAGATAAGCTCCCTGGAAAAATTTCCCCTGTGATGGTGACAGGGATTCCTGCTCAGAGGTGGCTTCCAGTGTGGCATGTGCTTCATCAAGCAGAGTATTTACTTTCTAGCTGGCAGAGTTTCTTAGCACGAAGCACTAAAAATAGCCTGCAGCTCACGAAAGCCAGTGTGCGCGGTGCCAGCCACGGGGAACGACAGCCAGGGCCTGGCTGTTGAGGAGAGTCAGCACCGGGCAGGATGAGACCTTGGTTTTGCACCATGACCTGGTTTACCCTGGAGCTTTGCCCTGCTGGGAGCGGAGGGGTGTGGGAGGGGAAACATCTGTTTAGACTGGAGGGGCTGCAAGGCGGTCACTCCAGTGCGGGTTCCCCTGGGAGAGGAGGGAAGGATGAGGGGAATGAGTGGATAAATGAAGGCGCTGCGGGGTATTTCTCTCAGTAACTGATCCTATAAACAAAGAAGGCCTTTCCCCTCCCCGCCTCCCTAGCCTTTGTCCCTTCGTGCGCAGCAGGCTGCCCTTCTGGACCAGCGGCCTGCCCAGCCATTTGTTTCCCCAGTGCAGGTGTTTGGTTCCCCTCCTTGCTCACACACCAGATTTAGTCTTGTGGCTTTTTTCCCCCTCCCTCCCACTGCCCCCCAAAGTGTGCGCCACACTGAGTCTTTCACTCCTCGCCTCTCCCTTTCTAATTATCTTCCTCCCCTGCTGCTTCTCTTGAATTGCTCCGGTTTCTCATATCTTTGGGGTCCCGCCGCTTCTTGGGGAGCTAACCTGGGAGCCGGCGTTCCTAATTTTCCCCTCTGTCATTATGCGAGAGAAGCTGCTCAGTACTAAACCTATTTGGGAAGTGGTGTCGCTTCAGTTGCGGGCATTTGCATCAGCTCAGAAGTAACAATTAGCCCACGCAGAGAGAATGTAGGTTAAAATAATGAGGAAGGTCTGTACTGAACTGCCAAAAGCCAAGCAGCCCAGGGTTGCGAGATCCATTGATTTCTGAAATGGCCGCCTTGTTTCTGGAATTGCACAGGTCACCCATCAGTGCCTGCGTTTCCGGTGTCTGCACCCAGTGGCGTTGCCCGGCACGGTGTGTTAAAGTCAGGGGAGATGGGGAATCTGCCCCCTTCCCTGCACCGGCGCCAACCGCGAGAACTCAAAACTCATGAGTCAGATTCCCCGAATCATGAGATTGGCTTGAATAAACATGAGCTCTTACCAATTATTATCTATTTTTTTAAATTTGCCCTCTGGTTTTTAAGCCTGTAGGGTTGCCATTTTCAAGCTTTTAGCTGGACCCAGGAGAGCTAGAAAAGTCCCTTTAACATGCAAGCTGAGAGTCAGCTGGATCTTGCAGGTTAGGTTTTAAGGAAAAACTTAACTATGGAGAGGTTTGTGAGAATAGGCAGCATTGGGACTGCCTCTCTCTCCCTTCTCTGTTAGCTTCTTTGTGCTGTTGGGAAGCAGGGTTTTTGTAGGAGGAGGTGTGGGCCCAGGAATCCTGGATTCATTGCAGTCATTGAGGGTGGAGACGGACAATTTGGGATGGAAAAGGTTGGTCTTATGAGCAGGACACAAGTCTGGGACTCATGGCATCTGGGTTCTATTCTTAGCTGAGCTGCAGATTTACTCGGTGATGTAGGGCAAGTCACCTAGTCTCTGTACTCCTCACTTGCAGCCCTGTGAAATATGGTTTAATACTTTCCTCCCACTCTTTGTCTTCCCTGTTTGCTTAGACTGGAAATGTTTCCTGGAAGAACCTACCTATTACTATGTCTGTGTACAGCACTGAACACAACCGGGACCAGGCCCTGAATAAAAGCTGTAGGTGGTCCTGTGGCTGACATGACTATGCAGTGCGGAAAGCTCCTCAGGGTCCCCTCATGGGTACTCATGTGAGCCACCTCTCTGGTTTGAGTTGGGAGCTCCCCAGCTCTTGGGTTGTCCACCTTTTGAGCCAAGTTCAGATGAACCCCAAATCAATGACCAACTTCAGCAAGACCTGGGTTAGCTACCGATATCTCATGGTTTCAGTGTGCAACTCTACATGCCCAGCTCCACTCAAGTTATATCTATACGTCGTACCCAGTGCCCCCAGAGAACAGGAAGAACCTATCCTGCCTTATGGTGGCACTGAGGAATCCCAGTGTGGGATTTAAGGGCCTATTGTTGGAGGAGTTGTGCAGGCAACTAAGTGTATGACCCTGCCTGAGGGAGCTTAGATCTAGATATCAGAAAGGCATGATAAGCCGATAAAACACACAAAGTTGTCAGTGTAAGGCAGTGGTTCTCCACCTTAGTAAACTCAAGGCACCCCTTGGAAAATGCCAGCTCTTAGGTTTCACTTATTTCTTGAATATGTTGCAAAGAACTCAGACAGACCACAGCTGGTCAGAATGTCTTCGACACTGTGGGTTCCTGTCTGAAATCGCTGGGTTTAATCTTGTGAAACATGTGTTGGTGTTCGCACACCTAACAGCACTAATATTGCACAGCACCTCATGGCACACTTCAAAATATCTCATCTACCCCAGGGTGCTGCAGGACCCCGCTTGAGAATCCCTGCTTGAGAATCACTTGGAAGGACCAGGCAAATGGAGCAAGAGCACCTGAGTACTCTGGGAATGGGGTGTGTTTGAAGAGATAGGTTTGGATTCAGTACCAAACACCAAGGCTAGGGATAGAAGTTGCACATAAACGGGTTTAAGTGATCAGAAACTGGTTTAAACCTGTAACAGAACAGAAGTTTAGTGCACATAAACCAGTTTCAAAATGGCTGAAACCGGTATGAGATAAAGCTGGTTGAATGTAGTATCAGACTTAACTGACTGAGCTCAAACCAGTTTATGGAACTTCTGTCCAAAATCCCTTCCTGGTTTAAGTTGAGTCAGAGTCCCCCAGCATCCCAGCATGCTCTGCAGCCCTGGGCTGGGCTGAACTGTCTGTTCCAGTGGAGCATGGCTGGCCCCACCCCTCTGCTCTCTAGCCAGAGCAGGAGTGGGGGCATAGCCAGACCCCAGCCCCTCTAAGGTGAAGGGGGCAGGGAAGACATTTATCCCCTCTCCCTCCCCTGTCCCACCAGCATGGACCCCAGTCCCACCAGCAGTGGGTGGCGGGGGGGACCCTGACATGGGCTGCTCCACCCCGGGCAGGCAGACCCTGGCTCGGGTCCTGCCAGTGGGATGGAGGGGGGAATTAAACACCCTGTTTCTGCTCGCTTTATTCTGCTGCCAGGGCTGGCCATGCCCCCTGCTGCTTGAGTGGCGAGGGCCAGGGTGGGAAATGCCTGGCGAGGGCTGCTTCCGCCTTTCCCCTCCAGCACACTCAGCTGGGGTCCCAGCAGGCCAGGATGGGGGTTTAAACTCCTCCCCAATTATGCTCAGTCTGCCAGGGCCTGGCTAGACCACCACCTCAGCACAGCTTCCCTGCAGCTGAAGGCTCGCTCTAGTGTCCTCCGATTTCTAGCCTCAGCTACTGCAGGCATGTGGCTGCATTTCCAGAATCGAAAGTGGATGTCTGCTCACTTGCAAATCGGTTCAATCTATGCAGGTTAGACTAACCTGCAAAGATTGAATCAATTCAGGCTCAGGCTTTTTGAAGGCTCTTTCCTGCCTATGCAGGGGGTCGGACTCGATGAGCTATTGAGGTCCCTTCCGACTCTAACATCTATGAATCTATGAATCTATGAATGTCTGTACTTAGTCCAAGTGTAAGATTGCCAGTCTCAGTTCCCTGAAGGAGGGCTGAGGCAGGAGAGCATGCGGTGTATGTGATCACTAGTGTGTGTGTGTGTGTGTGTGTGTGTGTGTGTGAGAGAGAGAGAGAGAGAGAGAGATGATTTAGTACAACTCTCTAGGTATGTCCTGTACTCGCCTCTCCTTCAAGGTCTTGGCACCATCACATTTCTCAGTTGAGGAGCCATAGGTGTGAGCCTACAAAGTGATAGTCTATCAATTGTGAAAGCCATTTACTTCTTGCTGGCTCTGCAGATTTCTAGTGCCTGAGATTGCAGACCTAAAAGTTTATCTTACTGGATGAATTTATATGGGGCTGTGATACCGGATGGTGTTATATAGCTCTAAGTAGTTACTTGAAGCCTCTGTAGGCTAATAAAATGGTATTAATTGTATTGCTAAGGTTGCATTTTAAACATTAAATTATGGATTACTTGATAGCATCATGAAAACCCAGCGTCATGGCATGACCTGACCATTATCTATTAAAATGGCTAAAGCATCATCCTGCAGTCTGCTGTGATTGTTTTAACCCTTTGAGTCTTTTCTTCGTATTATATTATTTCCTCAAGCTGGTAGAGATCAGCGGGGGTTTTTTTCTTTCTCTCTCCCCTGCAACATCATGGATATTTTCCTATATTGTTCCTGAGATATATTTTATCCTCACAATGCTTTTTAGCCTGCCAATGTCAGGTATCAAACAAATGCACAGCAATTTTCCCCCTTGCCTCCTCGGAAACTAAAACTCATGTTGATTTTAGAGGCCTCAGTTGTATCTTTCTCTCCTGGTTTTAAAGGGGATGCTTGTTTAGAAGTAGGAGGAGGCAGTTTTGGCTTCCCAGCTTATTCACGCTGAGGACAACAGCCGTAATATCTGGCGTTTTTCATCTGTCACACGTACTTAGGGAGCATGACACTTCTATTTCTATTTTTGACAAGGGGAAACTGAGGCACAGATAGCAACTAGTCCAGGGTCCAATGACAGAGCTCAGAATAGAGCCCAGGTGTCCTCCTAGTCCTCAGTGAAGACTTGGCATGTGTGTGCAGTGCCGTGCAGATAGCACGTGGCACTGCCAGTAACAGTAACCTCACCCTGCCTCTTCTCCCTGGTGAGAATTAGCTACAGCACCCACTGACTGGGCCCAGCTCACTTGCCCCTTCCACCAGTCAGTGCATGCAAGACGGGCTCCATGCCCACATATTTGCTCCCAGTACCACAAATTCACACCCCCGTGGGTGCTTCTGGGTGACTCGCACCATCTCCCTTCTGCTCCGTGGCTGTAAAAGGGAAGTGACAACCCCGCGGGAGGGAGGCCAGTCTGTCTTGTGGTTAAGGTGCAGGAGTCGGGCCAGCTGTTCTAGTTCTGGTCCTGTTGCAGACTACCGGAGAGCAGCTTCACACAAGGCACCCAGGACTATTTTTTTCCTCCCCAGATGTAAGCACCTGAAGTTAGGTATCTGCGTTCATGCCGAGGCACCTGAGGAAGTCGCCTGGTTTTCAGAGGTGCTAAGCACCCAGCAGCTCTTGTTAGCTGTCTTAGCAGGAAGCTCAGGCCCCTCATTTGGATACATGGTTTAAACTTTTTTTAATCTGTTTTGCTCAAGGCTGGCAGCGTGATCTAGGGGTTAGAGCTCTGTGCCAGGGACCAGGAGACCTACCTCCAAATTCTGGATCAACCTTTGCGATGCCACGCGACATCAGGATAAGCACTCACCTTCCAGTGCTGCGGTAATGTCTGATGCCTAGCGCTGGGAGAGGATTCATGTCTGAGGATCCCAAGCAGAGAGAGGTGCTGATCTCCAGGCGATCAAGTCAGCAATTCAAGGTACATCTGCCCCATGATGGTCTCACCCCTTTCCTCAGCATTTCACCTCTATCTTGCGCTGGGTTAGGCATCTTTTCATTTAGCTGGATGGATTCTGAAATTCAGGCAAAGAATCATCACCATCCACTCCGAGAAGCAGCCTAAGCAGTCAGGACCTGCTAACGCCAGGCTGAAAATCATACCAGGGTTTAGGAGTGGTGTTGCTCAGTAATGCCTTACACCCCCTTTAACATCTGGCCTTTCATTACTACACAAAGACTGAGCTCCCTTCTTTGCCCTTTGTGACCGCCCACCTTTCAAATGACATCAATGGAGTCTGCCTTGACTTGGGAGGCATTTATTCATTTTATGCCCCAGTTCAGTGACCACAGTTCAATGTGGACTCCAGCCCTCTCCTCAGACTGAGTCAGGCACATCTGTATTAAGGCCTTCAGCCAGAAATGGGCTGTACTCAGTGGCCCCCAGCAGTGGCTAATTAAATGAAATCTGTAGCTATGTTACACCAAGGACCTGAGCGACTAACAATGGCTCATGGCACTTATCATCTTAAGTGAAATCATAGTGTGAAAACCCAGGCTCTCGTCCCTTGGAATCCTCCAAAAGAGGTAAAAGGCTAAAGCGTGTTGTGTTGTGACCTTGGCTTTTAGACTAATCAAACTAGTTGGTGTTTTCTTTCAATTTCCTATTAAAATAGGTTTCTGTCCCTGATGGCAAGTTGACATTATATCCCCATAATGCTTCTTGTATTATGGAGTGTTAATTTATCTCGGAAGCCAGTGGCAGCTGCTCGAGTTGCAAGTGGGAATTTCTTCCCTTTTGTTTTGGAGATTGCTCCACTGAACTCTGGTTCAAGGGTTGATTTAAGTGGATTTGCATTACAAATTGATGAGATATTTCCTATAAGTGAAATGATTAAACATGGCACTTTTAATTCTTTCCCGTTTGAAACCCATTAATCAGTTCCGAGCACCTTAATAAACCCCTTTTTGTAGCCGCTGGTTGAGTCTGAGGGCCTGAACTGTGTTCCTGCTTAGATGGAGATGAATTGGGGAAACTCCAGTGAAGTCAATAGAGTCACACTTGGTGTAAAACCAGCGTCATATTTATATTCCTCTGGTCCCGCTAAGGTCACAGTTAGGAATAAGGCTGAAATGCCAAGTAAACTCATAGACACTGTATCAGCCCAGGAGGATAGAGGTAATAGCTTAACAGTCCAATTCACAAAGGTATTTAGGCACTCAGCTCCTAGTTAGACACCTCCCTTGAAATCTATAGTAAGGAGTTAGGCCCCTAAATTCTCTAGGGAATTAAGAAAAGGATCAACTTTGCTCCCTGCAGTAATTGTTGGAAACCTTGCCACTGGTACTAGGACCTAAAATGTTTTGTAGCAACCTTTAACTCCATCCCAGTGGGTAAGTCTGTAGGAATTTGTACTCCCCAATGCATGTAGGAACCCTCTGGAGGCCAAGATGATGGGAGCAGGAGGGGACATATGAAATGAATGGGTATTTCCTAGAGGTGGTTCCATTCTCAGACTCTCCAAGTTTTAAACTCAATATTCCTCACCCCTCAAGGAGCCCAATCTCTCTAAGCAAAGCTAAAGAGAGTCTGAACTGCAGATTTGGGATACAGATCCAGCTTTTGAACCTCTGTGAGGTTCGTGGGGCCTTCGGTGTAAAATAGAACAAGCCTATTTCAGAGAGTCCCCAACTATGGAATTGGGACCCTGAACCAGTCTCCACCACCTGGTTAGAAGTGGTCACACAAGGAATGTCCACTGGGTGGTCCAAAGTGTCCACCCTGTCCACCCACTGTGGTTTGTATGCTCCAAAGAAGGGAATGTATGAGGAACACGGCCTTGGAGTCATCCCTTCTGGCTGCTCTCAAGCGTACCAGAGACTGAGGTCTCAAGAGCAGCTGTAGAAAGGCTTCCCAGAGCAATCTCCTCAATGGTGAATTTTTTTGGATTTGAAGCATGCTCAGCAGTGCCCAACCAGGACCTACTGCCACCACTTTGCCAATGTACCCAAAAAAGTTTAGTGCTATATATGACTCTCCTTGTTTCGGGTCTTGTTACAAGCTCAAAGTAACGACCAGATTCCTCTTTCCGCTCAAAGTAACGACCAGATTCCTCTTTACCTCAGGTATGAGCATGCCTACACATGTGCTTTAATGTGCATTAGCCTATTTTAAAGTGCATGACCATGTTACTTAAAAATCATGGTTTTTTAGTTAATGTATATTAAAGTAGGCTAATGTGCATTAAGCATCACTTAAAAACCATGGGCTCCTACAGATGTGCAGGGAGCCTGCTCTGCCGTGCTGGAAATCCAGTGTGTTGGAGCAGACTAGATTAATCAAGTCTGCCGGAGCACAAACATTGACATGTCCGGCAGCCGTCCACATCGTGTGCATCAATGTCCCCGTGCTAAAAAAATGGCAGTGGGGCACTTTGAACTAAAACGCGTTTGATGAGGTTTAGTTAAAGTGCCCTGCCACCCTTTTTCAGCACGGGGATGCTGATACACGTGATGCACAGGTGCTTTTAATTAGCACAACTTGCTAATTAAAGCACTCGGCATCGAAACCCAGAACACGTGTAAATATGCCCCATGCTCTTGAGGTAATGCTCATTAAGACAGGCTAATGTGCATTTTCCTAGTACCTTGCAATGGAGGTACTAGAATTAATGCGCATTAACTAAAGCGTGTTCATGCTCATGTAGATGTGCCTCTGTGATCAAACCTGGCCCTAGAGGCTCATCCACCTGATTCAGCCAATACTGCTGCATCCTAGTTACAGGGTATTTGTGGTTTGGTTTGGTTTGGTTTGGTTTGGACAAGAAACAAAGTGGCACTTTAACCCAGAAGTGTTTGCATCTCTTCTAAATGAATTTGTTGCTGGGAGGGATTTGGTGCAAAGTGACCTAGACAGTAAACCAAAGCCAGTGCTTGCCCAAAGCACTGAGAAGTGAAACTACTAGGTTTGGCGCAGTTGCCCTGCAATCTGGATCCACAGACAGGAGTGGGGTTGGCTCCATTAGTCCTGGGTCTTTACAGGGCCAGCCCCTGCCTATTCCCATGGCCTGGCTCCTCTCTCTCATCTCTTCCCACAACTTTCTCAGCCTCATTCGTGCGCATTCACCTACCTTGGGAAGCCAGCTCTCTGTGGCTCTGAGGCTTCTGACCTTAAACTCTACTCCAAATTTTCTATTTTTATTTCCTCTTTCTGCAAATAAATGCACAGCCTTTCTCAGATTCCTCTGCAGATATGCTTTGTATGGCACTTCCCAAATAGGTTCTCACCTCTAAACTGGCTTTCAGCAGGTACATTTGCTGGCTGCTGGGATGTGATTGAGAATTTCAACAGACCTGTTCATGCCGAGGTGAGCCGCTGATTGCCAAGACCTGCAAGGTTGATACTTCTCTGCGGTGGTCAGTTCATGCTATTGAAACGGAGATTTCTTTGTCCTTTTTCTTAAGATCAGCACCTTGAAGTCCACGGTTTAAGTGGGTCACTTCTGATGCCTTTGTGGGAGGTTGGTGATAAAGAATTTGTGGACGTGTGACTGCGTAATCAGCAAACTAACAGACAGCAAGAGAAATCCACTACTGCTGATGAGCGACCCTGTAAAGATTTAGAGGCTTGGTTTGGAGGAGCATCTGAGAGTTCAGATGCTTCTCTGAAGCTTCGCCAAACCTCTTTGGCCTGGAAATGAAATAGGGAAGTGTAACAAGATTAGGCTGTCTAGTGAGATTTATGGTCTTTCCTGGCTCCAGCTGGGTCAGGAATACCACATGACCAGTCTTTCTCGCAGCATTTTGGAGCTTCTGCTTTCAGATGAAATCAAGAAGTGATGCAGCATGGAAAACTTGGGTTATTTTTATTTTTGAAGTTACCCGTGTTTCCTTTTTGAGACCTCAGCCCAGATTAGGGCCTGGTTCAGCTTCTGTTGGTGCACCTTGGTTGGGCTGCTGTGTCTTATTTACTCCCATGTGACCATCCCAAGCTACAGCACAGAGATGTGACTCACTGGTGGTGGAAGAGTTCAGCAGGGGAAT
>NW_005842056.1:1864824-1865519 GCF_000455745.1 Alligator sinensis
TTAGTGGGGGTACACTGGCATAGCTCCATGATTTACATGGAGCTGTTAACTCCTGCCAGCTCTGAGTCGAGTCTCATAGCAATCCAGCTATGCCACAGTGGCACCATGTGTCACCAGCATTCAGGAATGCTGCTGCTCGGTGTGCCCAGCAGACTTCTATCACTGGCAGTCTTAGCGTATCTCCATTGCTTCTGCAGTACGTTTAAGGATGCCTCTGAGAAGCGTGACCTGCCTCCTCTGACTATGCAGGTACCAGATCCCAAGATGAGGCAGTGAAGATGCCCTGCGGATGCCCTCTAGCAGTGCTCTTGAGATCCGTCTCCAGCGTGTTTAAGCGTGGCAGCAGGCAGATGCCCTCAGCAGCACTATACCTAGACTCTTGGCAACCTTTTGCCAGAGATAATGATAATAATAATAAAAATTACCATTTTCAGGCCCCCTTTCTGTCCAGGCCCTGGGCGGCCTCCAGGTTTTCCCATGCCTGTGCCTAGCCCTGGCCCTCAGTGTAGCTTTTCTGCATCATTTTGGGTTTAGCATGTGTGGGTAGGCAGAACTGTGACCATGGGCAACTGCTGCCTCCCAAGTCTGGGGGGGCACCAGATTGCCAATGTGGGGGGTGGGGGGCGGTTCTCCAGCTGCCGATCACTGGCACTTCCAGTTTTGCGGCTGGGGCTTCCAGGGGGGGGCCAGCTGAT
>NW_005842056.1:1865692-1866633 GCF_000455745.1 Alligator sinensis
CAGGTCCTGCGCATCTCTGCAGTTTCTGCGTGTCCAGGAATGTATTTGCCTATCTGCTTCCTTTCTTGCAGCAACCAGCTGAGACCAGGCTGGCATCTAACTTCCCAAAAGACCGCTCCGCTGCCTGCTTGCTCAGTTTGTGGCTGAATAAGTGAGCTGTGGCTCAGCGGGCTGTTTGGAGCGGAAGCAGAGAGGAAGGGTGGTCTTGTGGTCGAGGTGCTAGCCTGCAATGCAGAAGGGCTTCTGCCTGACCTTGTCATTTGCAACGTGCCCTTGGGCAAGTCATTTAAACTTTGTCCTGTCCCGCAGGACAGTTCCCTGGAGATTGTTTGACTATGTTCGGGAACCTGTTAGTGCTACAGTCATACAAATCATTGTTGTACCAAATCATTTTTACGGTGTATTGTAGAATAACTGGTAGTCATCCAAGTCAGTAGGTTCTAGTCCTGTGACAAGAGTATGAACCACTGTCACAGACAATGTGATACACCCAACCGATGAAGTCACCTCTCTTACCGGGCCTCCCAGGAGTCAGGCTTTCACTACATTGAGTTCCACCTCCTTTGCTTCCTGTTTGTTTAAAAATCCCTTGACAGTGCTCCTTGAAGTCATTCCAAGCATCCTCTCTTATCCCATTGACGGGAGAGCATAAGCTGCTCATCATCCACTTTCCCTGCCAGAGTTAGACCTGGCATGAAATATAGCTAAAACTGTTTATGGCAGCAACTGCGACTGAATCACTGATCATTCACTTTTATAGCTCTGTGTAGGAGGAGATATCCGCCTTCCTTTGAAAAAAAAAAAATCAGTTCACCTAACAAATAAAAATAAATGATGTTAGGGAGGGAGGGAAGTGTAAGGGACCCCTTGATAGCTCTTGATGCCCTCAGGAACAGTCGCAAGGTAATCTCAGCTCAAGATGAGACAGCCTGATTTTGTAG
>NW_005842056.1:1866678-1900141 GCF_000455745.1 Alligator sinensis
GGGAAAGCCTTGGGAAGAGAGATGTATACCAGATGGTGTTTAAGCATCTGTTACCTAGGTCTACACTTTGCAGCACATTTACTTGGTTGGGAGGAAGTTTCTGGACAAGTTGCCAGTCAGGAGCATAATTATTGGAGGGGAGGGAGAGAAGTACACGCTGACATGCCGGTGTCCTGGTGAGGGGCCGTTCGGACCAGGTGTTGGCTTGGTTTATGGCAGGCATAAAGGGGTGCAGATGTTCCCTCCCTCTGCTACAGTACCAAGCCTCAGGATGGGGCATGGGGCTGGCCTAGGCAGGCCTGGAGGATGTCCTATATCTGTTGGCATGCTAGGCATAGGTTTGAGGGCAGGGAAGGGTGTGAGCGGCTCTCTCTGCCTTCCTGAAGTGAAACATTTTGCACTGAAACTTTTTCTTTCAGCCATACATGCCGACTCAGCTGCACTGAAGCATCTGCTAATAAAGTATTGATCTTATTTTTATTTGTATTTGAAATGAAAATGTCTGCAACGCTCCAAACGGCCAGTTTTAACATTCTCCAAATGCAATGTTTTGCTTTTTCTATTCAAAGCAATGCTTTGCTTCCATATTTCCTTGATACGCATTTTTAGGCAGTTCACACATTTTTAACAGCTCAAAATCAAAACTCGGTACTTCAATCTGAAACGGTTTCATTTTTTTTCCCCTGAAAACTTTCCGTTTGCATTCTGAAAAAGGGCATTCCTTCTTCATCCCCAAATGGCCTGGGAAGTCAATGCATCCGTGTTTGCATCCGATGCAAGCAGGTCTCCGTCAGACGGCGGGCAGCAGTCGTGAAGTCAGAGCCACCCTCTGCCCCTACATACAATATTGTTGGCTCTTGCTGTTATGGGGAAGCTTTAGCAAAGACATGGGGCTTGTAGCCTGGGAGGGTCTGTCTGTAGGCAGCTGCACCCCCAGCCGGGCTGGGAAAGGACACCTCCCCCTGGCCAAGCCACTGAGTACTGTGCTGAGCTTATCTCGGCAGGAAGCGTCTCTTTGCCTTTCTGACAATGGTTGAGTTGTCGCCAGTTCTTTGTGAGCTGGGACTGAAGAAATCCCCAGGCCCCTGACTGTGCCCCACCTGAAAAAAAAATGGTGCCAACACTCCCTTTCTCTGCCTATGGTGGATAGTTACAGATCCCAGCATAGATGTCATTAATCTCTGAAGTGTCTGTTCACCAGGCTATTGAATTGTGGTTCATTTCCACCCCGGGTCTGTCATTACTTCACAGCGGGACTGCAGAATAGAAGGGCAGCCTTTGAAAGCAATGCTACAGGAGGTCAGGCATTTGCGCCTCTCAGCCAGTGGAACCATCCGGGCCTCTTTCTTTCTTTCTTTTCCCTTTTCTTTTCCTTTTACTAACTCCTCGGCATCTCCTCACCTCGACTCTCTACATTGCTGCCTTGGGCTCTCTAGCTAGAAGCTGATTGAAAGCCTGTGCATGCCAAGGGGAGTTTTTCTTTTGGACTTCAGCATGCTTTAGAAGGGGCCTTCAGGTAGGCAAGAGCCCCCACTCTCATTTGCAAACACCGGGAAGTTTTAATTGATGTTTCCACACGTTTACCCCAGCTCTGCTTCTTGGGGAAACAGGGTAGCACAAGGGGAGCAGTGATGAGTGAGGGGGGAAAAATGATCCAGGGCACCTAACAGCCTGTTAAAAGTCCCACCTTCCTTGGGAGACTCGCCTCCCACAAGATTGCTGGGGGAAACTTCCAGGAGACTTTCTCACCGCACTTTCTATAGCCCAAAGGAGATAGGAAGAGGCCCCCCTCAACCCCTTCCATCTAAATCCCACACGGTTCGGAAATCTCCCGTCTACTTGTGTATTCAAGGAGCAGAGGTGGTTTTGATACGCTAGGTGAAGGCAACAATCTGCACTTTACTGTGATGGCTTGGAAGACGGCTGGCGGACTAATTTAATATAGCTTGGTCTCCGTTCTTTTAATTATGTCTTTATAGTCTTTTAATTAGCCACAGTCCTACTAATTTAAACCACCCTTGTTCGGAGAGACTTCTGCTCAGCAGCTGTTCGCACTCAAAGCTTTTGCTGGGTTGGAAAGAGGAGCTTGGGATCTTTGTTTCTATCCTCCAGGCTGGTTTTTTTTCTTTTTCTCCTGCATCAGCAAAAGGCTGCAGAGCAAAAATGGTTCCTCTGAGATGGAGGAATGTGACTTAAAACAATTATTGCTGTCTGGAACCTGTTTACTGGGCCCAGACAATAAAAATCCATGGTGCTGCTGTTTGCATATGGTGTAACTTCTGCCCGTATTTAAAGAAGACAGGGATTAGAAAACGCAAGGAACCTTTTGACAAGCCTCTTTCCACAAATGCAGGTTACAAAGAGTCCCTGCAGCAAGGTTAAATTTAAGGGACAATTATGATTCCTGTGATAAAGGAGAAAGGCTTCAGCTGTTATAATTAGTGTAATCAACCTGCCTATGAGCTCCTGTCATGGTCCAAGATGCCCTTGTGCTGGGCACTGTACAGACCCGGAGCAAAAGGAGGGACTCTGCCCCCAAGGCCATGGTTTGGGACTAGGGAGCTGAACCCTGGTGTCTCCCTGTTTGGCTGTAGACAATCTCTGAGGACCTAGGCATGATGCTAAGGGCTCGATGCTCAATAGGGCGAAGGCATCAAAGTCCTGCCTAACTGCTGCATAGATGTCTAAGTCCAAAATTCAGATCTTTGAGGCCCCAGGCCTGCTAATGACCAACCTTGGTGTCTAAAAGCCGCAAACCATCTATATTTTCATTAGGAAGGTTCCCAAGGTTTTGCTCCTGAGCATGCCCAGAATTGCAAGGGTCCCGACTGCTCAGCAGCTCAGTGATGTACCTATGCCGAAGCCCTGCCAGGGTCCACCACAGCCAGGCATGCCTCCGTGTTGCTTGCCTCCAGGATCTCACAGGTCACATCCTGGATCAGGCCTCGCACACAGCAGTGGTGGCAGCAACCGTCTTTTACCCAGCCGCTTGGTTGTTAGAGCATTCACCCAGGATGTGGGACTCCCATGGTCAGGTCCTTCCTCTTCCTGAGAGACCTGAATATATCTTCTAGTTTCCAGGCAAGTGCCTTAACTGCCAGAGTATCAGCGAAACCAGGATTGGGGCGCTCCACCCCGCAGGCTGAAACTGTTCAGAAGGCATTCAAGATTCATGGGATCTGAGCGAGTGAATACAAAAGCAAGCATGACTGTTTTCTCATGGCACAGTCACTCACTGAGTGCTGGGGAGAGGCCTGCACCCCAGCCCTGCTCTGAGCACTGCTTGTGCCTGTTCCCTGTGAAATACAGCAACGCTCCCCGGAGCAGGGGCTGGAAGCCACAACTCCCCTCGTCTAAGTGTGAGCCCTAACCATCCGGCTGCTAGCTTCATGAGGCATTGTGGGAATGCATGGGGTAGAGATGCATGGGGTGGATTATTTGGGTTCCTCCAGCTCCTCCTCCCCAAACTCACAGGGGACCGCAGTACCGGACAATGCAATTTACTGGCTTAACCTGCCTTCTCCACCCTGCTGTGTACTGGTGTCCAGGGTCTGGCATAGGATAAGATGCCTTGGGAAGGTTGTTTCCTGTGAGACGCTGGAAATAAGGCCTGGAGGGTGAGGAGCAGAGCAAGAGTCACCCACGAAGACTAAAAGGAGAGGTCCTTACTGTCTTTCCTGAAGGAAAATGGTGACACTGTGCCATCCATTAGAGGAGCAGTCAGGAAGCTGTGAGTTAATGTTAAAGGAGCTTCATTGCCTGCAAGAAGTGAGGGGTGGAGGGAAGGGGAAAGGACAGAGCCCCAAACACAGCTCTGGTCCAAGGGGCGAAAGTCTAGGATGAGACTGTGTGGCTCCGTGAACAGAGGTCTTCAGTGACTTTGCTCACTTGCAAGCACGCTCTTGTTTTTTTGCTACCAGGAATGCAAGCACAGCCGGGAATTTCCAGGCCAAGCTGAGCGTGTGCGTCAGCAGCAGTAACCCTGGCCTGAGCCGTGGAAATGTAAAGTAAAAACATTTCAAATGGGGCTCGGTTCACACTTCTGTCTTTGAGGCACAGAATAGTGAAATCCGGCTCCTGCTCCGTCACCTCCGCAGGGCTGGCAGGGGGAAAGGGTGCTAAAAATGCCTGCACTTGCAAACAAGTGTTTGAGAAACTGCTGGTTGCTCAGAGCCCGGGCAGGGCAGGGGATTACAAAAGCAGGATTCTTGGGCCAGATTCCTCTTGGCTTGTAGTAGCCATGTACACCAGAGCCAAGTGGGGATAGTGCACTGCTTGAGAGTGGCAGTGCCTCACATTCACTGGAGGCGTTGAAGCAGAGGTTGGACAGGCACGAGGCAGGGGTGATGTAGGCCTATGTTCTACTCTAGGGATTTCTCAGGCTTCTGGGCTTTGCTGGTTGCCCCTGACCCCCTTTCTGCTACATGCACATGGGTGTTTTTGACCCTGTCTTAGAGGCATTGAGTGTTGGCTGTAGTCAATACTGGGGATCAGGACTGGGCTGTGCCAAGGCTCCTGTTGGCACCAAAGCAGGAGTCTCTTGGCTAGAGGGTCTTGCCCCTTTGCTCAGCGTCAGACCGATTGGCATATTCGGGGCCAGGAAGGAATTTTACCCCATGATCAGATTGGTCCAGACTGTGGCAGGTTTTGCTTTCCTCTGTAGTGGGTGGGGGTGACCTTCTACCTGGGATCTCTTGAGTGTATATATTAACATCCTTTTACAGAAGCAAGACGTTGCCTGCTGTGGTCCCCCTGCTTTACCAGTGGTAAGTTAGGGTGTTATGTCTTCCATTGTGTCAGGGTTGGCAGTAGTTTTATGAAGAGTTTAGATTACCTAGGATGGTTTGGATAGGAATGATCCTGCCTGGGGTTGGACTAGATCAGTGTTTCTCAACCTGTGGGTTGCGACCCAAACGTGGGTTGCAAGAATATATGAAAGGGTCATGAACAAACTTTAAAAATGGATCAACAAACTTTGAAAATGGATTCTCCTTTAAAGGAGAAATAAATATGGGAAACCATGGCTTTTCCCTTGCAAGCTGGCAGAGCTCCAGACTGCAAGGGGCTGCACACTGGGGGGGCTGGGGCCAGGGGGCAGCAGGTTGGGAGTGAGGGGCACTGGGTCAGGACTGGTCATGGATGTTTACAAATGGGCCCTAGTACAAAAAGGTCGAGAAGTGAACCACTGGACTAAATGACTTTTGGAGGTCCCTTCCAGCCCTACTTCACTGTGATTTCTATGATTTCATGGGAAAATTTGGGCCCTTGGAGTCTGGTTTTTGGCTGTTTATTCCTACTAGTTCCCATCTGTCTGTGACCCAGTTTACACATCTTTAGAACGTGGGGTGTCATTGAGGTTAATATATATTAAGACAAAAAAGTGCTGCCCAATAGCACTGTGGATTATTAAGCTACAAGCAAATGCCTTGTTTGTCCTGAAATAAACCACTTTATCCAGCAACAAAGTGGAGCTGTTTGGATGTCCATGTCCCCTGTCCCAGGATAAATCCTAAACAGGTTCATAGAATATGAACTACTAACAGTTTATCCCAGGACATTGCAAAGTGTGTCTGAATGGTTATCCTGGGATTGCATCGTTGAATCAATGGCAGAAAAGTGGCAGTGCATTCATTGCTCACTAAACACCTTATTACCAGGGTGCTGTGTGTACAAGCCAGTTGTGGAATACTTCTGTTTTGGGACAAACATAGGCATAACTTGTCAAGGGACATATGCAGTGTCTGTTTCTAGCCTTAGTGTGGTGGGTGAGCTATACTAAAGATGTGCATATAATTTGTTTTCATAGTTTCATAGTAGGTAGGGTCAGAAGGGACCTGAGCAGATCATCAAGTCCAACCCCCTGCCATGGCAGGAAGGGATGCTGGGGTCAAATGACCCCGGCTAGGTGGCTTTCTAACCTTCTTTTGAAGACCCCCAGGGTAGGAGTGAGCACCACTTTCTTTGGAAGTTGGTTCCAGCTCCTAGCCACCCTGACTGTGAAGTAGTGCCTCCTGATATCTAGCCTGAATCTACTCTCCGTCAACTTATGACCGTTGTTCCTTGTTACCCCTGGTAGTGCTCGGGGGAACAGGGACTCTCCCAGTGCCTGCTGGTCCCCCTTGGCAAGTTTATAGGCAGCCACCAGATCTCCTCTCAGAATTTTAAACTTAGTGAAATTATTATTAGTTTAATAACAGGACTACAGGACCTCCAAGCAGCCCCAAACATAGACAAAGGCCCGATTATTCTAAACTCATGAAGACAGACAGTCTTAGCTGAGAGGAACTTACAGTTCAACTATAGGACAAAAGACACCAGACACTTATAATGTTTTTCCTTTGTATTCATTCCCAACACTATGAAACCTCTGTAAGCAACCAGTAAATGTGAATTTGTTGTATAGGGAACTAGAGCTGTAACGTAAGGACAGTCAAACAGTCTCATTCTAGTGGCTCACTGCGAGTGAGAAGGGCTGGAAAAAGGCAAAACAGAGAAAGAAAGTCAGAATTGTGGGATTCATTATCGTCAGTTCATTGGCTGTTGTGCACAAGTTTTGAAACCCGACTTGATCTCTAGAGTATAGTGAGAGGCCATTAATTTGCAAACTGGATTGGTGTGTCAAATGCAATTAGGGTAATCATGGAAATTTCATCACAGTATGTACTTCTAGGGTTTATCTTCAAAGCCATTGCAATTGGTTGTGGGGGAAAAAGCACGACAGTCTTTTAGACTGTGGCCCTTTTCTTTTCTTTTCTTTTCTTTTCTTTTCTTTTCTTTTCTTTTCTTTTCTTTTCTTTCTGTTTCCTTTTCACATAAAAATGAAGCCTTTACAATAGGAGATGTGGCAGCATCCTCTGTTGTAAGATCGTTGTTGACTGTTGGGGATTACCAGGAGCCCGGGTGAGAATGGCAGAGGTGGTGGATGGGCAGAGAGCATAGCGCTGGTCAAAAATCTCCACGGAAAGTCTTTTTCAATGGAAAATTGGGTGTTTGACCAAACAGGCTTATTTCTTGTGGAAAGGATCTGCTTCCTTAGAGATATCTGTTGCTTTTGTTGGGCAACCAAATACTTTTTGGTGAAAGCCACTTTGTTTTCCTTTGGCTGAAAGATTTTTAGTTGGCCCGTGTGCAGCCAGAAACTGAAAACGTTTTGGTTTTTTGGTTGAGAAGTCGAAATGTTCCCATGAGCAGGGCGGCAGGATGGGGAAAGGGGAGGCCAGCTCTAGAGGATGCTCCTGCAACCGTCAAACCTGCTCTGTGCTGATGAGGATTTCCTGTCCTGCAGGATGAAGTCCACTGAGCTACACTGAGCTCCTGTTTAAAAAACCTAGACTTTCTTCTTGCAGGGCAGGAGGAGTTGGGAGTCTGAAGGTGAGCCGTAAATATTTGTATGCGCACTGCATGCTGGCTTAAGGTTATAAAGTGACATGCCCTCTCGGAAAGGTTTCAGACAAAACACAACTTCCTGTGTTCAAAGAGACAGGCCTTCGTGCTCAGTCAACCAAAGCTTTCCATCCACTTCAGCTTCTCTTGCTTGTTGTTATTTTTGTTATTCCAAATTCCCCATCTGGCAGATGTCTTTAGCACACAGAGAAGTGTCTCGTTCTCTATGCTCCTCCAGGAACATCTGAGGGACACATTTTATATGGCTGCTTTGTTAACCGCACAGGTTGGGCTTTGTAAAAGGAGAGTTAGGTGCCTGACAGCCGTTGTCGGCAGGGAGGGGGTTGGAGGGGTGTAGATAATTCTTGGGGGTCCCTTCCCGACCCTCTGATCGCATGACCCCGCCAGTTGACGGCAATAGATAATGCCCTTGCGTGAGAGCTATTTGTTCTTCCAAGTCTTCCTTCTTTCCTTGGGTGGCCAAGGCTTTGCCAGCTGCCGTCATTAGTCAAGTTTCTATGTTTATTAAAACTGGAGGAGGCCAGGAAGGGGACAAGGTGCTAGACCCACAGAGGACCCTGTGAAACAATTCACACCTTTGAGAAAGTGTCATGTTTTCTCAGGTTCTCAGAGGTGAAAATTTGTCTTTTTACTTCCTTTGAATTTCTCACCAAAAAACCATAAGTTGCTCCACAGGGGAAAAGTCAGTCATTGGTGCCCACTTATTAATGTAATCATCACCTCTTTGTAGCACTGCAGTGCTGTCCAGACACCAAAATAACGATGATGATGATAACAATTAATTTTGTTTATTATGGTAGTGCCCAAATCATGCTCTGTTGTATGTGAAGGGCAAGCAAAAGAGAGCACCGTTGTCTGCAACAAATGCTTGTAGAGGGATAAGCAGAGCCCAGGCCCCGGTGAGCTGACGGCCTCAATAACAAGCAGTAGGAATATTCACAAAGGCAAAATGAATACATCTGCAAGCATCTCGCCTCATCTCCAAGAAACCAGTTAATGCACGAGCTGAGGAGCTTCACTCCATCATAACCAGTCTCCATCACTCAGACAAGAAGGCATTCTTCTGGAGGAGAGGTTGTGGGGTGGGTGAAATTTGGCATGCTTTCCTCGTTCTGTCCTGTAGAGGTCACTCTACAATACAGCATCGTATGCCAGAAATATTTTGGCATACCCCCTTTTCTCCCCTGCCCTTGGAAAGGTTGTTCATTCCCTGTCTTTGCCCATCCCTTACCCCTTCCGTCCTCCCTGACAGACTGCACATTTTCCAACATATAATTTGATCTCAGCTGGGTTCACCAGCAAGTGTCCCTGCAGCTGAGGCCAACATCTTCTTACTTTCTCTGTTTGCAAGAGTCGGCAAAGCTGCACAACTGTTGCACATGCACACACATGCATGCTTGTTGGGAGTGGGTTCGGATTTGGGGATTAGATGGTCTCCGGAGGTCCCTTCCAGCCCTACATTAATATGATTCACTGAAGCTGTAACTTCTCTGGAAGTCACAAATCTTCCACTTCTTATTTCATTCACTTTGTTTTCTTACCCAACTTCTGAGTGCAGAAACTATAAATCAATCTTGCTGGGGTTATCTGATCCCAGCAGTCTTTCCTGCCTACATGCAGCGGAGCTGGACCCGATGATCTCTAAGGTCCCTTCCAGCCCCTAACAACTATGAGACTATGAAGATGGGCCATACACACACACACACACACACACACACACACATATATATATATATATATATATATAAATCCTTAGGATTTTTTTCAGCTGAACTCATGGTTGGTTTGGTTCTGGCTGAGGAGTTTTGAACTTTAGGGGGTGCTGATCATGAACAAAGAAAGGGCCAGCTAGTTTCAACAATGAGTATAAAGGCACTGACTTTGTGGGGTTAAGTCAGGGGTAAACTGAGCCCAAATTTCCTGGAGCCAGGGAAAAGTTGCGTGGATGTGGTTTTGGTTCAGTTTAATTGTCTCTTACAACATTCATGTAACATGAATCAGGAGATCACAGAGCCAGAAAGGCCTTCCTTCTCCTGCAGCTGAGCTGGGAGACTCATGAAACACTGCCAGAGACATCAAGGCGAGCATATTCTCTCCCTTCTTCTTTGCTTCCCCCAACTTCCTCTTCTGGACCCTTTACTTGTCTCATCCTTAAGTCCTAAGGCTCTAGTCCAAGACCGACGGCTTTGTTAGGAATATCCAACCCAGAACTTGCAAAGTACCTGTCATTTTCAGGTTGGCTTGTTTTACGACTCCATTTCTAGCTACTGTGCAAATTATTGGTGATACAGATTAGGAATAGCGGATCAGATTGTCCACATCCTAGCTAGTTTATACGGTCCTTTCTTTCTCTAACTCAGCCCTATGTCATCCATACGTACTACCACCTATCATCCCTGATGGGCATTTATGTAACGGTTGATTCCAACTCCATTGAATTCAATGGAGTGGTCTCAGCCTAAACTGAAAAAATAGTCTTTTTCTCAAGATGGGTTCGACCATGGGACCATTCACCTGAGCCTAGCAGCTTCGTGGTTCCTGAAGACCAGACTGAAATGGAACCAATGTCTGAAGTGGCTTTGCCAAACCTTCCCATTGTGTTGTGTCACAGCAGGGGCTGTGTGCAGGCAATCCTGGCTGTCCTTGGGGAACGTGCTTGGGAGAGTGGCTGACCCCAACTTTCAAAGCACTGATCCCTGGGCCATTTAATGTATATAAGCACCAGCTACCCTTCCAGTTCCTCCTCTGCTTCCTCCTGACCTAGCATTGTCCCCTCTGCTGCAGGGGGACATCACACCCCAGCCAGGGATCTGCATGACTGCTCTTTGTGTAGGATTGCGCTGAGAGCCCTGCTGTTCTGCATAAGCAGAGAACAGATGATGCCTGACCCCAAAAAGTTTGCAATCCAAATAGACAGGAGAGGAGAAAGGAAGTCCTCTCATCGCTGCCTTGCAGATGGGAGGTGAGTAAAGGTTATACAGGGAGTCTGAGACAGAGCAAGGCTGAGAGCTGGTAAAATTTTGAGGAGGAGGGGAATGAAAAATGCAGATTTTGGAAAAAGATTTTCTGAATATCAGTATGCCCCTGTTGGTGAATTGTTTAATGAGGGGAAGGAAACATCCTAATGACAGGGAGAAAAATAAGGTTTTCTTTTTAATTTTAAAAATTCTGTTTCAAACTTTACTTGTGTTATTTAAAAGAAATTTTGAAAGGTAAAACAAACAAAAAAGTTGTTAAAAGCTAAATTAAATGGGGAATTTTCTCCCTGCTCCAGCGACTGTTTAATGCAATACCTGAGTCACTGAGAGGGGGGTTAGCACCTTGGACTCCCCCTTTCTGGGGGAATGCCCTAAATCACTACGCTCTAGGGTCATGCTCCTGCAGGTTTGCTTTCTTTGTCTGGGACTCAGTGACTGTTTAATTATCCCATGCAAAGTGAATCAGCTTGAACAGGAGGGTATGAGAGCCCTGCTCCAAAACCTGGGGCTCCTGGTGAGGTGGTGACAACGGTTGGTTGAATCCCCCCCACATCTCCCACTGCAAGCTGTTGGATGGAAGGATGCGACTGCTCCGGCTGCATTGTGTGCAGAGCCTGAGCTCCTGGGCATGATCCGTGCATCTCTACCAAAGCAGGTCCCTCAGGTGGCTGAGCCGGAGGAGTGCCTACGGCAGGGACCCTAGCAGGGCTTTGGTGTGAACAAGGCCCCGAGCTGCTCAGCCCTGTCAAGACTGAGGCTCTTCCAGGCATGCCTAAAAGCAGGACTGTAGATTCCTGGGGAACATCAAAAACCTGAGACACGGGCCTCCTCAATCAGGCAGCAGGTTTGAGGACCGGTTTTGCACGTACGTACGACTAAGGTGCCACATCCTATGCATCTAGCTACTGGACTTCATCTCAACCTGCCGACAACTTGCAACTACAACCTGCCTTGTCTTCACTGGAGCTTAAATGGGAGTTAAAACCCCACCTTTGTTTGCAAGTGATGCTAAGACCCTTCACCCCCAGGAACATCCTTCTCAGTCACCCAGGTGGCCTCTCTCAGCTGACCCTGCAGGGCTGGGGAACCGTGTCAGCTCCCCAGAGCCTTCGCAGCGGGAAGGGAGAACTGACCTGGGAAAAACAAAGCTGCCCCTAACCACATGCTTAATAGGAACCTCTCGCATTTCATGGAAAACAGAACAAAGCTGCATCCAGCCCAGTTTCAGGACAGCAGCAGGGGGCTGAGATGTCAATCACTTCTCAGATCCTGCCTGTTCTAAAGGGAACAGCATCCCCAGCTGACATGAAAGGCGACCGAGCAAAAGGCCACTAATATAGGCCAGACTTTATATAATTATATAGGGAAGGAAACTGGGGCATCTCTTTGTAGAGGCTGGGAAGGCTCCACTGGAAAACTAGGTTAGAATGAGAAAGAAGGAGCCACTGTAAACCAGAAATAGCCGAGAGACTTAAGTATACTTTTTGAGCCCTGTGTTATTATGGTGTTAATTCAGGTCTCAGAAAGAAATATAGGTAAAGGTCTTTCAAGGTTGAGTTGACAAACATATCACACCCATGGCTTCCATTTCACAACCATCCCCAATATGGGCCTACACTTCATTTGCACAAGGTGTGACTTTTGCCAAGACAGTGTGATTTTTCCCTTATTAGAAAAAAAACTAACATTTAAAGTATCCAGAGCAGGCATCATCCAGACCTGCATCCATTCACCTGAAAAGTCATGTTCCTAAGCAGTGCAAAGTAATATCCTGATGACAATAATTATTTTCCTGTTGAGACTGTGAGGCTCTTTGGACACCAGCTACCTGTTACATTGTGTGTGCACAGCAGCGTTGTTTTCTAATACCAGTTTGGATTTCTAGCTGGTGATATAGCAGCAGTCATTCTTCAGAGAAACCTCCAACCTGCTGTATCTACAGTAGTGATGAGCAGCACCAAGCAGGGTATAATGCTGCACTATTTATTTGTATGTTTATTGTTGTGGGGGTAGCACCTAGGGGCATTTATACACATACTTTTTCATGGGGTGAGGCACCGGAGATCCACCGCTTCTGAGCAAACTTAGTTAAGCGAGTCTGCTCTGCTTGTGAGCTGACGTGCACTGTGCTGCACCGTGTGCAGTTGTGTAGGTGTCGAACTGCACGTCAGCGTGCAGAAAATGGCAGCGGTGCACTTTTGAGCTAAAACACCTCCAAAGTCTTTTAGTTCAACATTGCATTGCCTCCATTTTCTCAGTGCTGCCATGCATTTCACCACTTGTACAACTGCAAGCGTTGTAGCGCCAGGTGCTGCTCAAAGCACCTGGCGCTGCGGCGCTTGCACGTGTAAAAATGCCCAAGTCAAGGAGTAGAACTTCATAGTGTTGGGCGCTGTAGAAACCCAGTACAAAAGATTATTTCTGTCCCCATCAAACTGACAGTCTCGACTGTCTCAAGTTGTTAGTTGTCAAATTCTTTTTGGGCTTAAATTTCTCAGCCAAGAAGTTTTTTGTTTTTTTTTAAAGCTTGAGTATAATCGGTTCTGCCATTATATACCACACTTCTGTGGGGAAGGTGATTTTTTGCACTTCAAACAAATTAAAAGAGAGATGGGAGGAAACAGCAATTTGCAGGGAAACTTTTCCCTGTGATGTGGAAATATCCAACTTGGAAAAGTGTTGGTGGAGGGGAAAATAGGTAAAATAAAAACCTTAGATTGCATTTATGCCAAGCGTCCTTATCAGGCTTGAGACCTCATTCATTGCACAAGCATGGAACAAACACATTTGGAAATATGGTCCCTGCTGCAAAGAGCTTACAATGACTTGTTTCTTGGGGTATTCGATTTGCCCCAGTTGTTTTCCATTCGAGTTTAGTCCGTGCCATGCAAAAGGAAGACATGCATGCAAGCTGATCACCGTTGATCAATTAAACGGCCAGTCCTCAGTGTCACCACGTGGAAATCAGCACTTGTCAGCTCTGTGTCTGCGGCAAATGGCGACACAGCGGTAATAATTAAGTGTGGTGCCCCTCCTCCAAAGGGCAGCAGTGAAGGCTAGGTCTGGCCCTGAGCTCCTGGCTGACTCGAGAATGGGCAGACTAGACAAGATGGTCTTCCTGCTTTGCTCTTCCTCGAGTTGTGGTTGTCTAGAGGTGCCTCCACTTCTCTCTGGTTGGAGGTTGGGGTCATATATAGTGAGGGGGATTCGAGCGGGCTGCTGGACAGGTCGCACACTGCTACTGCAGCAGGTCGGGAGTCCAAACTCAGGGCTCTGGGGGGACCCACGCTGCGGGGTGGCTGCATGCAGCTGAGAATGAACCAGAGTCCAAAGGGAGCGGGGCATGTGCTTGCTCACTAAGGGGATGGTGCTAGAGAGGGCACATGGACTGCCCCCTTGCTGATAAAGGCATGGGGGTGACTGCTGAGTTCATTTCTGCCTGCCCCAAAGCTGGAGATGGGTTCTCCACTCTGTGGGAAAGGCTGGGAGCTGGAGCTAAGCACTAGGGAGGGGAGACCCCACACACTCAAGTGTGTCTGAATGTGTCCTGTGCTCCAGCCCTGCCTCCTGCATGGGGTGCATGTCAAAAGCACAACTCCAGTCCTTCCCACCATCCCATCCCATGATGGAGCCATTCTAGGAGATTTCCCTGCCGGGCTCTTTCCAGGGGTACTTCCATGGGAGGCAGAGACCAAACACTAAGTGGCCTCAGAAATGCTGTGTACTGAAGAGTTAACATGAGCAGAAAGCAGCCAAATGCACTGCAGGAGAAGGGGCGTAGGGCCTCTCCATGAGCCCTGTTGTTCTTTGGTTAACCTTCAAGCTAAGCTTGTGAACCGTATCCAAGGGAAAAGGGGATATTGAGAAACTCTGACCTGGCCGACCCTGGCACAGCTTTTTGGCTACATTATCTGGCCTGCAGACCTTATTTCACGAGCAGCGAGAATGATATTCATGCAGTTTCTGGGACCATTTGAAAGTTTTAATTAGTTCTCTGCAGATATTCAGCCTGATGGGATGAATTCTGTAAAGGCGATAGTCTCTGCCTTCAATAATTGGTCTTAAGTGCCAAATTCTCTTCTCACCTAACTTCAGGAATAATTCCACGGAGATTGGCTTGCGTCCCAGTGCTCAGTGCTTCTGACAATCAGACCACTTTTCTGTAGGCAAGGCACCTCTGCTTTTGGCTTCCAGGCTTGAAAATGTTAGCCTAAGGGCTTGTCCATACAGTCAGTTATTCAGGATTGGCTCTTCCTCAACAAATTCAGTTTATTCCAGAACAAAAAAGTCTTGCTCCTGTTTAGCTTAATCCACTCAGCTGAATGGGAGTAAGACACTAGTGTCCACTCACAGAGTTATTCAGGAGTAATGGAATAACCCCGCATTTCAAACTTTAAGTGATTTACCCAAATTTACAGAAAAAAAAATAGTATCAGAGCAACAGAGTTTAACAAGAGGGGAGTTTCCAGCTCTTAGTCTGGTCTTGGACATCGTCTAAGACAATTGAAACAGATTGGATGGAAAAAAAGAAAAAAACGGGGGGGGGGGGGGGGGGTTTCTTAAGATGAGAGAAAACCATAATCGTGCTGACAGTGGGAGATTGGGCTGGTTGTGTGAGGGGGGAAATAGTCTAAAATAGACCTGAACTTTCATTTAAGAGTCAAACTGCATCTTGTCCAAGGTTTGTTCTGGGCACCCTGTTCTTGGTATGGTTATCAGCAGCATTAGACAACTCGGGAACAAACTCTGTTTTTCACCAAATTCCCTTTCTAACGCTGCAGAATCAAAGGGGTTAAATTGCACTGAGAAGCACCCACCCTTTGGATGGTATGTCGAAGGCAAACCCCTGGCCCTATTGATTTCTCAGCCTAGTGAACATTATGGGCCTTAACTAGATTTTTTAAAATAAATTTTGGAGAGAGCGACCAGTGCGAATCCTTGGCTCTGGACTTCAGCAGATTTACAATTCAAGACCCCAGCTCTAGCACCGTTTAAGACCACGTGCAGATGAATGCACTGAGATGTGGCATTGCTTTTGCACAGCTGAGCAGTGCCCGTGGGAGTGAAGGGGAAGCTGGGTCCCAGAGAGACCAGGGAAAGCAAAATAAAAGCCCCAAAAATTCCAGCTCCGATGGCTCTGTTCTCACTTCTGCAGTTCTGTCTGCACCGCGAAGCAGCTGGGCTGTTTCCTCTGGAGACCGAATGTGGCAGCAGATCAGCTGCAGCTAGTGGAGAATAACAGAGGCTCTGAGCAATGTGAGATTTGAAGTGAGTCAGAGCAAAGGGGCCAGGTGATTCCTACCTGGATCCGCTCTTGCTGTGGACTCACCAAGCATGGAAAACCCTCCTCCCATAGCCAGGGTGGGGGACGGCCTTAAAGATGGACAGTCCACCCACAGGCATGTATTGGGATAGAGGTGGGGAGGAGAATCCAATTTACTCTAAGCCACTGGTGCCAAATGTGGAGGGTGTTTTATGAAGCTGGTTGAAATGCAGCCAAAAGCTCAAAACAACCGTTCTTTCAAGATCGGTGACCTCAGGAAAGTGAACAGGGGAGGCATGTGCTTGGTGGGCTGTGGGGTCAGGTCTTTTGCATTTGTGTAGCTGGGTTTATATGGCACTAAAATAATGGCCCGGCTTCAGACTGTGCAAGGTGCTGGGCCAGCAGGTGCAAACTGGCATTGCAGAGGGGGATTCATTGATTTGTAGCCACTGAGGATATGGCCCCTGCCATCGTGCAGCTTGAGGGATAATTGTATCAGTGAAGCGGGGCCCTCTTTTTTCTGCCTGATTTACGAGGACTTTCCTTACTCCAGCTGTATTGACAGCAAAGGCATCGGTTTAGAAATCTGTCCTTATCTCCTGACCAATCGTGCCTGGATGAGCGCAGGCAGGCGCTTGCTTCATCTTGCACGACGACTGAACAAACACTCGGGCTCCCAGTGATGCAATTCCAAGTTGATTTTTCCAGTTACTCAATTGCTGGGCCTGTGTCTAACACGCTGAACTCAGAGAGAAATGCCTCTCTCAGCAATTTCAGCAATGTGTGTCAAGAAAATTTGGCTGCAGCCAAGAGGTAGATAACATTTTCTGACATCGCACAGGAACAAAGCTGCAGAAGTGAGTGGAGCTCCTGAGTTCAAATCCCAGCTCTGCCACTGACTTGTTTTGTGGTTTAGAGTAACGTCCTTCACCTGCCTATGCTTCAGTTTCCCCATTTGGGAAAAAGGATTAGTAACAGCACTTAGGTATGGTGGAGGAAGTGAGATGATATCTGGTTAGGAGGTGGCCTGAGTGAACGCATGTTGAAAGGTAGACTCTGCGGTTTCAGCAGAGAAGGTGTTTTAGTATCTACTTGTGCTAAAAATGTGCAGGGAAAAAGCTGATTCTGGTGCTCCCTGGGACTCAGCAGCATGTATGCCAGTTGAAGACCATTTCCCTGATGCTAAAGTTAAAATCCCAGGCTGCATTCCAGCATGGCGCATTGCCTTCTACCTACCGACGTTGTCCAGACAATTTGGACACCTCCTCATTCCTGCCCTAACGGGTTGCATAGAATTGCTCCCGGCTCTTGAAGCTTGATCCCATGAGATGGGAAGTGCCCTAATAGGAGTTCTTAGGTACCCAGAAATTCATGAGAGACGCTCGCAAACTTGAAGGACTGGACCCAAAGCTCTGATGTTCATGCAAATAGAAGTTTTCCATGATACACTCCAACTCTCATGAGAAAGGGGCCTGCCTCCAGCCCCCCTGGAGTTGAATCCTTGGATCCCCATGCGTTTGAAATCTGGAGCCATTCTTCTGATTGAGGAGGAAAATGGAAGAGATGCATGGGAGGCAGGGGTGAAAGCCTTTGGAGGAGGGTAAGCCCGATTCTGCCCTTCATTCATGCTGCTGTGACTTGGTGCTGTAACTCAGAAACAGTGGATTTACATCAGTGAGAACATAATTGGTGCCAGTAGTGTTCAGCTGGTCTCAGGGAGACGGTGCAGCTGCAACTTTACAGGGCTCTTTTGCATGAAGGAAACCTTTTCTAGGCAAGCTTGGGAGTACCCTTTTCAAGCACATCTCCTTTTGCATCCTCTGGGTGACAAAGCCACACTTTGCTATTATCCCTGAGATGAGACCAGTCCAAGTAGGGCCGTGGCTTAGTCAGGGCTGTGGTTTCTAGGATAAAACCTGAGAATGCAAAGTCCAAGGCAGTGGGTTTTCTTAGACCACTGCTCCTCTTCAGAAAGCATCATGTGGGGACATGAACCCGCTCCTGGCCCCTATCCCCTGCCCAGCTGCTGGTCCCCTACATGAAAAGGCTGAGCTCCTGAGTTGAAGGGCCTGTTTCTGTCCCTGCTCCCACAAAATCTGTGGGAGCTGCGGCTGCTCAGCACCACGGGAAATTAGACACCCAGTTTTGGAAGCGCTGGACCTTGTAACGTCTTTAAGGCTATACCGAGAGCCCATAGCAGATCTGGGAAGGGAGCCCAGGCTACCCTGCATTGACTGTCTTAAGTACTGGTAGTGTGGTCCCACTCCCACCATATCTCAGCACTCACCATCTTTAACGTATGTCTCTGCACTGGGGCAGGGAAGTGTAATTATCACAGAAGGGGAACTGAAGCATAGGAAAGCTGAGCGACTTGGCCAGGGTCCCACAGAGAGTGTGTGGCAGAGCAGAGATCATACCTAGAGCCCTAACCACTGAACACACTGGTAAAGCTTCAGCACCAGAGCTCCTTTTCAGTCTAGAGAGGCCCCTTTTGCTCTTAACTGTGGCCCTAAGCAGCCAACACAAGGTCAGTGGTACACGGCTTCCTACATTTTGGGGGGGGCCATGTTGTCACTTCCTTCCAGATGCCCCCCACCCACTGTGTGTGTAAACACCTCGTGTTACTTGGCACAAGGACCTCTCCAGCTGAAGGCCAGCCCTGCCAGTTTCCCAGTGGAGCCTGGTGTGTTTTGCTGTCTTATGTTGTTTTGAGATGAGAAGGAAATTGCTCACCTGGAGGTTTTTCCCCAAGTTCTATTCAAATGAATTAATCTCTTCTGAAAGCTGTCAAGATAATGGCACATGTGCCTTTTGGCTTCTGAAGCTTAACTTTAAGTCAGAGCTGCTGATCTAAACTGAAATGACCTAAACCGACCTGAGCTGACACCCTCCAGAGCCCTTGTCTCGAGTCTGTCTTCTGTACTCAGGGCTACACACACGCTCGACCTAGATATCACAGGATGGGCTCTGGAAATGCTTTTTCTCCTTCATTTCTGTTCTCCTCCACTCCCGGACCTGGCAATGAAATGTTAAGCTATGCTTCTAACTTAAAGCAGCATTTTAATAGGTCTGGATTTAGACAAATGTACTGTTTAAAATGCAAGATTCAAGCAAATGTTGCAATAAGGCAAGACAGTCCAGTGCTTGTCTTCAGTTATACTTTTGCAGCCTTCAGTGGAATTTGAGTGATGGTGGAATTTATATCCATCTATTATCCATATATACACATCAGACTGTATTTACCCACATACCAAATGCACCTTTCCCCCCAAAATTAGCTCTAAAAAATTGGGGAGCATGTCTTAAGTGGCGAAGCTGATATTTCTTCACAGGAATAGAAGCATGGGGATGCTGCTCACTGGTGGCTGCCAGTTCTCAAATTGCACCAAGGGAAGTTTAGGTTAGATATTAGGAAGACTTTTCTCACTAGGAGGGTAGTAAAGCACTGAAGCAGGTTACACAGAGAGGTGGTGCAGTCTCTATTCTTGGAGGTTTTCAAGACCTGCCTAGAAGCTTTGGCTGGGATGATCTAGTTGGTGATGATCCTGCTTTGAGCAGGGGTTGGACTAGATGTGACCTCCTGAGATCCCTTCCAACCCTAATTTTCTATGATACTTTCTGGGCCAGTGAGCAGCAGGGTTCGATTCCACTGTTAACCCTCTCACAACTACTGCTGAGTTGGCTGTAGCAGCCAAAAGCTTAAAAAATTCAGCAGCAGCTGTGAAAGTGTTATTATTGCAGCTTTCACCTAAAGAAGAGTGAGTGAGCTGCTGCATGCAGTCAGCTCTCTGCCAGAAATCTGGAAAAAAAATTTTTTTCATCTTACATTTTTCTTTCCAAAAACCTTATTTCCAAAAACAAGGTGCAAGTCTTATGGAGGGGGGGGGTGGCACCTACATTTCCACTGTTGCAGCTTGAGGCTATTGCTCCTAGTTCTGTCCCCTACAGCCACAGAGAAAAACCTGTCTCTATTCTCTCTGTAATCACTCTCAAGGTACTGATACATTTATACATGAATATTTATTTGTACAAAGGATATAACTCCATTTATATATAATATATATACTAGGGGTGTGCAAAATGGCACCGTTCCATTTCACCTTGAGTTTCGAGGTTTCGACGGAACAGCGTTTTGTATCGAATTTCATTTCGATTCGAAACAGCTGTTCCATTTTGCTTTGTCGAAACAGTGAGGCTGTTTCGACTCTGTTTCAATGTTTTGCTAGATCAGCTGGGGATGGGAAGTCAGCCCAGCTGGGATGACTTCCCATCCCCAGTGCTATGGTCGAAACGCTTTGACTTTTGAAGTGTTTCGATAAGCCTTGTTTTGTTTCAAGGCTGTTTCGAAGCCCTTTGTTTCATTTTGATTTCACTGTTTTGACCTCAAAATGAGTCGAAACAGTGTCTAAATGAAATGGCCAGTGAAATTTCGCACAGCCGTAATATATATAACATATAGTGTATGTACAAAGTTGCATTTTCTGTTCATCTCGTCTAAATGATTTCCTGGGCCATCTTCCCCTCACAGGGGCATGTGCTTACACCCTGAGGGGAGTCTCTGGCTTTCCATGTGTGTGTTGGTAGGATTAGCACTGACTGGGATGATATGATGGGTATCTCAAATTCACAAGTTGTTTCAGATGTTTGCTGCTTCTTCATATACCAGGGCAATTTGTTTGCTCAACTTTGCCTGTCTGGTTGCAGGCATCCATACTGAATCTCTCTGCTGTCCCTGTCCTTTTGACCTAAATTGTCTAAATCCTACGGCTTCCGGGGTGTCAGCGTTGTACATGCTGTGGTCACCAAGGACATTGTAGGGGAAGTGAAGATCAGGAATACTTTACTTTGGGAGCAAAAGGAGATTCACTTTTAGCACTATAGGGCTTATGACGTCCAGTGAAGCGGTTCTAGTTCCATCTGGCCAGGGGCAGGCGTCCACAAGAACACAATGGATCGAAGACAGCACAATAAGCTGCTATAATATAATTCCTACAAGCACAGCTTGGTGAAACAAAAACCCTGGAGCCAGATTGTGGATCACCTCATGGCTCTTCATGGGCTGCCAGTAAAGTTTTGCATTGATTTTAAAGCACAGTTGGTTATGTATCATTTGGCCCTTGATGAATATGCATCATTTGGCCTGTGGGTTTTGCTTTGGGAAATTGTAGAGCCCATTTCTGCTGGTTTGCGGGGTGCCTGCCAATGTGACCTTGAAACACTTGAGTGCTTCCAGAGCCTGATGCTGTGGGGTCCTGGGAACCCTCTGTTTCCTTTGGAGCTCGGGCAGGACAAGCAGGCTGCTTGACTCCCATAGGGCACCCGGCAACCCCCCGATGGTAGCGTGGGACTCTGCGGCAGCTCAGCTCTGTGTACTACAAGCATTGTTCAGGTCTTTACAGTGATGAGGCCACCAGATCTAGGTCTGGGACAGGCAGCCTCCTTGGGGATAGCCCTAGCTCCCCAAGATCATGCAGTTCGAGTGGGATCCGTGGTATGAACACACTGAACCTCTGCTCAGTCTTTGAGGAGGGACTTAGCTCTGCAGCCTGCACTGGCCTGTGCAAAGGGAGCTCTGCAGGAAGACCCTCAAGACATCCTCACCTTCATCCTACAGCGGCTTCCTGTGGGTAGTTACCTACAGACTGCAACTAGCTCCATCTTCCCAGTGCATTTGGACACTGCCGGTCCATGCTGGCAGCCTGGAGCCTGCACTAAGATTCAGGATGGCCAAGATGCAAAACTCATCTTGAATAACACTGTAATGCAGCCCATACATCCCTTCTCTGGGTGGCTGCAGGGTCTGGGCCGAGCTGATCCACTAGGACATTTGACTGCAGGTGAAGTCCGGGCACTGAAGAATTCCTCTGCCCTCATCCAAGCATGAACATTGGGACCGCGTGATTTTTGTTCCTGATGGAAACATTGATGTAAATGAAGCACAGCCTGGGGCTGCCATAAAGTCGCCAGCAGAGCCTTTGCATCGGTGTCACAATATCTGGGTGCCCCTTAGCACTGGCCTTGTCAGGAGGTGTTACTTGTGATGGGAAATGACAGCACCAGAGCAGGGGCTTGTGGATAGCAAAGTGAGTAATTAAAAGGGAAGGGTTTGTTTTTAAAGGCAGGTTTTTATTTGGTTTTCCAGGCTTGAATAATTCCTCAAGAAGGCCCCATGGGGAGTCATCCCTCTCTTGAGCTGTATTGCACTGGTTAGACTGGGAACTGGGACTCCTGTGTTCCCTCCTGACTCTGTCACTGTCTTCATTATGAAGCAGAGGCAAAAGTGGAGACGTCACTTGACCCGTCTGCTTATACCTCTGCCAAATGGGGCTAAGGATGCTTCTGCCTGGGTGTTGTGATGCTTACAGCTTTGTTTTTGCCTGGAATGTGCCCCTCTCTTGGCATCAGTGTAGCCAGACTCAGGACAACTCCTGGCGCCTTGGAGGCACTGATCTCGGTTTCAAGCAGAAGGGAGCTCCACCAGGACAACTAGCTAGTTGCATGTCACATGTCGTCTGCTCTGCTGGTAGCTCAAAACTGGGCAAATGCCAGTAGTTGACAGGACCCAATCAATAGCATATGCACTGTGCTGTGATAACTGGGGATGAAAGGTGTAAAGCATCCTCCATAAGGATTAGTGCCACTCGCTTCAAAAGCCAGAGAGGAGAGCCCATGTCAAAGTACCCCAGTGAGGCCTCAGCGAGACATGTTCCAAGTCTCTTATGAAATAGGTGTGAGCAAGTAGAGCAGTAAGGGCAGTGAGCAGGCAGAAATGTCATGCTTTGCCCTCTCCTGCACACCTGGACCAACTGGAGTTGAGCCCTGCTTTGGTCGGGTGTAGGCACCTGTGATGACCATGGGAATGGAGTTACTACAGTGGGCCGAATTCACCTGTTGCCTCAGTGGAGGGGTCTGATTCAAAGCTGGTGGAAGTCAGTGTGTTGGATGTTTTCTGCTGGTTTCGTGGACTTCGGATCAGGCTGTGAGATAGAGACATTCTGTTGTGATCAATGGAGTTGCACTAGTAGAAAACCAGAACGGGGCTCTGGCTCTTTGTCCAAGTAACTCTGGCACAAAAAGGAGTTTATAGAAAGCTAGAATAGCCACTGTTACCCTCCCTGTGCATACTCAGGTTCAGCATGCTGTTCCCACCCAACTCCTAAACCCATTTAGCCAAGGAGTGAGATGTGAAGAAAGTCTGCTAATCCAGTCCTCAGAATTGAGTTTAAAGTAGGGGCAGAGATTTAGGTACTTGTATTTATGCTTGTGTGAGTTTGGGACAGTAGGTGGATAGATCGAGCTCTGATTTATCTGCTGGCCTTTCAGGTGCTGGAGATGGAAAGACTAGATCTTGCCTCATTTTCTCAGGGCCATGCGGAAAATTGTGAAAAAAATAGTGACAAAGTAACACCGATACCAAGATATTCTGGTTATTTGTGCATATCTTGGCCCTGATGATTACACCCTGAAAAAATAGAGCAAGAAACTGGTCCAAGTCCAGGAAGTGTGTGCATATGTGTGTGTATGTCAGAGGGATGGAAGAAGTAGCAGATAAAAGTTTCCAGCTCACAAAGGTTTGTAGGAAATAACATCTACTATGTTGAAACTAAGCTGGTTTCAAACCTGATCATTTGCTTTCAGGGTGGAGGTACCTTGGAAGGAGGTGCACATAATGTTATTTCCCTGCAAATCAGACTGTGGCCAATCTCTGGGTCATGATACAGCCCTGTGAGGATTCTGATGGTCTCGCTTTACGTGATGAAAACATAGCTTAATCCTGTTAGGGTGCTGTTTGTCCTAGATGGTGGGGTTTTGAGTTAGAAGTCAATCCTACTGCTGTTTCTCTATTGCCAAATAGAACAGGAGCTCCAGTCCGGTCCTAGCTAGATGGAAAGGGACAGAAGAAGGCTGAGAACTTGTGCACTTAATGAAAGGTATTTGGGAGATGAAGAAAAGGGGCTGCTAGCAAAACTGCCTTTTTAGATACAGAAACTTTTAGGAGCTAAAGGCAAAGACTGTTGCCTTCTTTCATGTTAATTGCCTGAGACCTATCTTGCAACCACTGATTGTAGCATTGATGGTAATTAGTCCTTGGCCTGGGGAGACAGTGAATTTTATTGATTCCTCCTCTCCCCCACCTCCTCCTGGGGCATTTCTGGAAGGAACTGGGTGTCCCTGACAGCTGTCACCAGGGAGTAGTGTTAGGTGGTCCTTGCTGCAATGGTCTCAGACGGGAAGGGGATGACCCCAGTCTACTGAGCTGGCCAGAGTAATTCAGCCAATGACACTTCTCTATCTTGACATTGTCACAAAGTAGAGGGTCCAGGCTGAATCATAGGATGGAAGAATGTGAGCAGAAAAGCTTCAACAGGTGCCAAGTCTCCTGTGGGTGCTGCCCAATAATTCAACCATGGGAGCAGGCAGGATGTAGGGGCTGATCCTCCTTGGGATAACCACCCCATTAGTGAGGATAGCTAAGAGCGCTACACAGAGAGAGCAGTGGAGCCCTGTGATTTGTCTGGGTTACGGAGAATTAGGAAGCAAACTTCCCTAGACTAGGGCCAGACATTTAAAAAAATGGAGCCTGAATTGATTCAATCTTTACAGGTTAGACTAACCTGCGCAGATTGAACCAATTGAACCAATTTGAAGTGAACAGACATTCACTGTTGATTCAGGAAATGCAGGCACATGCCTGCAGTGACTCAGGCCAGAAGCCGGGGGGTGCTAGAGCCTCCCTGCCCTTCTGCAGTGGCTGAGAGAAGCTAAGCTGAGTTGGGGGGCAGCCCTCAGCCTCCTCCCAGTGGCCCCTGCACCCGACCTCTGGCCAGGCACTGTGCCACATGCTCCTGCAGCCTGGCTCGGCTCAGCCCTGCACAGCCAAGAGCCCTCCCAGGCACTAGTTCCTGGACTGTCCCTGCACAGAGCAGCTGTGGCCTGCGCAGACGTGTCCTGGGAGCTTTGTGCTCCACCTGCCCCCTGTGCCACCCTGCCAGGGCCCCCCAGAGCCAGCCCAGCCCACCCAGCACTGCCCGGCCCGTGCAGCCCGCCCGGTCCTGCAGTGGAGTCAAAACTTGCCTAATGGATTTCACTGTAAAGAAGATCTCACTCTCTGAGTCCATTTTCCCTTTATTTTGCACTGAGTAAAAGTTCACTAGAATCATCTAACCCCACCTCGCTCTCCCTTGCTGTTCATGAAGCTATAAAACTACTGATGGAGCATCGCTGAAAAGCCAGACATCTTTGACTTCATTCAGCAGACTCCACTCAGATGTCAGAGGGGCCAAGTGAATGAATGAGCCTGGATAGAGGCACTTCCCATTTTAGCTTTCACTGGAACCCAAATTACTGTCCCTTGTTCCTTCCCTATTTGTGGTGCTCAGGCAGAATGAGTCATGGCAGCAGGGGAGCCAGCCAAAGAGATTGCTCTGAGTCCCCTCTCTGAACACAGAAACATCGCACTTTCATTTCGGCTGCTGAGAGCAGCTTGAGGTCTGGGAGACGGGGTCACCGCCACCACACACCTTCTGCAGGGTCTGTGTAGGATGCTGCCTTTCTCATGCAGTAGCATTTTGCATGTTCTCTGCACAATGGTCCATCTCTTTGCAGAGTGCAAAGCAGTGGAGCATCGCTGTTGTCTGTAACCAGAAAGCCACTGAGCCAAAACTTCCAGGACAGATGCAAGGGTTCTCAGCGCCTTATCTGAGATCTCCAGCATCTTTTTGGAGTGGGGCCCTTTGGCAGAGAGGGCAACACGAGGAGGAAGTGCTTTGTAAATAGAATGGCTCCATGCTGCGTTCTTCCTAAATAAAGTGGATCAGAGTTTCCCAGGCCACATTGGCATGTGCTATTATCCAGAGCAGACCCAAGCATGCCTCACTCACAGATATGCTCCAGATTCAGAAGTATGACAATGAGGTCTCTGCACAGCCGCTCTCACGCTCACTGGAAATTGAGGGCTTGGCAGTGGTGCCAGAGGTGTGCCCCTGAATAGCCTCACCAGTGAACTTCTGGGTTTGGGGTTTCCTGAGGGTGTGGGTAAGCTGGGCATGGGTGGACCTGTTCTGGTTGAGACAGGTCACTGCTGAGGGGTAGACAAGACTGTCCTGGCAGCTGCAGCAATAAATCCCGGTTCCTTCTACACTGAATATACACGCTGTCTATTATCGCTATTATTCCCTGACTTTTTGTCATACTACAGGGCTTATGACATACATGGATAAGCAGTGCTGATTCCCTCCATTTCAGAGCAACACAAGCCAGCTCCTTGAGTGGGTAAAATCTTTCTGCCATCTGACTCTGTTTGGAAATGGGCCCATTCACCTGGCTTGCTTCACTTTATGCTCTCACTCAAAAGCAGGGGAAACTGTCAGCAGCAAATATACATGAACCACCATCCCCCAAATGGAACGAGCCCAAGTGAAGAGCTACCCTCTCTGATTCAACCGAGCAAATATTAATCACTCTCAATGTTGCATCGCGTTTAAGCCAAGCTCCTGCTGCTGCTGCTGCCTCTTCTTATGAAGTGGTTTGGGGTGGGTTTTGCCTTTTAATAATGTCAGTGCCTATGTTTCAAAACCACAGCAGTTGCACTCGTGAGAACAGATGGCGAGCGAGGAATCTTGCAAACCAGCTGCAACAGAAACCTGGCCAGAGCTTCAACTGCTAAGACAGACACTCCCACCTGCAGGGGTGTTATCGGGGCCTCATCGGTACATGCAGATGGCTCCGCGCTGCTCTGGAGCGTAGCCTCATAGGCCCACCCGCTCATGTCAAGGAGCGCTCTGCCTGACGACAGCTCAAAGGCCAAATGCTGGGCATGGAAAGTTCAATATGAGCAATCGTCATGTCATGGCTACTGGGTGCATGCCCAGAGCCCTGACCATATAGCTTCAAGGATTGAGGTCCCCAGCTCTTGAGCTAATGGCAGATCTCTCCTAGTAAATAGGCAGGCCCAGACAGCAGACCAGGAGGTCCTGGACCAAACTGTAGGCCTTACTTCACTGGAGGTGGAGCAAGAAAATGCAGTCCATGAGGACAAGGGGCTAAGTGGGAGGCTGAAGCAAGGGGGCATAGCAAGTGCAGTAGCAAGGGGGAGAGTGGCAACCAGGCAACTGCCCCAGGTGCCAAAGTGAAGGAGTGCCAACAGGCACTGCCCAGCCGGGGCAGGGTGCAGGACGGAGCCGTGAGTGGCTCATTTGCGGGGGGCACAGGGATGGAAGGAGGGTGGCTCACACCACTGCATGCACTCCCAGGCAAGCATGGGGGGCATGTGCCCCCCCCGGGTCTGTGCACGGGGTGTGGGCAGGCTGCCACTGCGGGCTTTGCCCTGCGAGCCAAATTTCCTTGCCACGGTACTGGACTGCTGTCATTTTGGCAGTTTCCTTGTTACTTGCTGTGGGCTGCCCTGCCATCCAGAAGTGCTGAGTGTGTCCCTCTCACACCCATACGTGCAGCTGTATTAGGGGCCGTGCACACAGCACCATCTGCTCGTGGGCCAGGGACATCTTTGCAGGTTTTTGCAGCATCAAGTTAACACTGCAAGGACTGCAATCTGATGCATAAAGAACAATGGATCGACTTTGCTCTTTTCCAATGAGTAGGAACATCTCTGAGAAAATGAACTGGGAGCTGGGACAAAGGAGGGTTTGGAAGGAGACACCATTAGTGGCTCAGCTTGAGATGAAAGCTCAGAGTGAGGTTCACACAGCCTGTTATCTGAATTTCCATGTTCCAGTAGAAAGGGCTAAATCCAGCTCTGTGAAGCGTGTGAATAGTCTTCTCAGAGCTGGATGGAAACACTCGCAGTATACAATCCCTAACACGGAGTTGAAATATTCTCCTCCCATCCAGTGCAGCTAGTAGTATCCACACGTGCTAGCCAGTTGTATCCAGCTGTGCAGCTAACATCCTCTACACACCATGGGAGCGTGGTCTGCAGCAGAAAGGGCTGAAGCCTGTTGGAAAAGGCCCTATCAGGAGAAAGAGCATCTTAGAAAGTCCCTAAGTATCAAGAATCATTGTCTGTAATAAGAACAGTTGCTCCCTCAGTACCTGGGCCTGGGAGAGGGAGTGTTTGAGCCCCAAGATCTGCCATGCAAAGCCTTTTACCTGGGGGAACAAGGATTTAGCTAACAGAGGACTTCAGCAGTCAGCCCATAGCAAATCATAGGTAGCAGCAAACTACATTTTCAGATCCATTTACAATGGCTGTTTCTAAGTGAAGGCTTTCTCCTTTATAGAAACTTCAGTCAAGACCAACCTCATTGCAGAAGGCTGGGGAAGACCGTCAAAGTCCTGCTAACACAAGATGTTCAGATTAACAGCAGCATTCATCAATAATAGGTAATGTGACCTGACGTGTATTGATTCAACGAGGCAGCGTCACAGTTGTCTAGTACTAGTTGTCTAGTATGTAGGTCATTCGAATGCAAGCACTTCAAATAAGTGCGTGCAGTGTTTTGTCTGAGCTACTAGTACAGTACATATGTTTCCTCAAACAGGTCATGTGGGTCACAATTCACAAAGCCCTCTTACTGGGTCATTCGCTAATTTGCTTGCTTTCATCTTGGAGGAGAACAGATAGGCAAGGAAACAATTTAATTAACTTCAAGCAGTAATAGGATTTCCCTCATCCTGCCACAAGCACAAAGACTAATTTTGCATTATTTAGAACAAACGTGCATCTGTCCTTACACTGTTATTATTTCACAGCCATTTGAAATGGGTCATGCATATAAGCCGGTCACTTCTCTTTATCAATCTCTATGCGGCTGGAAAGGGAAGCTGAGCGTTTCTGGTCAGCTGTTGGTTTAGGATTTCCTTAAAAAACATATCTTGTCTTATCTTTCACTTTCCATTCCACTTTTCTGCCTCAAAAACCACAACTTCCTTCCATCCCGTCAGAGGAGGGGAGAAACCACCAGGATGTTTTCTTTTTCTCTCTCACTTCTTGTCCTCCACTCGGGTTTGATAGAGACATTTGGACCTGGCATCTTCCACACTGGAAATTGCACATAGGGATGGGGGGAAAGCCTCTAAGTTCCTGCTTTTAGATTTCCACCATGTTTTCCCACCGGTCAAGAGATCCTGGAGGCTGATCCACTTGTAGAGCTTCACTCCGTCCTATTGGACAAGAGTCAGAAACAGCTAAACAACTCCTTCATCACAAAACAAACTGAAATTCATTCTTTTCAACCTACTCTGTAATCAGAAAAACAGGATGTACTTTTTCATGACAGTTTTTCCACATATGAAATGTCACTTTTTTCCCCCCTGAAAATCTTGCAATGTAAACATTTCCACCTGTTGTGTCACAATACTGCTTTGCTTCTCGTGGAGCTCGGCAGCCTCCGGTGGAACGGAGGGGATTGCTCTGGGTTGTTTTGCAGGCAAACATTGCCATCGTTTGAGGCCTGATTATGTAACGCTTTTTGTGTAAGGGTTGGCTGTCCACTCCGGTTACATGAGCTGCATTGATTCTGCACGTGCAGCTCTTACCTCGGGGCATGCACCATAGATAGCGCTGACCGCGCTGCTCTATAGCCCTCCGTGGGACTCTATGGAAGCACCTCTGCTAGGGCTCTGTTTGAGTTTAGAGGGGCCAGACATGGTTAAGTCACGCTGATCCAGGTCTCGTTTGGTTGGTCGTTAGCAACTGTCCATGCTCTAGTTGTCCATTGTTTAAATTAAGGTAGGGCAAAGAGAGCAACATCCTGATTGGCACTGGGGCGCAGGATGCAAAAGAGTCATTGCCTGTTTCAGAGTTTAAGCTTTGCAGATCAAAAGGAGATCACATTTTCTTTGCAGTGTTTTATGGTATCACTTGATGATGAGAATAAAGAGACATTGTGGCTGCAAGAGTGAGACTGTCTCTGTTTCACTTGGTGTTTTGATGCTGTCTGTTAGGTTTCTAAACCTTGCTGTATGTGCACGCTCCTCTTACAGCACAGCTAAGGATGGTGGCTAGTCATCTCCACTACCGGGGCCATTTGGGTAGCATGACAGTTCGCTTGGGCTTAAGCCCCACACACAAAATAGCAATTACCCAGGTGCATATTTTAAGTAGATAAGTAATTGCCTTGACTTCCATTGTATCCTACATGACACTACCTGGGCTTAGTTACACACATGTTTCAATGACCCCAGTGTTAAAAAATTAGGAGTCAGGACCCTCACAGTCTTAAGATTGGCTTTAAAAATTATGTGTCTTCAAGATTCAGGTTTTCAAGTCTTTTTCCCCTGCCAATATGAAGGTTAGAAGCATCTCTTAAAAATGAATAAATAACTAAAGGCAGAGGTGGTCTTTACAAGTGCTCTTGGGAGCCACTCTAATTAAAGCACCTGTAGCATGTCATGTAGTCAGGGTCCTGTGCTTCAAAATGCCAACAGGGGCATTTTAACTAAAGCTCGTTTGACAAGCTTTAGTTAAAGTGTCCTGCTGGTATTTTGAAGCGCAGGACTCTGAATACATGAGACGCGGAGGCTGCACTCCAGCAGACTCGATTAATCGAGTCCGCTCCAGCGTGCTGTAATTACAGCTTGTCGGAGCGGGCGTCCTGCACATCCCCAGGCACCCAGAGAGTCCTAGAACTGGCATGGCAAGGGAAACATGGTATGTGGCAAGGCTCACGATCAAAGCCTGAGACCTAGAAATCCTGAGAAGCCTAAATCCACAATTTAGGCACAGCTCTCCTATTAAATACTGGATCCTTATGTCACATTCTTATTCCTATGGCACTTACACATTTTATTTTGCCTGAGGGATATAATTTTTTGAACCAAGGAGCAAATTCTCCTCTTACTTACACAAGAAAAGATTGTGTGTGTGTATGTGCATGTGTGCATGATGTGCAGCAACGCGGTGCTTTTATCCACCAACTTTAGCAGGTTTCATTTATTAATTTATTATTACTAATGTATTAATGTATTTGTTAATAAAAAGGTGGACTGAAAAGGGGACTGAAAGTGGCCATCTTAGTCACCTGCTGCGCCTTCTGCTCGGCCTTGAGCCCAGCCCCAGCATCTCACCCCTCCACTGAGGAAGTGAAATGCAAACTGATGGTGCTGAATAACGGTTTCATGGTGATGATTAATAACATGCCACCACATAGCTCCTCACAACGGTTTTGCTCAGGTGAGGGTGGTGAGTTCAAGTGGGCTGCGCTGCACAGCCAGCTGTCCTGACCCACTGCTGCCTGTCCCTCTGCCCTCCCTTGGACGGTGTCTTACACTAGGATCCATGTATCTTTGTACAAAAATGTGCCGCACACTGTAATCAGGGAGTAGCATCAAATTCATGGCATTCAACACCAGTATCAATAAGGAGGGTTGTCACAATGATTATACCAGGATGGGAGGAGGTGAAGGATAGACAGCGCCTATCATGGGGGGAAGGAAGTAATGTTAATAGTTCAGGATACATAGCCACATAATTTAGACAGTCCACATAACGTATGGACAGTCCTGGATTAAAATATATGCAGTCGTGCCTTTTCATTAGTGCCTTAGAGGAAGTGGCTTTGGAGTTTGGGATGCAGACCGAGCTTTCTGGTGAGCGGTGCTGCTACGAGGCACTGACACAGTCACGGTTCTTTAAAAGTCAACTTTACACATTAGGGCAGTGTGCTCCTGGGGCTGCATTGCTTTGGGGTTAGTGAAAATGCTGCTGTTCCACACCGGGTCTGCACTGGGTGTGCACAAGTCCCTCAGTAAGACACCAATTACTTTGTTTTTAATCAGCCAGAACTAAATCCTAAGGGGTTCTGGGATTTGGCCCGATGTTTAAAGTTTACATTGGCACTCTACACATATAAGCCCTTTGTAAATACCATCTGCCTTTAATCCCCCCACCACCCCAGTAGCTGGATTGGAAGTTTTCTTATCCCACCATACAGCAGGGAAGGAAGGGGGCACTTACGTCGGAGTAGCAACCAGAAGTTCAGATCGGGGTTCCCATGTGCCAGGTACTGCACAAAGACAAGTGCTGTACAAAGCCCTTGCCTTATATTTCTTGCTCGAGGCTGCAGTGGGAGTTATGAGCAGATGTGAGCTTAGAACTGAGTGGCCCCCGGTCCTGGATACCTCCTGCTAGACGACACCTCATCGCTAGAGCAACCTCCCTATTTAATTCTGTACTCCTGCCCATGCCGCTCTTTTATGTAAAAAGCAGAATGCTTCATTTTTAATGGGTGATGTTAGCAAGAACACAATATACTTAACGCCATGCTAGGAAGTGCCTTTAGCATTGGTCTGGCTTCATTTCTCTGTCTCTTGCAGCTAAACTCATGTGCTTGCTTATTGTCTAACCTGGTCAGAGAAGGGAGACTGCCAGCGTGCTAAGATGCCCCTGCAAAAGTTTAGGCCCAAGCTTAATTTTATACACTTGCAGGACTCCCCTGGGACTGCTCATGGGAGCCAATCTGAGCAGGTGGCTAATTAAGGCTGCAAGTAAAGACTCAATTTCTTTTCTGAAAGTCTGAACCAAGACTTAGCTACATGGTCTGGTAGGGAAGGAGTTTTGTATTCACTGTACACATAGTATGTGAATACACCATGTATTTCACTGACCCAGGGGACCTGAGCTATTCATATCTGGGTGACCCAAGATACCAAGTTCAATTTGTCTAACTTATTAAGAAACTGAGGCTAATTAAATTACACATGAAAAATGAGGCCTAGTGAACACTGGAAAGAAGAAATGACTCGACACTTCAGTGGGCTGGGGTTGCAGATGCTGAGCAATACCTGTGCTTCCAGCTGAAGTGGGGGATGAGAGGTATTGTGACCAGCTGCAGCAGATGGGGCAGGGAGACGGTACAACATAGCTTGCATTGCTCCCACGGCTGAAGCAAGGAGTGTTGCAGACCTTACACAACCTGTTATTTGATCCTGGTGTGCAGGACAAAATGAGGCTGCCAGCGGGAGCATTTGTTCCCTGGAATCTTGACCGACTTGTTTGCAGAGGTGAGCAGCAGCACGACCTTCGCGTGATCAGGTCTACCTCCAGCAGCGGGCATTGCTGCCACAGCCAATAGGACTGATGCCAGGAGCTAGGGGAGGATCATATGTCTCCGATCAGTCCAAGTAATCAAGCCCAACAAAGAACACAGTGCAGGGCGCAATCCTGGAGGGATTGATAGGCTGCAGCTCCAAGTGGACCTGAGTGGTGTTGTTTGTGTTCATGGCGTTCAGTCTGGGAAGACCCAGGTTATGTTATCAGTAGCTTCATAACCCTTGGCCTGAGGCAAGATTTGAGATCACAGTATTTCAAGGTCTGAGGAAAATGCAAGATATACAATCCTTACCACACCGTAGACATTAAATGTTATCTTTCTCAGGTATGTATAAGTCCCTCGTTACCAAAGAATCTCAGCCCCTTGCAATATTTAATGTAGTGATTCTCGCAACCCCCTAATTTACAGCTAAGGAGTGGAGACCAGGAGCATTTCTACACCTGTGATCCTCAACCAGGCTTCCATGAGGTCCTTTGAAGGCTGCCGTTGGGTTTTGTGCAACATTGGCACTGTTACGTGTGCAGTCACCTACACATGATTCACAAGATAACCCCAGAGGTTTCCAATAGAGATCCATAGTGTTCAAAATGTTCTGACCTGTTGTGCTCTTTCTGAGATTGGTGTAAGAGAAGAATTGCTCTGGTATGTTTCTATAGTCAAGAAACAAGTGAAAGCTAAGAGCTGGCATTTTCCGAGGGGTGCCTTGAGTCTAATAGATTCATAGATTCATAGATTCATAGACGTTAGGGTCGGAAGGGACCTCAATAGATCATTGAGTCCGACCCCCTGCATAGGCAGGAAAGAGT
>NW_005842056.1:1900973-1953648 GCF_000455745.1 Alligator sinensis
GCCGACCCATCCACCATGACTCTCTGGGTACGACCCTCCAGCCAATTCACCACCCACCGGACTGTGTAGTCATCCAAGTCACAGCCTCTTAACTTGTTCACCAGTATGGGGTGGGATACCGTATCGAAGGCCTTCCTGAAGTCTAAGTATATGACATCCACCCCTCCTCCTGTGTCCAGGCGTTTCGTAACCTGGTCATGAAAAGAAACTAGATTGGTCAGGCACGATCTGCCTGCCACGAACCCGTGCTGGTTTCCCCTCAGCATAATTTGTCCTGCTGGGCTCTTGCATATGTGAGCCTTGATAATTTTTTCAAAGACTTTGCCGAGGATGGAGGTGAGACTGACTAATGAAGTTGAGAACCGCTGTTTTACATTGCGGTGAAGGAGTTTTCAGTCGTGCTACTGGGGAAATAAGCCCCATCCACCACTCCCATCAATCCCAGGCATGAAGTGGTGAGGACATGCTGAGGGACCTGCTTGGCACCATGCTCAAGACCGGTTTTCCATCATGCTCAAGAGCAGTGGCTTGCAGTGCTCCAGGACATGCTCACTGCCTCGTTTCCTGGGCTGGTGCAAGTGGGGTGGAAGGCAGGCAAGTGGGGCTTATTTCCTCAGTGGTATATCTGAGCGTGCTGTCAGTGCAGGCTAGACGTCCCCTGTGGATGTGCAGATAAAGGCGTGAAAGGATCTGATGTGCGATCCACACAATCCTGCCTCCTGCCATGCCACAAGTACACAGCACGAGGCGTGACTGTGGGATCCAGCATCAGATCCTGCAATGCCTTATCGTGGGTGCAGGCAGCACACGGGATGCTGCTGCAGGTGTGAGCCTTGCCAGCTGTGGGACTCACATGGTGCACTCCCGCAGCTGGGAGCCCCATCAGCCATGCGGCTCCCAGCCTCGGGGCCGGCCACATGTTCAGTTAGTGAGGTGAGAAGAATAAGTCGTAAAGCTTTTACACATTTTGTGTGGAATAAATGTGGCTTATTCCTTATTTTATCATGCCATTAATTGATTGAACGTGTGGCCCGGTCCTAAAATGACGACATTTTAGAAGATCTCTTAATTCTAGACCTAGTAAAACTCCAGGCAGGCTTTCCACATCAGAGAAAGAGGATGCCTCTTCCCAAATACTGCTGATTCATAGATTTTGATGGAGTTGAGAACATTTTAATGAGAAATTATCACTGTCTAAAATGATCAATTTTATTGTTTCCCCTCCTCCTCAGTGTACTAAGAACTAGAAAGCAATAAATTCACTGCCACTTGGCCCCTCTCTTAGCCCACCACACCATATGCATTTGGCAGGCTTAAATATCATCCATGACTGCTGTAATGGGTCTAGTTTCCAAAAACAGTTTGCTAAAGGGTAAGGATTTAAATATTCAAATATCTGATACCAGAATAGTCTGGCCTCATTACTGTGCAGCAATTATTTTATTGTATTTTACAGCACCCAAAAGCACAAGGAAGGAGACATCGGGTAGTTTCCATTCAACATGGGAAAATGTAGGAGACATTTGGAAGCTGAATACAAATGCCTTGATTCTGTGCTGCCGATGGCCATCATGTGCCAGAGAAACCCAGGGGTGGCTCTAAGTTACATCACTGTTACAAGGTCCCTCAAAGGACTTATAGAAGCGGAAAGCAGAATGCTGGCAAATCCCTTTCTTTCCCCTAGGTTGGCAGAATGGGCAGCTACCCTGGAAATGATTTACTCCATCAGGAAACTACTGTCTCCTTAAAGTTAAATATATGCTTAACTGCTCTGTTGAATCAGGATCAATAGAAAAATCCACCAAGGACTTTATGTCAATCTGTTGATCAGGGGGCACCCAAGTACTACAGTGATGAATAGTAATGAAGGCTGATCTTGAAACAATATTTTTTTTCTTGTGAACAACAACAAAAATGGAAAATTCTATTTTTTGCCATCCCAGGATTTTCTGTATAAAACCAAAAGGTCAATTAGTTTTGTGTTTTTCCTATTAAACCTCAGAGATGTTCAACAAAACATGCACAGTTTTGCCAAATCTCCCTTTTTATTGAAAAATAATCTTCCATCTGGGAAAGGTTTCAATGGAAAAATTTTAGGCTGTTCTATGACAGCTGAAAATCTCAAGATAGATGTTATGACAATAAGTACAAAGATAAGTACAAGCAAGACAGTGGAGTCCTCACAGTACTAAGGTAATAAAGCCCCACAGTACTAAGGTAATAAGGGCCATATATTACCTTTACATAGACAGGTTAACTCAAAGTCCAGAGTTTAAAATGTGTTTGACTTTAGTGCAATAAAATCAAAAAGGAAGCAAGAATTCAAAAAGGGAAATAAGATTATTAACCCATAGTATTACTACAGTGAATATCATATTTGTCTGCCTGAATTGAATTAACTTCCTCAGGGCAGTCTTTTATGTGCCTGTAAAGCACAGTCTACTTGTGCAGCACTCTATAAATAAATAATACATAGTAATAATGGTTAATAAAAAATGCTGGATGGTAGATTTTTTTTTTTAGACTGGATTGTTGCTGACAGTTCTGAGATTTATTTCTTTAGGGTCAGTATGGAAATTAATATCTCAAGGTTTTGCTGCTCTGCTGTCTTGTTTTCTTGATATATCGTTATATATATAACATGGCATCCAAAATTGGTATTATTCATATATTTGTGTTTTTTGAGATCAGAAGGGAACATTCCCATCATCTAGTTTGATCTTCTGCATAACCCAAGTCCGAGTTTCATCCATATAATTCCTCTATGAAGCCCAGTGACTTTTGGGTGTACTATTTTGAAAGATGATCAGTCTCTCTTTGAAGTCTTCAAGGAATGCACTGACAATTAATAACCATTACTGTGGAGTTTGCACTTTCATTTCGAGTTTAAATTTGTCTGTCTTCCAGGCACTGGATCTCATTATGATTTTGTCTGCTAGATTATAGAGTCCTTTGCTATCAGAAATCTTCTCCTAGTCACCTCATTATTTCCTGGATAAACTGAATAGATTAAACACCTTTGGTTTCTGGGCGCAGTACAGGTTTTATCACTTTTGAATCTTTCTTGTAGTTCTTTTCTGAACGCTTTTCAAATTTTCAACATCCTTTGACTGCGTAGACACCAGAACAAGACATGGCATTTCAGTAATGGTCTCAGATCTCTTCCCTATTTGTACTTAATATCCCCTTTTTGTAGTTTGAAGAATGGAGACGACCCACTTAACCACAGCATTAGGCTGTGAACTCATGTTCAACTGATTATCTATCAGGAGCTTTATGTCCTCCCTGAGTCACTGCTTTCTAGAACCGAGTCTTCCACTTTGTGGATGTGACCTAGGGACAAAGGTGTCAAGAAGCCTGACCTTGCATTTGGCTTTATTAAAGCATACGATGTTCCAATGAACCCAACTCAACAAGCAATCCTGTTCACTTTTAATATTTATTTGGTCTCCTTTGGAGTGAAATTCATGCCCTATACAGTGCAGTAACACAGTGAGCTGGGCATTCGAACAAAGGTGCGTTTTCTGTTTCTGAGCATGCCGGTTTGTTTGCAAGCCCTATCAACTATGTGTTTGACAAAAGTGAAATCTTTGCAAATGCAAAATTTGCACATACTGGACACAAAAAGATGTTGTATTAGAACTTCTTTGGGTCACATTTTTAACAGCATGCAAAGGACCTGCATGGATTAAAGATGCTTTTTTCAAGTGCAAAGCAGTAATGGCAAATGCTAATGGGAACAATGCTCTTGAAAATTCTGTATTGACTAACTTCGAGTCTGAAACGAGAGCTGTCCACAGGACAGAGAGTCTGTTTTGCAAAGCCTTTCAAGATTTTTCAGGTACGCTTTTGTTCTGAATTGGAACAAAAAACCCTCCAGAATTTCTAAAATTCTCCAGAAAAAAAAATGATGACAATGATAGTTTTGCTTCATTTTAAATAGTTTGGTTTCAATCTAGACTTTTATACTGGTACTATAATGCCGATCAAAACATTAGGGGCTATAGGCTGTACAGGCGGGATAGAGAAGGCAGAAAAGGGGGGGGGTGGCACTTTATGTCAAGGAGCACTACACATCCTCTGCCAGCAGTATGGGGTCAGGGGAAGGGCGAGCTGAAGTGCTCTGGGTCAAGATCCAGGGGGGGCAAGGCGAGAGGGATTTGACGGTGGGGGTCTATTACAGACCCCCCAATCAGGAGGAGGAGCTGGACAGGGAATTTTCAGGCCAGCTTGCGGAGACACTAAAAGCAAGGGATGTAGTTGTCATGGGCGATTTTAATTACCCGGACATCTGCTGGGAGGAGCAGTCAGCCGGGACGGACCGCTCCAGGAAGTTCTTGGCCGAGTTGCAGGACCTCCACTTGATTCAGGAGGTGCACAGTCCCACCAGAGGAGATGCCCTGCTGGACCTGGTCCTGGCCGCAGGCGACGACCTGGTAAGAGGCCTCCAGGTTCTTGACCACCTGGGCAATAGTGATCATCGCGTGCTGGAATTCACCATCCAGCGTAGAGTGTCAAGGGCCCGCAGCAAGGTGGTGGCCCTAGACTTCAGGAGGGCCAACTTCAGTGAGATGAGGAGATTAGTGGGAGAGGAACTGGGGTCCTTGAGGGCAGAGGAACTCAGCGTCCAAGAGGAGTGGTCGTTCCTTAAGGAAACGATACTCGGGGCCCAAGGGGTGTCCATCCCGACAAGAAGCAAGGCGGGCAGGAGTGTCCAAAAGCCCCCCTGGCTCACCAAGGGTGTCCGGGAATGCCTGCTTGCCAAAAGGGTGGCGTACGCCCGGTGGAAGGGGGGTGTAATCTCCAAAGAGGAGTATACCTCCTCTGCTCGGGCCTGCAGGCGGGCTGTTAGGAAGGCCAAGGCGGAGATAGAGCTCGGATTAGCGTCCAGGATTAAGGATAACAAAAAGTCCTTTTTCAAATATATTGGGAGGATGAAGAAGGCGCCGGGTAATGTGGGGCCCCTGCAGGATATGCGGGGCAATCTGGTGGTTGCGTCAGAGGATAAAGCGGACCTCTTTAACCAATTCTTCACCTCCGTTTTCTTGTGCAGGGACCGGGACTTCCCTGCTGTGATAGAAGCCGGACGCGAGGGGATCGCCTTCAGACCTCAGGTTGGGGAGGACCGGGTTAGAGAGCTTCTGGAGGGGCTGGACGCGTTCAAGTCAGCGGGTCCGGATGCTCTCCACCCCAGGGTGCTGAGGGAGCTGGCTGGGGTTATTGCAGGGCCCCTGGCACGGCTCTACGAGCGATCGTGGTGCTTGGGCCAGGTGCCAGACGATTGGAAGGTAGCTAATGTGGTCCCCATCTTCAAAAAAGGGAAAAGGGAGGACCCGGGCAATTATAGGCCCGTCAGTCTTACCTCAATCCTGGGGAAGCTCTTTGAGAAGATCATCAAGGAGCACATTTGTGATGGGCCGGCATCCGAGATGATGCTCAGGGGCAATCAGCATGGATTTATTAGGGGGAGATCATGTCAGACCAACCTGATTGCCTTTTATGATCAGGTCACAAAGGCCATGGATGCAGGTGTCGCGGTGGATGTAGTCTTTCTGGACTTCAGCAAGGCCTTTGACACCGTCTCTCACCCCATCCTAATTAGTAAACTAGGCGACTGTGGCATAGATGCCTACACGGTCAGATGGATTGCAGATTGGCTGAAGGGTCGCACTCAGAGGGTGGTGGTGGATGGATCATATTCGACTTGGGGGGAGGTGGGTAGTGGAGTCCCTCAGGGCTCGGTCCTGGGCCCTGCGCTGTTCAATGTCTTCATCAGCGATCTTGATGTTGGGGTGGAGAGCAACCTGTTTAAATTCGCTGATGACACCAAAATTTGGGGGGAGGTGAGCACGCTAGCAGGGAGAGAGAGATTGCAGAAGGATCTGGATAGGTTACAGGGGTGGGCAGACAGGAACAGGATGCGTTTCAATACGGACAAGTGCAGGGTGCTGCACTTGGGTAGTAGGAACCAGCAGCACACTTATAAGATGGGGAGCTCCCTACTTGAGAGCACGGAGGCGGAAAGGGATCTTGGTGTCATTATTGACTCCAAGATGAACATGGGCCGACAATGCGAGGTCATGGTTGGCAGGGCTAACCGGACCTTGTCGTGCATCCACAGGTGCATCTCGAGTAGAGCCAGGGAGGTGATCCTCCCCCTCTATGCGACGCTGGTCAGGCCGCAGCTGGAGTATTGTGTCCAGTTCTGTGCGCCCCATTTCAGGAGGGATGTGGACAACATGGAGAGGGTCCAGAGGAGGGCCACCCGCATGATCCGGGGACAACAGGGCAGACCCTACAGTGAGAGACTGCGGGACTTGAACCTATTCAGCCTCCACAAGAGAAGGCTGAGGGGGGACCTGGTGACCGTCTATAAACTCACTAGGGGGAACCAGAAGGGTTTGGGGGAGACGCTGTTTCCCCTAGCCCCTGCTGGCATAACAAGGAATAATGGGCACAAGTTGATGGAGAGGAGGTACAGATTGGACATCCGAAAAAACTACTTCACAGTCAGGGCGGCTAGGAGCTGGAACCAACTTCCAAGGGAGGTGGTGCTGGCCCCTACCCTGGGGATCTTTAAGAAGAGGCTGGATACTTACCTGGCTGGACTCATTTGAGTCCCGTTTTTGTTTTTAGGGTGAGTGGTTTTGTTTGTGTTTTTGGGTTGTTCTCCCGCCCTGGCGGGGGGTCGGGCTAGAAGATCTATTAGGTCCCTTCCGACCCTGAAACTATGAAACTATGAAACCATGAAAACATTGAAAACAAAAATTATTTTCAAATGAAAAATTACAAAAACTCGTTCTAAAAGTACTGAAATAGAATGGGCCCCTGTGCAGGGAACAGCTTTCTAGCTTTGTTACCAAACGCAATTCCAGCCAATAAACCTTATTTCAGGACGTGTTTTTGAAGGAACTTCACATTCTGATGGAATATGGTTTCCTCGGAGTTTCTTGAGCCAGCTCTGACTCAAACTTTCCGAAGCAAGGTTTTTGGGGGTGGGGGTTGGGTAGTATCTTTTATCAGACCAATTGTCCAGTTGGGAGAGATGTTACACAAACTTTTGGACACAGTGGCCTGCAGACCAGAAGAAGGACACTTTGTGCTCAAGAGCTTCTCCAACATCTCTCCCAGTCATGATTTTGTTCCGATAAAAGATCACCGAAAAAACCTTGTGTCTCACATTCATTGTGCCATCGCAGCTACAGCAACACACTCCACGCTGGGCATTTCAACACCTTGGACTTCCCAGGTCAGGCGTCAGCAGACATGCCACACTGCTCCTTGCAGACTGCTTCCCAGACCAGAAGCCACATAGCCATGTTCATTTGGTAAGTGGACTAATTATAGACATCTCTGTTAATTAGCCTGCTTGCCTGCAGCGCAGTGTGAACATGACCATACAGCTTCGACTCAGGACGTGACGTGGCCTATTTCAAGTCATTGCTGCCTGGTACAGTAAGAGCATGGGCTGTATATGGTTTCTATGTCTCCTATGGGCAGGTTGGGAGCACTTCTCTTATAGCATCCTACCAGTGTACTTCAGGATCATTTTTGCTATCGGCAGGCTTGCTCAGTCTCCTTCATGGGGCCTCGCAAAAACTCAGAATATCACCATTTTACTAGGGATGTAAACGCATCAGCTAGAAACTGGAGTAAAAGTGCAAAAGAGGACCTTTGTTGTTATTTCCATGTTAAGCCCTTTAAAGAAAACCTGTTTGCAATGTCATTTGGCCTCGGAAGGAGTGGGTGTCAGAATGGGTATCGGACAGCTGGGCATGGAGAGGTCTGAATACAGCACCGTTTCCTCCCAGCTTATCCTCACCCTCAGTCCCCAATCCTGTGATCGGTCCCATCAGCAGACCATCAGTGGCCGCACATCAGCCCTGCCAGTTTTCCCATAAGCCTTTTGTCTTGCCAACCATGGCTTTGCCAACCACGGGAACTTCCAGGAACCTAACCCTAGTGGTCGGCAAGGGAAACCCTTCCTGTGATAATGAAGTGCTGAGGTTGCGGATTATCTGATGTCTACTAGAAATGAACTTGATCCCTTTTGCAGCTGGGGGTTGGATGCTAGCAGTTGGGTACCATGGGGGCAGGCATTACCAAAATAACAAAGACAGACTCCCAGCAATCTGCCTAATGAATTAGATGGAAATCCCTTCCCCTTGTTTTCTCCCCCTTGCAACTGCTGGGCTGTGCTTAAAACCTGGATCCAAATGTTGCACCCGGAGGCCCGTTTCTGCTTACGGTGAGGGACCTTGCAAGCAGAAGAACCGGTGTGGTACTCTTTTGGGTAACGGGGAAATTTGCAATCCACCCCAACAATGACATGCCTTCTGATCTTTGACCTCTTGTCTGGCCACGTTTCTTTGTAACCAAAGGAAAAGCAAGGGCACTCTGTTTACCCCTTGGACCACTGCAGTGCAGAGGGAGATAAGCTTCAGCGAGCTCTCACTTTGATTGTGCTTGTAGCTGCGTCCCTCGCAGCCCACACAGACCGTGGCAAGGTTTATTGTTTGAAGCCAAATGGGTGCCAAAGATAAGCTTTCTCTGAAGAATGTCCTCTCTGATCCTGCTCTTCCACCAGTGGCATGTTACTAAAACAAATGCGGCCGTGCGCACAGCGCGCTTCTTGGATGTGGAATTCCTGCACCTCGCCAACTTTCCCCCAGCGCTGCTTTATTCCCATAAATCATGCAGCTGAGTTATGGGGTCCTGTTCAGAGGGGGCTGTTTTTAATTGCAGTTTGAAGGACTGTGAGAAAGCAGAATTAATGCCATATGTTTTCAGGCTGCGGGACCATCACATGATCTCGCCTTCAGTTTTGGCTGGGATTCAAACATCACAGGGAATGTCCAGGTTCCTCTGTCAAGTTTATAGCAGGGGCAGGGGGCTGTCTGTGTTGGGCGATGGCTTTCCTGGGGATGAGAGGTGGTGAGCAGTCAAACTGCAGCCTGGGGTCCCTGCAGACGTGCGAGGCAGATTGCTGCAGAAGAAGAGCCGTGTCTCCGTCCTCTCCCGGCTCCAAATTTAAGGGGCTTTAGTAAAGAACAATGAGGTGGAAATTGCAAAGGGGGGAAATAATGAAAAGAGGTATAAAACTCTCTGCTTCTCAGTGTACGGTATGGATTTTTCATGGATATCCGCTTATTTCATGCTGTCCTTCTCCCTATAGTGTCTGAGAGCTTCCCGGCAGCGCATTTTAATGGCTTTCCTGGAGGCTGTCCTCCATTCTCCTCCCCGGGGGGAAGACCGGAGGCAAATATAGTTCCTGTATGCTATAAGGAGGTATTTATGTAGGTGAACTGGAGAGAGCAAGGCGTGCTCCAGGAGCAGATCAGAAGAGCTCTGCGCCTTGTGGGAGGGAAAGCTGCAGTCATGTGTCAGGCAAATGATCTCCTTACCGGGCCAGGTCCGGCTTCCACTGAAGGCTGAGGATGGGGCCAGACCCCGAGATCCTGTCTAGAGGACAGACTGTGCCTCCCAAATTCAAGTGCAAATCTGCCCTCTCCATGTGGAGGGCTGGGAGGGGTCACATACTTTTTTCTCTCCTCCTCTGGATCCCGGGTAAAGCACTTCAACAGGAGAGGTCTGCATGGGGGAAGAAGAAGGGAACGTGAGGGTGGAGGTGCTGGCTCGATCCTGGGATCACTGGGGCACTGCAGCTTTTTCAGAGGGGAAAAGCATCGTTCCCCTTTGCCCTACCCCTGCCACCTCCACCTAAGGGGATTGCCTCTCCGGATTCCTGTCTCCTGGGTTTTTCACAGGAGGCCATGGGACGGGCCCGGTGAAAGACCAGAGTGGGATATAGCTGGAGAAGATCCTCAGGATTGGACTGGTCCCACAGGCACAATGGAATTAGGAGCAGGCCGTGGATCGAAGGCAAGGGGCTGAACCGTGGTCTGGTTCATGTCCTGGGTAAAATTCCTATTGACTTCCGTGGGGCCAGGATTTGGGCCACAGTCTGGAGTCAGTTAATAAAATACAACTTCCATTTCAGCACAGCATATGCCCTCTGTGCAGCTGGGAAACTTGGAAGTATTGGCTTACTGCACTGAGCATTATCTGTCTTGTGGGGGAAGGATGGGCGGCCCAGCACGTAGGGTGCTGTCTGGGCTTGGGCGGTCTGTGGTTTAACTCTACTTCTCCACAGGCTTCCTGTGTGACATTGGGCAAGGCACTTAGCCACTCTGTGCCTCAGTTTCCCATGCATAAAATGGAGTCAGCAGGGCTCGGCTACCTCCCAGGGCTGTTGTGCAAGAGGCAGATGTGATGCTCATGGGAGCCATGTAGGCAACCAGGCTAGAAAAGGTACAACATTATGTTGCTTTTCCGTCCAAGTCTTCATGCCACTGAACACCTTTAGCTTGTCCAAGCCAGAGTCAAACTCCCTGCCACCCTTCGTATTGTGGTAGGAGCTTGGAAGACCCCAGGTTGCTGAGATTGTGGGGGGTGTCGTGCTAGGCACTGCACAAACACACAGTAGGACCAGATCTCTTGCTTGAGGAACATATAATTGAAGGCAGGCAAAGGCTGTGAGACAGGAAATGTTATCCTCCCCCTTTTACAGCTGGGGATCTGAGTCACCAAGAAAACACACCATGCTTACACAGGAAGCCTCTCGTGAGGCCGGGAACAGAGCCCCGCTCTCCATCGCAGGGGAGGGCGAGAGCCACGGGACCCTTCTTCCCCTGCCCCAGCTGAGGCTATGTTTTCACTATCCAATTTCCTCTTGAACTCATCCCTGGATTTGAATCTCTTAACCTTTCATTTTAGGCGGGGTAGCACCAGGACCTTCTGCATTTGAACCACCATATATTTTGGGAAAAGTTAGCCACCACTCTGTCTGTTCCTGAGCGAGTGCATGGGAAGCACGTGTCCCAAGGGATGGGCAGGCACAGAGACCATCAAGAACCGGCTGTGGTCTCTGACAGGGGTGTAGTTGTGGTTGACCAACCATCTCAACAATGCCACCCTTTCCCCATTGCTTCCCCCAAGGACCTATTGCTCAGTCCTTCTGTTCATCACCCTGGGCAGATCCCTGCTTCTGGCTTTTGGAGACACAACAGGGAACGTCTCTGGATGGCTGAGACCCAGCAGTCTCCCTGCCCATGCCTGCTGCTCAGGGTGAGAACGACCACAGGAAAATGATGCTAAAAGCCAACAGAGGCTCCAACAGGTTCAGAAAGATGCAGGCACTAAGTAACAAGTCAGTCATGTCCAGTTCAGCGTCCTTTCTGGCAGGGCTCTGTGCTACGTGCTATGCAAGCAAGCCGTGACACACTGGGTGGGATCCTCTGACATTCAGGCTGTGTGTGGCAGGAGGCTCTCGGGCGTTATCTGCATTCCAGACTCGAACAGGCCTTTCTTCATCACATTGCACTGAGCATCCACCGCATGCCCCTTGCCTTCCCTCAACATCCCTTGACAGCCCTAAGTATTTCAGATCCCTCATACAACCTCTGAAGACCAAGGGTCTCTTCCCAGATGTAAATGGGGGAGTTTATTTAAGTACTTGTCTTCACAGAAGTCTGGTGGGAAGAGGGGTTTACACCCCGAGGGCAAGCAGGATTGTAGGGGCTAGTGTGAATCAGCATGGCTACACTGACATGCTGCTTCACACTGCCTGAGCATCTGCTCATCCACTTTGGCACTTCCATGTTCCCTACCTCTGCGCTTGGCGAGTGCCTTTGGGCTTGGATCCTGCCTGGAGTGGAGGACCTGCACTGCAGGCCTGGTCCGGATGTGCAGTCTGTCATTTCCAGGAGGAAACCACTTGCTATTGATGCAACAAACGGGCTCTTTAAAGCAGAGCCATGTGGCCTGGGTCCTTCCAGAGCTGGATGTTAGAGAGGTTTCAATCCCAAGGCATATGGAGGAGAAAAATATGTCTTTCTATCTATACTGGGGCCCATCCAGTGGCAACTTCAGCCAGGTAGGAATCCTATTGATTGGTACCAGTATCTAACCCCCCTGCATAGACAGGGCCTTAATCCTCTATACTGGTCATAATTTATTTGGAAACTATTTATTTAAATTAATCGTTTTTACATTCACTTAATTCTTTTAACTAGCCGAGCTGCCTTCTCACTCGTCACATCTTTGGGAGGAAGTATGTTGTCCCCTGGATTCATGGGATCTGCCTCCTATTCCTGGCTTTGCTTCTAGTTTGCTGCTAGGACGTGTGGTTTCACTGCCTTGCGCCTCAGTTTTCCTACTTGTAAAATGGGACCAATCAAGTGATGTCTTTTGTTGGATATGTGGCTGTCTGTGGGGAGGAGGGGAAAGGGGGAGCCTCTATTAAAGCAATTTCTATTGTTCTGTTTTTGTATCCCTTCGTTCCTGCATCCCTTTCAGGAGTTGCAGCCAGAAGCCCAGATTGCAGGTGGTGTCCTGGTACGATTGCCTCTGCTCAAAGACAGTCCCTGCCTCGTCTCACTGTTACAGTAGCCGCTCTCAGCATGCTGCTGCCTTTGAAGCCCTTTGCAAGCATTCACCTACCTTCGCCATGCTCTTACCATAAGGCAGACAGGTCGATGTTACCCTCAGTTTAGGTACAAGGGGGGGGCCACAGCCAGACTGCCAGACAGGCTGGGTCCCAGTGCTGTGTGCAGGCTGTTGGGGGGGATGTGCCAGCCACAGAGATGTCAAATTCATGGAACTGGTATGGCAGAGACTTACTGCAAGGGCACCACTGAAGAATTCGGTGGGCTACATGGAAACTGGAACAGCTCCAATTATTTTAATGGAGTTCTGCTGATTTACATTGGTGGAGGAGGATGTGGAGGAGAGCATTGGTGGAGGACTACCATGTGATTTTGGTGGTCTTCCAGAAAAGGAGACACGTTCTGAGGGGCTGAGATGCCCTGAAGGGTACAAGAGATGAAGCATGTGTGCGAGTTCCCAGCTGCATGCACAAGAGGCCTGTTGCTCTCTGCAGGGCTTGAGGGGCACATGAGTTTGACAGGGTAAAGCGGGGGGTACTAAGGTTATCTCATACAGAAGATGTGTGGCAGCAGAGGCTAGTGCAGCCTTAGAGTGAGAGACAGCAGAGAGGATTCATTCCCTTTTGAGTCTCCCTCCCTGTGCCAAGCCAGGCTGCTCAGGCTTCGTACAATGCAGAGGACTTAGCATTTTCATGCCAGAGCTACCTATGCTCCTCTCAGCTCAAGTGAGGGCAGCCGTGCTGGAGTGGACATGGGAGTGGGATTCGCATGTGTATGCGACTGCTTTTTACGACCTACCCCCTCGACTTGGCACTTCAGTAAGCCGTACTCCTCTAAAAATAATTTCTTGTTGCAGTAGCACTTGTCTGTCCTTTCTGGATGTGACGGGGAATTATGGGGAAGTCTTGCAAGCTGTTGGATTGGTCAGTTCTTAGAGACTGGTCATGCTAGCAGTTGCTGGCTTGTGCTAACTTGAGTTTTAGCCTGTACTCCATGAGCAGTGGTGGCCTTAGGGTTGTTGGGGGCCTGGGCAAGAGAGTCATTTGGGACCACTTAGAGCCTTAATTTTGATGACCTATAAGCAAGTTGGACATTTTCCATTTCAATTCCACTTTTCCCTATCCATGAAACTGCAATGAAGGTATCTTAATGCAATATTGATAATACAAATATTCGGTGTAATTAATTTTTATTGTATAAAGTGTGGGGCCCCGGGCAGTTGCCTGGTTTGTCCTCCCCTAAGGCCGCTACTGCCCTAAAACACCAGCCAACTTGAGTTACAAGCATCTTTACATATCTGCAATGGGTCTGTGTGGACAGGAGTTGAGTTAGGGACGACACCTGACATAGGCTTACAGTGAAGGCAAGCTCTCATGAATGCATGCATGACCGGAGTGCTTAAGTGTAATTATTTACATACAGCTCCATTGCTGGAGGTGCCGAATGTCATGATTTCCCACACAATGGAAATGGCACTCTGCACTTGGGAAAATCAGGCCCTTAACACCTTTCACACTTCCATTTGCTCAAAGTTTTGCTCAGGGACGACAAAGAGCAATTGCTTTATCAGCTCCCAAAATGAGGCATCTTCTGAAATGGAGGTGACAACTATCTGATAGCTCCCCGGGACGCATGGACCGGGCAGCTGTTGAAATGGAACAAGGTGGAGGAGCCCTGGCTGAACGTTGGTGACAGATAGCAGGGACACGGACCCCCCTGCGTCTCCCCTATTGCTCCAAGTTTGGAAGAAGAAAGTGGCCCTGCCTTGTTGTGACTCTGGCATGGAAAATGATGTTCCCTCGAGCACACCGTTCTGAAATGCTTTTGTCTTTGTTTTAAGGCATGAAGAAGTAAACACTACATTTGTGGCCTGTGGTACTGTTGGATGACACACTTCTCCGTGGCTATGTTTTCATATAGCATGTGAGATTACAGGAGAATGGGTTAGGGCATGACTAATTAGGGCAATTACTCATCAGTGTTGAATACCAGAAGGATTACTTCAGTCAAGTCAGGTGTAATAACTGGTTAATGCATCTATTACTACAGGGGTGGGGGTGGTGAAATGGTAGCTAACCACTGCTTTGGGGAAAAGTCTAACACTTCTTAATGCTTACATAGATTTTGCAGGTCAGAGGATGAATTCACCTCTTCTAGCTGTCTCCTTCACTTCCATAAAAACCATTCATTTTCATATTCATCCTCCATCTGAAAAGCATCTGTGTAATAGGGGAAGGGTTTTGTGAATTGTATTAGAAAGGTGCCATGAGTAATTCTTCCTACCAGCTCCAGGTAGGAATATGCAGCAAACTACTTGTAGTTTTTAGCAGTGATTGAAACTTACTCTTTCTTTTAAAAAAAACCCCATTATTTACATCATTGGTAAAACTGACTCATTTTTTTTTTCTCAAAAGAACAGTTTTTCCATTAGAAAATTCAAAATCTGCACGTTTTGAATGATGTGCCAATTTTGCTAAAATTTTCAATGGAAAGAAGAAAAAGAATCACTTTCATCTTTGCATTTCATTTCAGTGACTGAAATGTTTTGATAACGCGGAAACATTTTTTGACTTATTTGTTTTGACTCTTTGTGCTTTGCCTTTTAAAAATGTTAATTGAACTATTTTATGTTTGTGGCTGTGACGATTAACTGTGAGACTTTTCATATTTCACGCAGTGTTGTTCTTTAATGTTTTGACACTATCAAAATGAACCAGTTCAATGGTACAGAATTGAAATGTTGGAGTATTTTCATGCCACGGGAAATTTAAAATTTCTTTTTTTTTGTTTGTTTGTTCAGATCCTGAATTCACAGAAAAACAAATGAGAAGTTGGGATGTGCTGCAGGACAGCTATCCAGCCAGCTACACCACTTAGTTTAAAGGAGTCATATTTTCTTAGTGATAAACTACTGGATCTAGCATTTCATTTCTCAGCTTTACCCCAGACCTTCTGGGTGATGTTGGCAAGCTGTGTAGGTTTGTCTATGTGGGAAAATAACTGGAATAGCAGTTGCAGCTAGCTCACCATGCAGACACTCCCATTTCATGCTAAAAGTACCTTTGCATGATTTAGCTTTAGACCACTTTGGGAATAGATTACTCTAAACCACAGAAAAGCACTTTTAGTGCAGGGTGTATCCACATGGGAGTGGCGATCCCACTTTAAATTCAGCTCCTTGTTCATTCACAAGTGTCCTCATTTAGACAAGCCCTCTGCCTCAATTCCCCATCTGTATATGCACAGTGAGGATTATAATAAGGCTTCCTTTGTGTGTCTTGTCTTCCTAGATTTTTAATTCTTTGGGGGATGGGAAGGGATTGCCTTTTATTCTGTGTATGTCGTGTACTGCACAAGGAGTCCCAATATTGGTGAGTCAGGAAGCACTGCTATAAGGCGAACAATAATCTCTTCTGTTTTCTGCCACCAAGGTCAATTCCCATCATAAAATCATCATTTCCTTGGTGTGTGCCCACACCTAGCATCACTTCAGTGCCTGTGAACTGCTGCAGAAGAACCCCACTACCAAAATAATTTGTTCTCTTCCAACTCACGTGGCTGATATAATCAAGCACCAGCTTCTTCACTCTTAGCAGCACCAAATCCCTCCGTTCAGTACAATGATACAATTTACCACGTTTGGAAACTTGCTTCCATTGAAAGCAGGGACAAAACTCCCATTGATTTCACTGGGGACAGGTTGAGGGCCCTAAAGTCCCATACAAACAAGAAGCCAGACCTCTTTTTGAAGGTTATCCACATATAACAGAGAGGGATTATGCAGAAGAGACTTGCAATGAGCTAGCCGAGGAGACAATCAGAGTCCCCTAGCTGGGGCAAGGAATCCCACCATGGTGTTCGGCGTCTGCCCTGTTCACACGGTGAGTTCTGGTAGGGAGGTAATGTCTACACGCTACTGAACTACAACAGCATTTTCCATCTCTTCAAACAAAAACCTTTAACAGGTTCACATGGTTTATCTGGGTTTATCCCAAGGAGGGCAACAGAGATGGGTTAAAAGTTGCTTGTATGCTAGCTTTCCTGTTTGGAAACGTACAAATGGATTTTAAAACCTGAAGGTTTGTTTAACTGATAGAATTAAATAGCATGGGGGTGTTGGGGGCAGAGGAGGGTGACATGTGGATAGCTGGATGGCCTAGTGGACATTCGGACTAAGCAATTCAGAGAGGTCGATCTTTTTAAAGTATTACTTACACTAGTGTAACCCCTATGTGGATATAGTCATAATTATTCCATTCCCATATGGCAACAATGAGCAACCTTTATTCCAGTATAATTGCATGTTCACTGCGGAGGTAGGGCTGTACCTCTTTAACTAACTTTACTCATATGGTGAGTGCAGGGCAACTTTTTAGTGAAGACAAGGCCAGAAGATGTGTATAAATCTTTGCATGGCCCTTTGCATGGAATGAATTTTGCTCATCGGTAAAATAGGTACCCATATATTTACCCTATCCATGTTGAACTTAGAATAAAATGGGCAGGCAGACCTAAGAATAGGTTGCATTGTATGCATGCAAAGTTAGACAACTTATGTACTGTCCTTTTAAGGAAGGCATAGGAGGAAAGTCCAGAGTACTTTGTTTTGGACAGTGTGCGTGTACACGTGCGTACGTGTGTGCATGCTTACATGTTCCAAAAACTTTTTGATAAGTCCTACTCAGCTTGCCCTATCTGGTATAGATCCTCACTGTTATGAAGTCTAAACGCTAGTAGTTTATAAATCCCACCCAGCAGTTCTCACTCATATATACCCAATGCAAAGGTGTGAACATGTACAAGTCCACGTGTGGTCGTTATTATTTAGGCATAAAAATGCTTTAGTTTGACTTGGCTTTGTCTGATTTTTACTGACTTAAGTGAAATCCATACAAGAAGCTTTTACTCTGAAATAAGTGCTTGCACACATACCCTTGCACTGCAATAATGCAAAGTGTGACTTGGAAATAACCAAATCTGATATACCTTGGTGCTGACCCTGAGTTATTGTGTAACCTTGTGCAAGTCACTTATGTGTAATTGCTGTCTACTTGCATGAGAATGAAATAGGGATTGGAAAGGGATTTATATGAGCAAGGTATTATTAAGGCCATTCAATGGCACGAGAAACAGAGCAACCCACAAGGCTTTCAGTAACAATGTGGATTATCCTGGGTATTCAAGAGGGCAGACATAGGCCTTAGTTAGGCAAGCACTTAACTGCATGCTTAACTTTATGCATTTGCTTATATCCCACTCATTTCAAGAAGAGTTAAGGAAGTGCTTCTATGGCTTTGTAAACTGGAGCTGTAAGATCGGGGTGGGCAAAATATGGCCCATGGGCTGGCTCCAGCCCACCAAAGGATATTGTCTGGCCAACAGTGGGTCCCTTGTTCCAGCGCAGACATGGGGCCAGCCTGGGCCATGGCACATATGTCCAGCCCTGCTACCCCTGGGCATGCATTGGGGCTGGAGCAGCATGGCAGCTGGACTTACTACCTGGCAGCGGCTCCTTTTGGCTGTTACCACCACCAGACCTGGCCCTGTTGCCCAGACACCCCAGCCTGCCCCGCACCCACTGCTGGGAGTGGGACCCGCGTGGGCAGGGTGCATGGCTGGGCAGATGGCGTGGAGCCACAAGCAGGCAGGGAGCAGCATCTGGGAGTGGGACACGTGCATGAAGCTGGGATCGCAGGGTGGTGACAGCGTGGGGCTGGGGCCAGGGCAGAGCCACGATTTGCTGCTTGCACGTCCCTGCGATGGGCATGGGTCCTGCGGGCAGGGGCATGCACGGAGTGGATTGTGGCTCTGCCATGGGTCCTGGCTCCACGCTGTCACTATCCCAAGATCCCGACACGGGCTCCGGACATATCTCCCTGCCCCATCCCATCTGCCTGGACACATGTCCTACCCAGGCAGGCCCCAGGTGGTCTCCACAGAGATCCTGGGATCTTGGGGTGGTGACAGCGCAGGGTCGGGACCCGGGGCAGAGCCATGATCCACTCCCCGCACACCCCTGCTTGCAGAACTGGTGCCCATCACAGGGGCATGCGGGCAGCAGATCACAGCTCTGCTCCAGGCATTGGTCCTGCACTATCATCGCCCCGGCCCTGCCCACCCATCCTGCTCCCAGATGCTGCTCACTGCCCGCCCGTGCCCCCATCCCACCTGACCGGCGGAGCACAGAGCAGAGCCATGTTAGGAGTTTTGGTGAGCTGTTGGGCGGGGGTGGAGGTGCTGAACTGGCCTGCAACAGCTCACCAAAACTCCTGATGTGGCCTGCGGGCCCAAATACTTGCCCACCCCTTTGTAGGATGTATGTGATGAAGAGTGAGACTGCAGGCCGCTGCTGAAACTTAGATGAAGCTGCAAGGCCAGTGTTGATATGGGAAACCTCATTGTGAAAGGGACCCTCTTCCTGAGCAGCAAGTCTGGAGTAGCTCGTTTGCAAAGTGGGGTAAATGACCTTGCACACAGAGAGGTAGTGCAGAGTAGCCAGTGCACCGCAGATTCACAGCCTACCTTGTTCTGTGGTTGTCTGAAAGCATCTCCGGTCGCAGTGCTTTCAAACGAGAGCACTCTGCTATTGTTGCCTCTGAGGACAGTACAGTCCCAGACATGACTCTTGCTTAATATTGGGTTTGCCTGCTTGTCCAGGACATGAATTCTTTAGGCAAAAATGTTACCGTTTAACAAAGGCAGGTCTGCAGTGGAAAGCAGTTTGGACAAGGGCTGCTCCTGCATTCCTCCTGCTGCTGCTAGGAAAGAGAAAATTACAGAGAGGAAGCTGAAATAGCACTGTAGAAACTGAAAGGAAACCACCTTCCATAGCTCACAGGAAACCAAAATCAAATAAGAGTTAACTGACCAGCGCCAGCCCGGGCTGAACTGTGAGGGTTCGTTGTTTTTAATTTCCTTCCCTTCCCCTTCAGTGGCTTAACACAAAGAATTCCTTAAACTGGATGCAATTGTGCTCAACTTCCACTTGCCCTAAAATATACTTTTAAGGACAGTCCCAGGACCGTGGAGGGGTTGGGGGGGGCAGTGTTACAGGATTGACGGCTAGGAGTTAATACTGGAAGTGTAAAGTGTTGCACTTTTCCCGAGCTCTGCCCTCTGTTGATGCCAACAAACACAATTATCTCTCTCCTTACTGATAGTTTTGAACACAGAAAGCAGTGCTGACATTTTAAATTGTTGCAGGTAGGCTTCAGAGTCAACAGACAGGAGATAAGGATGGGAACAGCTCGTGTCTCTCTTTGTCCTTGCTTCAGGCTGTCTGCAGGCTCTGGTTCACATTATGAGTTTTTCATAATAATAAGGGCTAGCACCTTGCCAGGGCTCTGGGGATCCAGATGTGATAGGTTTTGTTCCCAGTCTGCTACTAACCCGCTGTGAAAGGGTTTCCCTTGTTGCTCTTCCTTTTTCCCTCCCATCATTGTGAGAGCTGCTGAGCAGAGATTGTGTCTCGATATAGTTTTGTACAGCACCTGATGCCTGAACTTACCTGGGGCCTGGAGAAGCTCCTGTGACTCAAATGATGCATCTGAGGGAAAGGAGTATCAGTAGCTATAGCATTTCCATCAGTTCTTCCACCTCCTCTTCCCCTTCCCATTGTACTCTTCCACTTGCCTTGTGTCAGTACTAGATCGTGTCTCAGAGGACCTCAGGGCAAGTCAGTCCAAAATGCTTCGTGGTTTATTAAACTGAACAGAGTCTGTGCTCCTGGTCCATGTTTTCTAGAAAACGCACAGCCTTTCCCTGAGGCTACACCTCATGAAGAGCCCCGCACTTTTATAGTTGATGGCAGCATAAACATCCCTGTAGCAAAGCCCTGGAGTATAAGAAGAAGCCAAAGCATATTAAACTATTGAGCTATTCAAAACTCGCAGCCTTGCTTCTATGATCCTTTCATCCAGACTAGAACGTGCTCAGTTCAGCCAGCTTTCCCAACGAGAGGGTCAGCAGCATTCTTGGCATTGGCCATCATCAGTGCTCTTCCAAGTTAACACCCGTGAAAATGAATGGGGAACACCCTCTTTCTGTGCGTCTTATTGTTGTAGTTTGCCTGGCTGCAGGCTAACGGCATTAGTTTACCTTGGCGGGAGATGACCACAGCACGCTTTGCAAGCAGAAAGGCTAGGAACTGCTCTTTTTCAGTCCAAAGAAAGTCTGGTTCTCCAGTATTTTGCAAGGGGAAAAACTATAATGATGAGGCTTAGTTTCCAAGGCACTGAACACCCACCCCATTTGACTTCATTTGGAAACATGGTTGTTCGTCAGCACTGAAAATCGGGTCTCCAGGGTTCACTGGGGATGTTGACATCCATGGAGGATGCTGCTTGGTTATCTTTTCTAGAACCGAGGAGCAGCTCAGACCCTATGGCAATGTGTATGGCAGGGCTGGGCAACTTCTGAGCGGCCAGGGGCCATACACTGGCTGCCCAACCCCAGGGTGGGAGCTGGAAGTAGAAGCTGGAGAAGGGACAGGAGCCTGGAGATGCTCTGGCCACAACAGCAGCAGGAGTGATGGGGGGATGTGGCTCCCAGTGGAAGCCTGTGAGCTGTGTATAACCCACTCAGGGGCCACATATGGCCCGCAGGTCACTACTTGGACAGCCCCAACATATGGGATGGATGGACAGCAGTAGGAACAGGACCTCGTTATTTGGAACTTGTGAGATTTCACACCTCCTCTGAGTTCTGTTGTATTAGTTTATAGATCGCATGCACTACCTGGGTGCCACGATTATTAAAGGCATCATGTTGAATCTGGACAAATGACTGCCACGCAAACAGCTTCACGCAACCTTCTCGTCCCATTCTTTAATTCAGAAAGCACATGTTTTCTTCTGTATCTATAGGCTTTTCACTAGCCCAGGGATGCCACTCTTCCTCACACTCCTGATCAACATGCTAGCAGAAGTTTGGAGAGTAGTCATAGCTTGAGATGGACTGATAGAGCTATTCTCCCAGCCCACCCACACAGCAAGGCTGGTACCAGCTGCATCCACAGTTCATGTCAGGCCTTTAGAGTCTGCGGATTTTAGATGTCTGACTACCTTTAAAAACCTGACCCTAGCTGACTGGTATGTACTGCTTATCAGTTGTACTGTGGCAGCTGACAGGTGCTGAGACTGAAATCCAGCTCTCAATATTGCTGTCCTCAAATATTCAATAGCCCTGCATCCAGTTCTCCAAAATCATGAGGCTGGTGTCTGATGATCAATGTGGTGTCCTTTGTATTTGATTTCTCATTCCTGAGGCTTCAGGAGTCTAAAACGGCGGTGTTCAAGCTTTTATCCCCGCAGGTCAGATAAGTGGTATGGAGTCAGACCACAGGCCAGATACAGCATGCGATGGGTCCACGGGGGGTACTCAGTGCACAAGTCCAGGCCCCCACATGCAGGATCCAGCTGTGGAGTGACCCCCCCGCATGCTGGCCCTGCCATGTGCCGATGTGATCTAGCGCCCAGGGCCACATCATCCAGCCCACCAGGCTCCCCACGGGTCTTGAAATATGGCAAAGGGAGCAGTAATCAGTGCTGCCACTGCTCCTCCTCCACCAAATATTCAGGCCTGTGGGAACACCCATGGGCCAAAAAATATGGGCTTGTGTGCTGGAGGTTGAGAACTACTGGTCTGGAAACATTTAAAAAATAAATAAAATACAACAAAAGCTGAAGTTTCTTGTGGAAACTTTTTTTTTTTCATTTCAGGAACTGGGGCTTTAAGGAAGACACCAAATATTGTCAGACTTTCAATCCCATTGGTTCTGATTGACGGCCACACTGCCCTGCCTTTCTGCAGAAGTGAAACAGCTTCTAGCTAAGTGCTTAATATGTAAACACCTTGGCAGCACAGGGAGCATGAGAAGAAAACAAAAATCATATGACCTTCTGGTTAGCCTTTAGGAATAGGATGTGAACTGGTTTTTCAAGCTTCTTACAGCCAGGGCTCCAGTACAAAAGGGAAGAGAAACTTGCATGAAAAGAAATTCACATACAAGTAATCCTCCTTTAAACATGCTATGTGACAGCAGTCGTGTTTAGTATGCGATACCTGGCTTCACCTTTCGGGTTCAGGAATCCAGTGGCTGCATTCAGGGATAATTAGAACAATCTCCACCGTTTTTCACACCCACCTAAGAGGCCTTGCACACATAGGAAGGTTGCACTGACCTCACCTAAAATGTGAAATTAAATTGATAGGTTTATAGGATCATAGGAAAGTAGGGCTGGAAGGGACTTTACAAAGTCATCTATTCCAGCCCCTGGCTCAAAGCAAGACCGTCCCTGACTAGACCATCCCAGCCACGCGTCTGTCTGACCTGCTCTTGAGCAATTCCACAGACAGAGACTCCACAGCTTCTCTAGGTAGCCTGCTCCAAAGCTTGGCCACCCTCATAGGCAGCAAATGCCTCCCGATCGCCAACCTAAATTTCACCTACTGAAGCTTGAGGTCACTGCTCCTACTCCTGTCCCCTGTGGCCACAGAGAAAAGCCCATCTCCATCCTCTCTATAATTGCCCTTCAGGTGTCAAATCTCCCTCGGTCTTCTCTTCTCCAGACTAAATAACCCTAGTTCTTTCAGTCGTTTCTCATAGGTCACGCTTCCCAGGCCTGTAATCATTTTTCTTGCTCCCTGCTGGATTCTTTCCAATTTGACTACATGTTGAAGTGAGAGGCCCAAACCTGGATATAGTACCCCAAGTGAGACTTCACCAGTGCTAAATAGTGTGGAAGAATCACTTCTCTTGATTTTTCAAGTGACACTCCTGTTAATACAATCCGACATACTCTGTTGGCCTTTTTTACAAGAGCACACAGTTGGCTCATATTCAGCTTACATTCTGCTGTAATCTCCAAGTCCTTTCCTGCTGTACTTCAGCCTAGTCAGTCATTCTTCCGTCTGTATTTGTACATGCAATGATTCTGTCCCAGGTGCAGGACTTTGTATTTGTCATTGTTGAACTTCATGTGGTTGATTGCAGACCATCTTTCCAGTTTACCTAGGTCACGCTGGCTCTCATCATTACTGCCTTCCAGTGTCTGCAACTACATCCAAGTTGGTGCCATCCACAAGTTTGGTAAGTGAGCACTCAGTCCAAGTGGTAAGTGAGCACTTGTCTTACACATCATTAATGAAGATATTGAACAATACCAGACCCGGAACAGATCCCTGAGAAGCCCCACTTAATAGCTCTTCCTAGCTAGACATTGAGAAATGGGTGACTACTCATTAAGAGCAATGATCTAACCAGTTACGTATCCACCTTACAATATTTTAGTGTAGTCTGTATTTCCTTGGCTTGTTAATGAGCAAATCCTTGCCTGGACACCCTTATTTGGTGAAAAGGATGGGGGGAATTTTGGGCTTAACTGATTCAAATAGGGACAGGTTAAATGAAAACAAATCAACTCTTCCACCATGTCGCAAGCATCTGCCCTAGGAGTTGGTATGAGTTTCACTTGATAATTTTCACACCCAGCTGAAGTTAAGTCAGTAGAAATGTCCTGGGTAGGCAGGGTCGTGGAAATGTGAAGCTGGACCCTCCGCAGATGTATATTGGCTGGTTTACACCTATGGAGGAAGCAGCCCTCTTCTAAGGGTATAGTCACATGTTACAATTTGCATGTGCTAACTCTAAGGTGATATTAAAGTTGGTATGCGCTGTGAGCAGTCTCAGATGTAGGGTTACTACCCTCTCTGACCTGCACAGCTCTGACTTGTTGCTAGAGGGCTGGCAAGCAGGGGCATGGCTAGGAGCTGCCAGGTCTGCCCTGTGGCTGCCCAGCTCTCTGGCTCTCCAGTGGCTGCCTGCGTCTCTGTTAGCTTGGGGTAGTAGAGTTCTGAATAGATCATCTGGGTGGGGGGGACCTGGGAGCAATGCATCCTGGGATACCGAAGGACCACAAATAGCTGGTATTGGCCCTGTGGAGCAGACTGCCAGTATTGCAACATGGACTACCTAACACTAGCTGGAGATAATCCTCGCCCAAAGAGATATAACTGCAACGGTCAGAGGGCACTTAGCTCATCTTTTCCTACCTTAACGTGCAGACACTCCCATTTAAGAACATGCAACAGGTGGGAAAGGTAACATTTAACACCACCCTAATTTAAGCCTTTACAGCGGACACAAGGAAATCATTTTGGGGAGATATCATCATCTCCTGCAGTGCTAGCAGTGTAGTTGCAAATAAGCTGGCTTGGGTACTGAGTGCAGTTTTGTTGTGCCAGCTGAGATTTTCTTGCAGTCTTATTTACCACGTGGGTTTTGCAGCCTGCACCGAGCTGTGTGCTGTACCAGCTAGATTACTATGGGGGCCTATGCCAGCGAGTTTAAAGCTAGCTCTGGTATCGCTACCCTAAACTGCAGTTGCTGCTGTGGGACAACCTTGCAAAGTTTGCTGCAGTCAGCAAGTAAATAGGTCGGCAGGACATGACAACAAATACAGTCTTTCGACAGACAAAGCCAGATAACAGGTCTTGCTGATGACTAAAGTCAACATGGTTTTGTGGTTAAAGCTCAGGACTGCAAGTCAGGAGACCTGACTTCTAGCTGTGTCTGTCACAAGCTTCCCCTATGATTGTTGCCGGGTCACTGCAGCATTATTCACAAACAGGAGGCTCTGAGGGGAAAAAAATACAGCAAGGTCTCTTTTTCAGCTGCTTGCTTCTAGGCAAAGTTATTAAATGTTTGATTAAGAAAAAGCTATTGAAAATTCAAAATTACACACGCACATAGGATGATGTACAAATGCATAACAGACTGCCGTTGCTCCTATAGCAATTGTAATCAACAGACTTGGTCATATGTTATATCATCTCCCATCTTATTATAGCGTCCCCTCTGTTCTCCAGCACCCACATATCTCCCGCTGTTTCCAAGACACACAAAATGGTCCCACAGAATAGAGCTGTCATAATAACTGGGTTTTTTTTATTTTCTGGATGAACAGATTTTTTTTAAATCTAGGTTGTGGACTGAGGAATACTTGATGGTGACACGGATTGTATCGGATCATTTGCTGCAGTAGGTTATTAGTAATAAAACCTAATGGCACTTGTCAGTTGGGTTTGTAACCTACTGGAACAGAACACAGGAACCACATATGACTTCCCTTTTTCTTTTGCTAGTAACTTGAATTACCATCCTTGCACTTTGCAGGCACTAGGGGAGCATTGCAGGTAAAACATCTACCTTTTATTAAATATATGTCTGAGGATTTCAGTGTCAATTCCCCTTTCTAATAATGTTTGGAGCCCTTGTCCTCGCAGTTACCCTAGAAAGCACAATTGCTACCTCCCCTTTCTTTGTGCATCCAGTTGTCAAAAATTGTATTAAACCTAGAGGAATAAGGCATTATTTAAAAATCCTTAAGGCTGCTTGCTGCCATTGAAGTTGAGTTGCTTATATCACTTCTGAAAGGCGCGGGGTTTTTTTGGTTGGTTTTTTTTGGCCCATTTTTCCAGTTCTTACTTAAGCAAGTAACTGCAATTTTCAGTGCATCTGTCATGTAGAATAGAAGGCAGGATAGGATGGCACTTTAGAGTGCTACTTCCCTGCCCTCTACCTGACTTCAAATGAACACAGCTAGCTACCTGTATAGATTAGAAGTAAAAGCCCTTCAACAGGTCTTCCACAATCACCATCATGAAGATGAATCCCTCACATAAGTTCCTAATGGTGCCAGGATAAGACGTACAATGTCTCTGGAATTCCCTCCACACTCCCAAACAGGGGATACCCTAAAGTGGTACCATGCTGGCATGATGCCAGTGCTATACTTGTCTATCACAACCCACCCCAGCAGCAACGAACTGGTCAAACCCAGAGGCCGGGCAGTTCTGTGCAAAGTGTCGACTATTCTGTTTCTTCAAAACCTTCCATGGGAATTTTCCCATTTTTTTCAACAGAAATGCAAGGCCCACAAACTTTGGATGGAAACAAAAACACACTTGGGTTTTCAGGCATTTCATTTTTCGATTAAAGAATCAATTTTTTTCATGGAAAGCAGAGCGCTTCCATAACAAAAAAAAATATCCCTGAATTGAAAACCTAGGTTGGCATAGAAAAACAATTTCAGCAGAAAACTTTTAACCAACCCTACTCATAAGCCTTCTCTATGCTTAAAAGTGATTGCTAATATAGGGATAAGAGCAGAGTTGTACCAGCAAACCCCCTCCTTCCCAATGGGGCTATAACTTATGGAGGCAGAGGAATTTTTTTGTTGCCATATCATAACCTCTGAATGGAATAAACTACACTACCAAAGGGACTTTTCCTGCGGTGTCTATGCTAGAGCTTTTGCTGGTGTAGTTATGTTGGTTGGGGAGGTGGTTTGTCATACACCTGGCTGTCGGATCTGTGTCGCGAAATTTTAGTGTAGACCAAGTGGTAGACCTCCATCACAGGCTTAGCAAAGCTCCTCCCAGTAGGACACTTGCTCAGCACTGCGTTCACTAGTCTTGTGAACGCTTTTAAGCCTCCTTTAGTCTACACAGGCTGTAGCACTGGCTTTTTCCATGCTTTTCTGGACTATTGCCACAGCACAAACTCATTGTTTGTCACCTCTTCCTCATAGTCCTGTGGCTGTAGGCCCCTAGGGCAAGTGCCAACCCCAGGATTTCCTGGTAACAAACATGCCCCCTCTCAGAGTTTTGTTTCTGGGTCTTCTGCATTTAGCAGTCACCTTTCCAGGGGCATGTGCCAATGATCAGAAATGGACACAGATTTGTAAAGGTTCCCAAAAGCAGTGACTCCTTACCATAGCTAACCCAACAACCATACAGAAGTACACAAGCCAACGCCGCCCCTCTAAAGCAACCTCCCCACCAGCCATGAATATTCATCTCTACAGTGTCCTCTAAGGAATCCACTAGGCATCACCCTACATAGGTTTTTTCTTCCACATAATAATGGGGTAATTTTCCTTTGCACAAAGCTTCCTTCTTCTTTGGCTGGCCCCCTGATTGAAAACCCATCCCTCCAGCTATAAAGGCAAGTGTCTCTTTTCCTATCTTCTGCCCAAACTTCCCCAAAAATGGCCACCAAGAAACCTTTCTTTTATGAAATTTAGACCTCTTTGTCAGGTGACTGTCTGGATGTCTTTGTGAGGAGATCAAAGTCTCCTTCCAGATAACGGGTTGCTTAAATGCCACTGGAGTCCTTGGAGTTCAGTGTTGTGAAACTGGTTTGTGCTCTGTAGTAGCCATGTCTTTGCCCAATGATTATCTATCTGAATGGGCAACCATCAAAGATTGATGACCCTCTATTTTATCCCCATGCCAGGTGCAAGAATTTCTCCTCTTGCATCCTGTGAATTTTTAGCTCAGCGTGGAGGCCTATAGGCAGCAGTGAAGACCAACAAGCCCCGCAATCAAAATGGAGTTTGTCACCTGATGCAGGGCATTTCTACACATGTAGTTACATGTACCTAAACTTAATGTGCCTTTGTTTAAGGAGCATTAATGCAATTTAGGTGTGCATCTACACGTAGACTCTCTAATGTACATTAAGGCGCATTAAATTTAGGGTGGCATAGCTAAGTCTCAGCACATGTGTAGCCATGCATATTAATGCGGTGGGCATCCATTGACATCGCATTAGTCCGAGTGTAGGTGCTTAATGCACATAACACAGTGTGCATCCATTGACACACACTGCGTTAATGTGCGTTAAGGACCTATACTTGGACTAATGCAACTTAGCTATGCCAGCCTAAATTTGATACTTGCTTTAAGCAGGTATCAAATTTAACTGGGATTAGCCTACAATTGCAATTTTTAAGGCACATTAAGGGTGTGCACATGTGCCCTTAATGTGCCTTAAACATGGTGATTTTAGGCTAATCCCACTTAAAAGGGCCATGTGTAGACTAGTCTGCTGATACACAGAGACACCAGATGAAATCCATAAGCTGTGCATGGGTCATTTCTCAAAATCATCACCCCCTCCAATTTAAGAGGGTTATTGGAGATGAGGGTGAATAGCTTGATTATTACCACCCTGTTGCTATTCTGACTTGTCTAAATGGGAGACAGGTAGTTGTGTGTGAATGAGAGTAGCCTTGGTGTTGCTTTTACCTGCACCAAGGACTGAACAAGGCCCTGGCCTGCCCCAGAATATAGAGATACGAAGTTTCTATGAACTTATTTTCAGCACCCCTTCCATCTTCCTCACTTCTGTGCAAGGCAAAGGTTCAAAACCTGGCTATCAATTATTGGATTTTGTGGTTCTACTTATTGATCCCTCTACAACAAGCAGAAGACTGTTCATTACCAGCCCAGTATCATGTGGATTGAGCACCATTGCTTTATTTCCTGGAATCAGAGGTCTGGTGCCTTTTTCAATTTGTTATTTTTTTACCCTGACACATCTGAAATAAACCTGGGCATCCTGTTATCTCCTCTCCCTGTACTCCACACAATCCCTCCATCTCAGAAAAATGACATCAATCCAAATATTAGTTGTCTTCAGATAGCTGAGATCCCTGATGATTCAGACATGTCTGCGGGAAGTGAATTGGCTCCAGTAATTAGAGGAGGGGAAGAAGAAAACCCACTGCACTTATCGTCCACTACTGCACTAATTGTCAATTATGACAAGCAACCTGACCTTTGCTAGGGTGAAGATGGAGCCAAAACAGTTTCTGTTGCTAAGTCTTTGTGCTGGGGGGCGGGGGGGGGGGGGGGGGTGTGGTGTGGTGGGGGGGGGGGGGGGGGGGGGGGTTTGGATAGAGATTGATAGCTATGCTGTCAGGATAAGTTATTTGCTAGAAAACCAGATCAGCCTCTTTCCTGGGATAAAAGATGTTGCTAGCTCAGTCGGAATAAATCATTGACAATTGGTGACACAAGATTCAAAGCTCCCCACCTTATTGGTACCCTGATGGCAAACTCCAGCGCACATGAAGAAGGAGGCAAGAGGAGGCCAATTGAGGAGCAATAAAATGAAATGCTCATAAATATTCAAGAGGCTGGGTTATTGGTGTGAAATGATGGCTAATGGTCACAGTGCTGGAAGACAGACCCCCTCTGGGTATGTCCATTGTCATATATTTGTAGGAGTTTGTTCTTGTCCTTTCAAGAGGGGGCTTTTAAGAAAGTGAAAGCTGGTGATATCATGAGAGGTAGAGCCTTAGCTGCAGAGCTGCTTTGATTTCAGCCCTCAGAAAGGCCACGGGGGGTTGGATTCGGGCCTTTGGTCAGCTCCCTTTTGCAAAATGGCTGGCAGTTGGATTCAGCTCTGGAATCTGCATTTCCCTGTGAGTTTAGTTGCAATCCAGGTTAATGGTTTGGGGTCCCGCCAGCATCATGAGTCTTTAGGGCAATGGCACAACAATATGTGTGACGGAGTTGAGAGTTATAACCAGGGCTGGAGTTTTCCGAATGGTTCAACAGCGACCGCTGTGGATAGATTTTCAAAAGCCCTCGGCGTAGGGGCGCTAACATGAGAATCTGGCTTCAAGGGTCACATTGGGAGTTGGACACGTGCAAACTGAGCCTTACATTCAAGTCTGTTCGTTGGTCTGCTTCATTGCTGAGGTAGTTAGGAAGAGATTAACAAAGCTCCATCCCGCCCCCCACATTCTTTGGGGCATCTCAGTGGGTGCAAAGTGGAAAGGGTCCAATGGCTTCAGTGGAGGTGGGCCGACGTACTCAGCAGTGGCCCTGGATGGTGCTCAGCTGCAGTTCAGCAAATAACTCTGAACATGCTCTACATGCCCTATGGGGGGAAAATTGAATTTGGTTGCATTCACACACCCAGTTTGCATTCCCCCTTGAAAATGTTCTAGCAAATCAATTTATTGAGAGGAACATCTGCAGAGGCAGCTAATTAGCCCACGAATGCTACTTCTTCTGGCATTCAGCCATTTATTTTGCAATCAATGGGTCCAATATTCAAGATTCCCTGGAGTGAGATGTCTACACCGTGCCCCCTACTTAGCCTCTGAGACAGATGGCACTGGCAGGAGAAAGGAGATGCATCAGGGCTTCCTACCACCTGCTGACTCTTGCTACTGGAAGTTGGGTATAACTGGGAGTAGCCCAGAGATTGTCCCAAGACCAAGTTTGTTCAACCACGTTTTGGCATCAGAGTTGGAGTTTAAGTGCTTTCACACATGCAGGCCCTTTGCCGTGACAGAGCCCTCCACATCCCTGCCCAAGTTATTCCACCTCTGCTGAGTGGAGTAAAGCTCCCGCTCCCCCCTGGAAGCCAGCTGAAGGCAAGTAAAGACACTCCTGCACCTGGTTAACCTGTGGAACTCATTGCCACAGGTTACTGTGGAGGCCAGTGGCATGGCCGTGTTCAAAAAGGGCTTAGATAAATCATGGAGGGCAGGTTTTATCAATGTAAACCTCCTGCTGATGATTGTGAGGATCTCACAGGTGAGAGATTACTCTACCTATACCCTGTTTCTTATCTACTTCCTGAAAAGCATCTGCTACTGATCCTTGTTGGTGACAGCCTACTGGGATAAAAGGGCCTTTCATCTGACCCAGTTCAGTCACTATTACGTTTTATGCCATTGGGAAGCTGGTGGTTTGTGCTCTAATGCAAGGTTCAGCAACTTTCCACTAACGAAGGGGCTAATAATCAACACAAGGTGGACTGGAGGTGGCAGTTCTGCCACTAGCTGGCATGTTCTTGTGCAAAGCTTATGAACAGCAAGGCAGGTCTCTGGTCCCTTGCAGACCAGATCAAATGTCTTTGCTGGCTGGATTTGACCCGTGGGCTATGGGTTGCCAACACCTCTTCATACCAGCTGCTTTCTGGAGTGAGGAGGAGCTGCCCAGGATGTGCGCATACATCCTGGTGGCATGGTAGAGATGGTTGCTGGCCATCTCCTGAACCATCAGATTTAGCCTAGGTCAGGGCAGTCCAACTTTTAAGCGGCCACACGCAGCCCACAGGCTGCCAAATGCACAACCTTAGCCTAGGATGGACCCAAGATCAGCCCAAAGTCCAGTTGCCCCTAGGCCTAAGGAAACACAAAGATCACAAAGATGGTTTAGAGCCTCCTTCCCCCTACACCTCTCTCAATTAATTGAGTTTGCTGGAGCGTGCTAATTAGTGCACTCCAGCACCCTTTGTGTCACGTGTATTCAGCATCCCTACATTTCCAAATGGCAGCGGGGGCACTTTTATAAAGCTTGTCGAATGCGCTTTAGTTAAAGCACCCCCACTGCCATTTTGAAGTGCAGGACACTGAATACACCTGACGCTGAGGTTGCTTTAGTTAGAGACGCTCTAATTAAAGCACCCCCCTCCACCCTGGAGCATGTGTGTATAGACAACCTCAAGGATTTGCCCTGAAAATTGTGCGCCGGCTCAATGGGCCAGTGCTCAGCCTCCTTTGTAAAGCTTTCAGGATAAATGCTTAAAATTATTATTTATCTTTTTTAATTATATGAGTTCAGCAGAAGGGGCCCGCGTCAGTCAGGCCCAAGCCTGAAACCAGTTTGAGATATAATTGCCATCAGTATTGCCACAATCAGAGCAAATGAAACCCCAGGATAAGAAAGGCAAGTCCCGACACGCCTGACTTAGTCATTTGGTGAGTATCTCTGGAGTCGCATTCAGCAGGGAAGCAGTTAATGCTCAGGCGTATTTCAAGATTAAGCACTTTAATAATTAATCTGCAAAGTTAGCAGCTCCTGTAGAGAAATAAATGGAAGCTGCTACTTTCTGCCAGCGCTGTGGTTTCAGGCCCACAGGTCCGAGCTGAGCCAGACAAACAGCTTGGTGGTGCTGGTTGTGCCGCCGCGTTTGAAAGGATTTTGGAGAACTCTGCAAACATCCGTGGGCCGTTCCAGTCTCACGCTCTCCTTGGCTAGAGATGCATTGTCCTTGCTGAAAACCCTTTTACCTTTGTCGTGTGCAGGCCATTCACTCTTAAGCTCTTATTTGGCTCTTAGCTAATATTCTCTGTTATCATATCTCTCCTGTGCAAAGAGCTGCTTTATAGGAGTGACAAGGATACATGCGGGTTCCCTTCGAACTGCACCGGGAAGCCAGGTCACAGGAAGACTGTGAAGGCGCTGCCGTGCGGCAGGGACGTGCACCTTCACAGCACTGCTTAGGTGCTGCATTGGGACACCTCGATTTTTTGGCAGACCAAGCACTTCAAGGAATCCCCAGCCCTGAGCTGGGGTGTGTGTGGGGAGGCGATGCCTCGGCATGGTATTAGCTGAGCAGGGAGGTGCCTAGCTAGCCAGTAAGAAAGGCCAAGGGGAAGGGTGTGCTTAAAACTCGCCCCTGCCTGGGACTTCGGTCTTTCCCAGGCTTCTGGGCTTTGCTGGCTGCCCCCATGCCCCTTGCTGCTGCACGTGTCAGGGTGTTTCTAAGCCTCCCTTGGAGGCACTGGGTGTTGGCTACAGCCAAGGCTGGGGACTTTGGCTGGGGTGTGTCAGGGCTCCTGCTGGGACCAAAGCCAGCGGTTCCTGGCTAGAGGGTCCTGCCCCTCTGCTTGGTGTCAGACTGATCACCATACTGGGGTCAGGCAGGAATTTTACCCCATAGTCAGATTGGTCATGTGGGGTTTTTTGCCTTCCTCAGTAGTGGGGGGCATAGGCTACCAAGAATCTCTTGAGCTTATATTAACATATATGAACATAGAAGCAGGAAAGTGTGCTGCGGTCCCCCTGCTTTACCTGTGGCAGGTTTGGACGTTAGGTCATGGTTGGCAGTAGTCTTAGTCAGAGCTCAGAGTATGGCTTGTATGGGATGGTTTGGATAGGGATGATGCTGCCTCAGGCAGGGGGATGGACTAGATGACCTCTGGAGGTCCCTTCCAGCCCGACTTCTCTATGACTCGATGACTTAGGGAGCAGTTTAGGCTGCAGGAAGGCAACGGTTCCTGATCAATTCTGGATCCCTGCCTGCAGCCAGGCACTTATCATAGGTCTTTCTCACCAAACATGGGGGTGGAGGCTGGAGGGCTGTGGATAGGGGAAGCTTGGGTTCAATTCCCTCTTTTGCCAAAGGGGATGGGAACCCACACCTGCCTTGGGAAAGCTGTAACCACCGGGATAGTCCATGGTCCGGTCCCTCCCATTGAGACCATTCCACTTCACATGAAATCATTAAATATTTCTTGCTTTGTAGAGAAAGAGGGAACCTGAAATCCAGGTCTTCTACATTCCCCATGAGTAACCAGTAAGGTGGATAAAGGGGCTGGCACTACCTCCTCATCCTGCTTTGTTTCCATGCAGGGCCCAGTCAGGTAGGCCGGTCTGAGATCACCTACCAGATTTGGCCATGCAGTGGGGATAGATGGAGGATCCCATAGCTTATGGTCCCCAAGGGGACGTAGGTGACAGCTGCTTAGACCTGCCAGGAGTCCGGCAGGTTTGGGCATGCACAGAAGCTGGCTAGCAGGTGCCTGCAGAGTGAGGGACTTTGGGTCTCGCTCAAGGTGTGAATGTGAACCTGCTTGGTTAAACTGGTACAACAGGCTGTGTGGCCACTTCATTCCAGTTTAAGTAGCTTATTTGGGTCTTGCTTAAAGGGTTAAATGGGACCTAGGACAACATTGCTGTGAGTTTACTATGTTTGGTCATCCTCCGAGGTGCAAGAATCCTGAAAGAGCACTGACATCAAAGGGTGTCATTACCCCCTCCAACTTATTGCCATGTTCTTGCTCTCCTAGAGCCTGATCCAAAGCTTTAAGTCAACAAAAAGACTGTTGTTGATGTCAGTGGGCTTTGCTCAGGTTCCAGTGCAGCCCAGGTTTTCCCATTTTCTTGAAAGCTAGTGTAGATAACTTGACATATAGATACGGTTGTGGGATTTTTAAGACTTCAGAGAAGAAAAAAAAAAAGAAAAATCTTCTGCATTTGGCTCTCCATTCTCCGGTCAGTCTTTGTGGTCTCACAATTACGTCTTCCTATTTGAAAAAACTAAAATAAAAGATCTTTTTCTCTCCTGTTGGTGTTTGAAAGTGCACGTCACAGGAACCGCTGACTAATTAATGAGTGAAGAGAAGCAGTGAGATTAGCCGGGTGCAAAAAGCAGTGTCGAATGGGCGAACAAGGCAAAAAGAGAAGGGTGTAGGATTTTCCAATCTCTTTCCGATCTGCCACAGTAGAGGTCAGAGCAGTCTGGTAGTTGCATCGATGGCATTCCTCACGTTCAAATCAAGACTTCAGTGTTCCAAAAACCCACTGTTCAAAAATGTCCAAGAAGAAGTTGCATACAAGGGAAGGCTGTTTGGGGGATGCTGGCGTGGTGGTTGCAAGCGACAGCTGGTCTCTGGTTGATGGGGCTGCCCTTTCCAGCTACCATCTGGATCTTGCATTGGACATGCAAGATAAGCTACTTATATCTTAATAAGGCGAGATTCTGGCAAGTGCACTGGTGAGCAGTCAGGCTATGTGAGACAGATAAACTCAAGTGTGAACTTTGATTTGTATATTCTCACACTCGGGTGCCTGGTAAGTCCCTGCAGGGGTGGAGTTGGAACATCCTGGAGGTATTTCTTTGGAAAACTTGCCAAAATCTGAGAGTGGGAGGGGGCAAAATTAAAACAGAATTATCCAAGTCATCTGAAGATTTAGGGAGAAAGCAGAATCTGGAGGAGAAAGCAGTAACCGATCAGATATGCGGCTGTCTCCGACAACAGACAGTGGGGAAAAAGTCTCTTTGGAAGTAAGGATTGGGACTGTGATTGGAAACTGAGGGGCAAATAATGCAATAGTGAAGCATGCAGGACAGATTTGATCTTAGCCTGCCAGGGATGCATTATAAAAATGCCAGAGTAAGTTGTATTTTACATTACTGTTGTACTTGTTGGGCCTGAGATACTCTCTGTAATGTCACCAGGCCTGATTTTTATGTACACAGACCCATTTCACACCACTCTAGTAATGCAAAGTGCAAGTACATAGGTTTAAACCCACTGAATGCCCCTGTAATGGAAGTGGCCTTTCAGACCCATTGATTTGACTGGGAAGCTAGTCCTGATGGGTATCGGCGCATGTGAAATCAGGGTGGAACTACTGCGGCAATAGCACGAAGAGTGAAACAAACCTGTTCTGAAGGATAACTAGGGAAATATCACCCGGACCAAAATTGTCCAGGGCCAGAATCACTGCTGCATCCAGGTGTAAGCAGGGAGGCCAGAAAATAGGTCAGGGAGGCAGCTACAGCTGTGGGATTCTCCGCTTCACTTTCACTGGGAATTTAGGGCACTTGTATGTGTGATGTCATTACCGAAAATGTCACATTGTGTGGCTTAATGGCATTACACTGTACATGTACAGGAGTTTGGAGGGCTTGAAATGAGTTTGCATCACTGCAAACGTAACTACATCCTGATGTAGTGTGCAACAATGCGTTGCAACTATTAGGAGAGGTGGGCAGGCTCTGCAGAAAAAAAGGATCAGGTCCCTCGCTACTTCTTCCTGCAGCGGGAGCTTGCTGAAGGCAAAAGGGGCAAGGGGACCAATCCTTTTTTTTTTTTCCAGTGGAGCCTGCCTGCCGCTCCGGCGGCCAGGGGGCAAGCTGCCGGCAGGACGAGCAGCCCCTGAGCTATGGGGGGCACCGGTTCTTCCATCCATAGCAGCAGTGCCCTTTGGGGCTGCCCGAGTGGGCTGCTAGCAGGCTGCGTGCTGCCCAGCTTGGGGTTGGGGAAGAACTGGATTGGGCCAGGTGCTGCCTCCAAGCTGGGGCAGCACCTGTCCTGCTAACAGCCCAGCCAGGTGGCCCTGGGGGGCACCGCTGCCGTGGTGAGAAAGACCGGGGGCCCCCACAGCTCACCCCCTGGGGGGGAAAAAAAGGATTGGGCCCCTCACTGTAACAGTGACAGAAACCCCTAAATTGAAATGGTGGGTTTCAATTAAAAACCAGCCGCTTCCATTTAGGGGGTGTAGAATGCAACCCTAAGGGCTAAACCCCACCACGTGTACAAGCGCCCTTTAAGTAGCCCAGCAGCTGCTCCAATTTGCATCAGCAGGGTAGAGGTCTCAAGGGACCGTCGGCCTGCTGAGCCTAGCAGGCACACAGGTTACTTCTGCACACACCCAGCGTGCCCCGAGTACCAGGGACTGCGGGGAACTGTGGGAGTCAGTTCTCCCACTGCACACTCACTGGGGACATCCCCACCCCGCGGGACTCCCCAGAGGGAGACTTGCAGGTGATTTCCAGTCCCCTGCTGCCATCGCGGAAGCCACGAGGCTCGAATGGGCAAAGCTTTTGTTCCATGTGTTATAAATCCTCAGGAACAACTTTGACTTCAGTACAGACGCTGCAGCTCCTCTTAAGGGGTTGGGAGCAGAACGTGACTGTCTTTCTGCTTTGCGTTGGGTAAAGCTTTATAAACTAAAATCAAGAAGTATTTTGTTTCCTGATCCCCACTATGTCGGATGGGAGTGACATTCATTTACCCTTGTGTCAGTGAATGGCATTTATGTCGCACTTCAGCCTGAAAGGCTGTACTCACCCATAGGCCTTGTGCTGTCTCCGGGGGGAATTTTTCCTCTTTTTATTTTGACCGCTTGCAGCCTCTTCTATGTAGTACCACTGTTGGCCTGGGAGCTATAATTCTTTTGGCTGATATAGTTATGCTGATGCAACCCCTAGTGTAGACACAATTATGTCCAGCCACCTCCTGACCATGAGTATCTAGACTGGTTACACCTGCACCCACATTAGGGGCTACCGGGTAGAGCCAGCACAGTCAGTACAATGCTGGGGGAAAAAAGCAACTGCTTTGTGCTTTCCCACTTCAGGGTGCTTAACCCACATTTCAGCCGGAGTCATGAACAACCCACTTTCTAACCAGCATCTAATGTTACCAGTTTCCTAATCATGCCATGCAATAAACCATCAGACAGACAAGCAAGTAACTGGTAACATTAAGCGCCACTTAGAAAGCATTTCGTTCGTGACCGAAGCTGAAACTTGTGCCAAGGCCTAGCAAGGCAGGGAAGGTGTGGAGCATTTGATTTCACCAGTTTGCTGACACATTCAGAGGACGAGGTGAGGGACACATGAAAATGGCTGCAATTTGCTCTTGAACACAGCGTACGCTGAAATAGGCACTCGTGCGAGGTGCCGAATGAGCGCTCAGCATGGGACCATTGCCTGCACTGATTTCCTTCAGCAGAGCTGATGGAGCCGGGGTAAATCAATGATCCCCTCTCTTAGGAAGAAAATGGGGTTTTCTTCCCTGCTCTGTATTTCTTAATACAGCTATTGATTTTTTTTTTCTTGCAAGTTTTCCCGAAACTTAGGCAAACTCCCAAACAGCACTGCAAAAAACCTAGGGAATTGATTTCTCCTGCCTTATGTCTCTGAGGAAGCGGAGTATGTCTCCTGAGGAGTATTCCTTACTCCTGGGGAGTGTTACTTGGGGGAGTTCAGAGTATTACTTCAGCGTCACTAATACTGGAGTCAGCAGAGTGGGTGCGCTGGGTCCAAGCAGTGGTGCGGATGGCAGTAGAAGTGAGCTGTCGGGCTTGCACGAACGCAGCAGGACTGGTGTCTGTGTGATGTTTGGTAGACATGCGTGAGTAGTGTCACGTGGACTGGTTTGCACTCCCTAGTGTCCAGCTGTGGTCCACGTGGGTGTAGCCCCCACCAACAACAATCGCACCCACGAGTTAGACCCAGAAGCACTGGGGAGGGCGTGGATGTAAGGCAGAGATGAGGGGGATACTCCTCTCCTGCGCTGTTAATGATTCGGGGGCCACCTGTGGGCCTCCCAGTCAAGGAACGACCAGGGCCCGATTCTTCATTCTCTTGCACCACGTGTATCTTTTTACACCCGAAAAAACTGGGTGAAAAACAATCCCACTCTGACTGAGGTCGTGAGTTGCATCTGGTGCGCGCCAGGGAAAGGGCCATTGAGAGGATCAGCTCCTGCACTCCCTGCCTGTCCATGCTGTGGTTTAGGGCATGTGGCCTGGGTTCATCTTTTGTGGTCCATATTTACCCTAAAGCTGTGTGAAAGATGGGGGCAAACGCCTCTGACCCGCCCCGGAGACTACTGGGTCTGAGTGCCTCTTAGCTGGCAGGATGAGACAGGAGGAGGCTGGGGAATGGCCAGTCGGCTAATTATAGGGCAGCTAAGGAAAAAAAATGTAGTTTTGATATAATCACTCTGACACTGGGGGGTGGGGAAGGCACCTCATCTGGCACGAGTTGTCATAGGTCCGCAGAACATAGGAGAGCAATGACAATTGCCACCAGCAAAAGATCTGCCCTGAGGGTTGTTCCCCTATTACTGATTAGATGTCAGCATTGGCTTATCCTGAGCAAATAATTTTAGGCAATTAATTTTATCCCAGGAATTTAGCTGCTTCTCCTGTCCAGGAAAAAAAATGGCAATTTCTTCAAATGCAGCTGCTCTTCCAGTTGAGTTAATGGGTTTCTGGTTCATCCTTTTATGAAATGTTCAGTGTGTGAGAATATTGCAGCTTTTTGCTCTGCAAGCAGTCTCTGCTCATTGTGTGAGGCCTGGTAAGTCACCCAGGTAAGGACTGGGTCTATTATCTGGCTGGATGAGTGCACTGGTACGAGGAAAATGAAGACATGCTTGTCCCCAACAGCGGACCCCTCGAACATGCCATACTGCTCTACGTGGGCTGCTTCCAAAGCAGTGCAGCTGCCATCATACAGTGGTGTGAGCAGGCTAATTAACACAGGACCAGTCTAATTGGCCCAGTCACTTAGCTGTGCTAAATAGCACCCGGTGAAGTGCCGTGTGGACATGGCTGTGCTGATTCTGGTTCTGTGCAGAGCAGAGCAACAAGTTTGAGGCTGATGTTGCCTGGCACATGGTAAGGTTGCCCTCTAGACGAGTCCTACATTTTTGGAAAGCCTCACACATGTGGCTTTGACATTTAATTTTGCATCCAGGGCACACCACTGTGACTGGATCCAATTTGTGACAGAGCCTGCCTGCAGAAGGCGACTTGCCCGGCATCTTTGCCCCAAACGTACTGCATGAGTGTCTCCTAACATGTGAAGGAGGACTAGGATCACATTTAATCCTCCTCATTCTCCATTGCAAAGGTCACACATGCCAGCCATAGCTCCCTCTCCCTCTCCCCACATTCAGCTCTGCTCACACCAGCAGCACGTCCCAGGTCAAGTGAGAGCTTTGGCTGGCTTAAGAACCAGACCAGTCATGCCCAACATATAGCAAACCCATTGCTACTTATAGACAGCTGCAATCCCAAACCTTACTAGCATTGCTGAGAACTGCCTAGCTGTCCTGCAGGCAGATGGAAACATCCCCTTCCCTCCACCAACCCAGCACTGACCTTCAATGTTCACAGTGGGATTTTCTCCTCCCTGACAGGGGGTGGGGGGGATGCTTAGTTTTCCATCTCTTTGAAAAGCCAGGCAATTCCTTCTCCTTTGAACTGTGTAGGCAAACAAGCCAAGCCAATTCCAGTAGTGAGGGCAGTATTGTAAAGTTATTGCCTTCAGAGCATCTGCTTCTCATTTCACTTGCTGGTCTGTGTTGCAAAGAAACTCAGAGAGGAACCAATGAAGCCCAGAGACATGCAGGACAGGGAACGAGGGCAAGTGAGGTAGCTTGCAATGTGCATGCCAGCCTCCGAGCACTGGCTGAGCATGGGCCTCGACCTCCCATCATTAGCCAGAGGCTGGAGTTGGTTGAAAACCAGACAGTGCCGCACCTTGCATTCGTTCCTCTGAGCTTCATCCCAGCTTGACATCTGGAATAATCCTGCAGTTGCTCCTGATTTTCAGTGTGCTGCTGTTCCCATGGATGTTGTGGGTGCTTGGTCCCTCTGAAAAACAGGCCATGCCTATTCATGGGCCGCAGCCGAAGCACCCAGATCTGAGAACGTGGGTATCTCTCTGAGTAATGAAAGACAGAGATGTAAAATGGGTTTGGCTGGGGAATCAACACAGTGGACAGTAACAAAACAGCAACCTGTTAACTTCCGAGGATGTAAATCTCCCTCCTATCCCCACCCTCTTTTCTACACTGTCTCTGGGGCACGTTCTGCTCCCATTTATGCTGATTGAACTGGAGTCACTCTGCATCTCAGCTAGCCAAGTGAGAGCCTCTGTGACTTATGCTTCATTTCCAAGAGAGTAGCTGCACTCCATTTTATTTTAGTGCCCTCTTGCAAGCCCTTTTCCCTTATAGGAAGCAATCCTGCCATTGCCACTGCAGAGCCATGACACCCGTCTCAATATCCTTTGTAACAGAAATGCTGCTGATACCCCTCTCGTGATACCCATCACTTAGAGCATCATGGCTATGGATATACTGAGAGTCCAGACTAAACCTGGCAGTGCTAGCTCACTGATCAGCATAGTCATCAGACATGCCCAGTCTACAAATCCCTGGTGACTGCTCCTTAGAGGCAAGAACACAGCATATTTACTCATTTAATAATGCAACCCAGGCAACAACAGCTTTTAATAGAAAGCAAAATGCATCCAGCAAGGATAAAGAGACTGATGCTGGCTAGAGCCCTTGGAAGCCAACAGGAGGCTTCTCACTGACTTCAGTGGGCTTTGTATCAAGCCAGCAAGCCCCTGATATTCTTCATTCTCTAGCAACTTTCTAGATGTATGGATCCTAACAGGGCCGGATCCAGGTGAATGTGCCACTCAAGTCCCATTCTGGTAGGAAGTTTTACAATCGGCACAGGACACCAAAGGGAGTAAATTCAGCCTTCAATTATAATTAAAATTGAAAAAGCAAATAATGCCAAAGGAGTAGAGCAAAGTAACAAGGCTGCAGAATTCAATGCTGTGTCTTTTCCAAAGGGACCCAGCTTGATGCTAGGGAAATAGCTACCATAATCCCAGAGCACTTGAGAATCTTTTGACCCTACCTATTCCATGTCTCCAGGTTCTGCAGCTACAAAGCCTGACCCACTTGGATGGAAATTGTTTTCCAGACTCAATGGGAAGGCTGAGATAATGGCCCCAGGCACTCTAACAAATCCTACCACAATGGGAAGGTGAAAGATGCCAAGTTTCTCATCTAGGCAATGGCACCCTACCCATTCCTAGCAGAGCATGATGCTGGAGTTGTACCTCTACCAGTAGCAAGTGAGAGCAAACAGTGTGCAGTCTGGGAGTGGTCAGCCCAATGCCATCAATTTGGTCATTTAATTTCTGGGACCTTTTGTGAGTGGGTTTTCTGTGAAACTCATCAGAAGGGGGATTCCCCATCCACAGCTTGCTGCTGATCTTTCAGTTAAAGTACCAGGAAATTATTTCAGACCAAGCTCTTTGGGAGTTTTCTAACTAGCCATTGTAGGCACAGACATAAATGCCAATTTTCACCTGACCTGGCCCTTGAAAATGGTCTGCAGTTGTGACCAAACACAAGTGCACAGCTGCAGAGCACTTTAAAAGGGCCCGATCCCATGATAATCTTAACCCTCATTGCATGAGGGTTCAATGACAGCTCAGATGAAGACACTCCAAAAAGGGAGCACGTTCATTAATGTCTATCTGCATGCACCAGCAGCAGGGTTGGGCTCCAATCCACCCACCATATCCTCCAGTGCAGGCTGAAAAAGCCCCAAACTGAACTCCGCCCCCCCCCGCTCCCCCCCCCCAATTCTGAAAATAGAGCCCGGGCTGGGAGGGGGGAAGGGAAGGGCTAGAGGAGAGTGGCTGCCGACTCACATCTGCTTCATATTGCAACTGAATCCCCCAACCCCCAGGACCCAACAGTGAACATCTGTTGTGTCTGGAGCATCATTGTAACTCATAGCACTTCCTGTGAAGTGCTATGAGTTACAGGGGGAGCTGCACTTCTGTCTGTGCCTCGCATTCCCAATCACAACAAAATTGCATCAGGAATGTATCCTGGTTTCTAACTGCTGCATTTTCCTTCCTCCATTGCATGGCCTTACCAGGACCCACAGGACAAGAATGAATGGTTCCTTGTGGAATATAACTTTTAAAATATCCATAAGCTAGTGTCCATTCCTCTACAGCAAATCAGGAGTGACTGAAAGGCTGGGTGGCTCTACACTGAGTTGGAGCCAAGCCTGAGGGCACTCCTGTGTAGCATGTTCCAATCATTCACTTCTCCATGCATTCCAGCTCCCCCAAATGTGGCCACAGGGTTGCCTAAGAGTGGTGATTAGTACACACCTACTCTTAGACTCGCTCCATCTTAAGTGTGCTCATTGGGGCATGCTCTGAGGCAGCTACGCTGCCTCATGTCTCGGACGGACGTGTGGAACATAAGTAAGTATGCTTCATGGTGATGTAGACATGCCTTCAGTGGCCATTCCTGTGATGTCCTAGGCAGCTTCTGTGGGGTCCCGAGTGTCTTGTCTTCCACCTCCCTTCCTGGCCTGCATCTAGAGGATAATCTTGCATGCATACAACCTCTCTCTCAGAAAGAGCAGCTTTCAAGGATGACTCCTTGGTGAAATATTCAGACAAGCATTCACCTTGCCCGTGGTATCCTATCCAGGGATTTCTGCCTTGTTTCGCTCTCCTATGACCCTTGTAGAGTTGCTTCACTAATCAAGCAGGATAGGCAAATGCACACAACTCTGCTGTTGTTCCAGAGACTGGCCTGCAGCAGATGCTGCAGTTGGCACCGTCCATGCCCTGGCATCTGACTACACTTTTAGCATCTCTTTTTCCCTGGAGCTTGGGAGCTGAAAGCCCAGAACCACGCAGCATGCTTCTACTCCACATGCTCCACTCCTCCTGTCTCATCCTGTGTTTTTCTAAAGAGATTACCCTGTCATGCCTAGACCTATTGAACTGTACGTGTTTCAGGGAAATAGATGAGACAGTACTGAGTGGTAGCTCTGTATAAGACTAAGTCGGACGCTGTGCATGTCTGATTCCATCTAAGTGAAATCCTTCCCAGGCTCTCTGGAGGTGGGTACACTATGCAACTGAACCCATGGGAGGACATGGGTGTACACACACAGAAGACAGCATGTGCATTGTAGCCAGGCAGTCTCAGCCTCAGTTTTGCAATGTGACCGCACTTGCACCATACAACGGTGTTGCCGTTGCATGTGGGGATCAGTCCCCCTGGCACAGGCGTGATCAGAGGGAGATTGCAAAAGGCCTTCAAGGCACCCAAGGAAGAGTACAGCATTATCCTAAGCTCCCGGCTCTGCACACCACTTCCTAGTGCATTTCTCAGATGGAGGCTAGGGTGACCATTCACTCACTTCTTTCTCCTGGGTTGTCAGCCTAAGGAGGGAATAAGTGGTGAGGAGGCAGCTGCAGCAAGCTGGTGCACAGTGTCCAAGTAGGGCCTGTAAAGGGCAAGAGGCAAAGGAAGCCCCAAGGAGTCACATTTAGACACTTGGAGGCAGTCCTCCTTACCAAGAAATAGGCTTTATCTTTTTTATTGGCAGCAGGCCAGGGAGTTTCTGAAGGCTGCATTTCCCAGCAATGCACTGGAGAGCAGGCGAAGCGGGCTAGTTTTGGAAAGGGGCTCGTTATTTTTAGCCTTATATAATAATTAGGTGAGGGGATGTTTTAGGCAGGCAGGTCTTGAGCAGCTTCCTTAAAAGAAAAGGCCTTTCCCATTTCAACAGGGGAAACCGGTTCTCATCTAAAACCACAGGAGACTTTCTGTTGAGCGAGCCTGGTATTTGTGAAAGTTGCCACATTGACAAGGTTGGACTCAGTCCAGACAGAGTGAGCTCTATGCAAGCAGCAGCACTGGCTGGCAGTGAAAGTTTCCTCCAAGCTGGTTGTCCACCCCATCCCTGTCTCTTCTCCCTGATCTGGAAGGAGCACATTTAGGAACCAGCAGATTTTTCATTCCCAATCCATTCAGTCCTGATACGGCCAAAGCGAGCCCCAGTGACGGTCATATTTCTTATGACACAAAAGCATCAGATGTAACATGTTGCATTCCCTTCTCATCTGGCCCAAATGCAAAAGGTAAACTCCAGTACCCCCCAACCTGCAGCTGCCTGATCCACACTGTGATTGCATTGTATACGATAAAAACCATGGTGGCTGCATTAACAGCACGGTGGAGTGTCTTGTACAAGCTCACACAGGATGGGCCTCTTGAGGCCAGGACCAGATCCAGCTCACCATTTTCAGCAGCAGATTGTTGCCTGAGCCAACTGGGATGCAAGTGTTCAATAACGAATGCCTGCCATCCTCCCGCTCTAGCATCCGTCAGCCACAATGATCCACGCCAAGCACATCAGTCACTGACCCAACACAATTAAGGTAATTGTCACAGAGCATTGTCACAGGGTCAATATTATGTCTCCCACTTTGAAAATAAATGTCTCGGCTTTGCCTTGGTATTTATGGAGCAGCAGGAGGCCATTATCCCGTGATTATGTTCTATCTCGTTGACATTATCTCTTAATTATACATGTTTGCCAGCGTGCTACTCCTGCAGCTCTCCAACTTCCTCTGGATGCAAAGGGAAACCGAGGCCTTCTCTGCATGGGAGACTTGCCCTGATTGCAGCTGTCAGGGACTGGCTAGCAGCATCACTGCACTGGTCCATGCTCCTCATAAAGGAAGGCACCACTCAAGTTTGCCCATGCACTGAATGGCGCTGGCTTGAACAGGGTGCAGATTATGATATGAGGACACCTCCAGGAACTTCTTTTTTCAGTAGGTACCAGCTGTGCTGCACAAAGTCAAGGTGTGTTAATATGCAAGTGTCAAGCAGGCCCACATCACAGGCATGTCATGGCACAAGGAACCCTGAACCCCAAATATCCATTTACAGACATTTAAGACCATCCTTTCTGTTGCCTTCCTTTTCTTTTGAATTCTAGTCAATCCGCTCAAAACCGCCCGTTCCAAAGGCACCAGACTTTTGCCCTAAACACAAATTGCCATGACTTACTACCAGTACAGGGCATATGACACACATTCCTTCCAACACAGGGCAGTGAGAACACATGAGCATCCACCAGTTGATTATAATATTATTAATTGTAGTTAGAGGGCCTGCTTGTTATGTTACAATAATTAATTACCAATCAATTAATAACTAGAGCATAAAACCTCAAAGGTTGTAAGTGCCTAACTCCCATTGACATCATTTGGGAGTTAGGGGCCTATATGCCTTTGGGGATATGGGCCTTCATCTCCACTCCCAAACCAGGATCTGGTCCATCAAACTGTGCTGCCTCTCTGGTTCCTTACCTCTTATTTTTTTAACTTGGCATCATAAGCTTCTTTTGATAACAACACAATTGTCTCCATGACAATTGATTTGCTATCACAAAATGGTGTGACCATTGAGGGGCTTAATACTGTTGCTAACTCTGGTTGCCTATGGTGCCTGTTGTTCTACACTGAATTTTCAGTTGCTTGTGCTGAATCCTCGGGATGAACCTATTATGTGGGCAATGGGCTAAAGAGGCAGCCCAGCAAAGTCCTTCCTATCTGGGCAACATGATTGTTATCTTAATTGCCTTGTGTGTTGAAAAACTCAATTGAGAATGACTTAGTTACTGGCTGATATTTCCCACCACGGGTGACAATGACCTGCACATCAGTTTTGGGGTGGACTGCATCCTTGTGCTTTTGAACTGGGTGTCATTGCAAGAATCTTTGTTGCTACATGCAACATTCATCTTCCCATTTGCCCTTCACTGCATCTTGTTGCTAACAAGCATGCTGGACACAAGCCACCTCTGAGTTAAAGGGATTTTTAGTGTGGTTGATTTTTTCCCCCCTTAGATATGTGTATTTAGGATAAATCTATTTAGCATTTTTTGTAGGTGAGGTCTTCTTGGTAAAATGATAGCTCCCATCAACTGTCTGTTTGGCTTGTGGGGACCTATGGTGCTATTTGTTAGGAATCGTAGCGTGGTTCCCAGTGCAGAATATTCCTCCCGGACACTTCCAGTTGCAAGATTCCAGTTTGAAGATAAACTGGTTACTCGTTTGGTTTCCTAGCAACTTCTGCTCCATAGCAATGCTGCAATCCGCATGTTTGCAGCCACCGGTGATTGATACGACCAAGTGCTTTACAACTATGATACAGATGACTGGACAAAGGTATATCAGTGCAATATCTCTAGTACCAAAGATGGGCCAGGATTCTTGATTTGATCCTAGTGGAACTGGATCCAAACTGGATTCAGGGCTATCTTTATAATGAGGAACAGGATTGAAATACCTGATTTAACCATCCATGAACTTATGGGAAGCTCAGATGCAGAGCTTATTCCTGACTCAAACTGTAGGATTCAAATCTCACTCTCAAACAGGCCTGAGCCAGCAGTGACAAATCGAAACACTTCAGCCAGCTGAAGCTCAGAGCCAGGTCTGAACTCCAAGGCTCCAGTGCATCAGTAATCAATCATTAAGAGCCAAATCCTGCAGTCCTTACTCTGTGCTCACTTAAACATTACTTGGGCAAAGCTCCCATAGAAGCAGGAAAAGCTGAAGGCCAAATTCAGCTCGCAGCTACACCTGTGTAACAATAAAGGAACTCCATATGAGCTGGTACAGTTGCTCTGAAGTAGCAGCAGAATGAACCTATCTGCATGGAATTAAAACTGTATGATTTTAATTGAATACTGAAAGGCAAAAGAGGTCTATGACATTCCTTCGTTCCTCTTCCTCCCAGCATCCAGAGGGTTTCGGGGGGTATTTTGTCCAATTGCTATAGTCCAGTCAGCTCACAGCTCTCACCCTCTGCATCTGACTTTGGTTTGGGGGTTTGAGCTCAAACACTCAGAATCAAACCAACAATTTCTGGTTGGTTTTTGTAAAATCCCTTTTTCCACGTTCTGCAGAGGGGGAAGAGCAATGGCCAGAGTTCAGCCCAGGGCTTCATGCAGGGCTGTGAAACCTCTTTGAAGCTGTTGAGAACTCTGGCTGCGTTTCAAGCTCTCAAGGAGGAGACAAATTTCATATCTTTTTTTGGGTTCATGATGAGTGTTTTCACGGCTTTAACTCTGGATCCTCCTTGGTTTCTCCAAAGTGCAGTCTGCTGCACAGTAAACAAGACCGCGTGAGATGTCAGCAACATGCATTCAAAAACAATTGCCAGCTTTGGGGAAGATCGAGGATCTTGATGAATGTGAAACTGGTTTGTGGCTTGATTGCGAACCCGGTATCCTACGAGGCGCTTTACAACGAATGACCTGCTGCTATGGAGGCTCGTTCATAGGCTGTGTTATGCTGCAGAGCCAATTATCTCTTCTATTTTTGCTTCCCCCTAAAAGAAGTCAGAAGATAAATAAGGCTACTGCTGAGCAGAATAATTAGCAAAGAAATCAATTTGTTACTCATGCTAAATTAGACTCTAAAAGCCCCAATCTATGAGCCGGCCTCCATTGTGCTAGGCACTGTACACTCATATAGCAAGAGACAGATTCTGTGGTAAAGAAATTACAACCTAAATGGGTGCAAACTGGGAAGAAGTATACTCCCCCATCAAGTTACAGAGAGGAGACTGGAGTACTGGGGATCTGTGTACAGTCGCACAAGAAACATGCTAAAGCCAAGACCTCAAGAGAGGTCATCTGAATCCCACTCCAGTGCTTTTGCCCTAAGCACATCCTTTCTCGCACTGTGTTTGGCAAAGTTAGCCAGATACATTGGGGATATTTTGAAGTTAGTGTGTGAGGCATGGGATTGCCTCCTGCAGATGATCCTCCATGAATGTATCCCTGGCTTACTACATTAGTTTTTTGGGATGCAGGGAGCAAAGTGAGCACAGAGCCCATTTGCTGTGCTGTGCTGTGATGGAGTTCATCAGTTCTGCATGATAAAGAAGGGGTTACAAGAAGACACGAGATGTTAGGACCCAGCAGTGATCCATGCCGTGCACACTGCCGATCGGAGGCCATGCAGAGAATAAAAGGAGAAGCCAGTCAGTGGAAGGGGAGTTTCATGGATTGAGAGGGGCTCCAGACTGGTTCTTTAGGGGCACAGCTCCTTGAAGGAGATGGCCTAAAGATGGAGAGTCTGTAGACGTTAGAGATCAGCCCTCCCCACTTGTGCATTGTCTTATAAGTGTGTTCCTTCTGAGCGCTGAAGCTGAGTAACTAGTTCAGTGACTCTTTGACTGGGGGAAGATGGTACTCTAGGGAAACAGGGATGTGCAAAAGTTTGCTTGTTCTTCTCTGAGGATCATTCTTTTCCCCTTGTATAGGCATGAATCATAGAGGTAAACCATGCAAAGTGTTGAGTAGTGGCCCGTTGCCTGGTTTTAGAAAACCAGGAGTCACATTACACGCGTGTGTGCGATCTCCGTGGGTAGAGGCAGAAGTGGTTCCTGACTGTTGTATTAATATCTAGACATGACAATTTTCCTTCTGAAAAGTTCTGCAGCTCTCACTGGTCACAGAGCACAAATGAACCAGAGAGACAGCTCTCGTGACAGGAGGTTAACATCAGTTGCAGCCATTTCTCTTCTGCCCTGCATATCTTTAACGCTCACCTGACAGTGTTTTTCATCTGTCTTTAAGTGATAGTTTTCACCACTTCTCAGCCAGTCTGTTCTGACTGTGCTTCCAAGAACATAGTGAGACAAGTATAAACACATCAAAGTAGAGGAGGGCTTGCATGAATATTTAAAGAGCTGCAGATGCACATCCTTGCATCAACATCCTATTGCTTCTCCTAAACCAAGCAGCATGAGGCTGGACTAGTATACGATTGTGGAAAGACTTGAATGCTGCAGAAAATGGGGATGGCGTTTCATAGATTCATAGATGTTAGGGTCGGAAGGGACCTCAATAGATCATTGAGTCCGACCCCCTGCATAGGCAGGAAAGAGGGCTGGGGTGTAATTACCCCCACTCACGGCCTATCCAACCTCCTCTTGAAGACCCCCAGTTCCTTTTGAAGACCCCCAGGGTAGGGGAGAGCACCACCTCCCTTGGGAGCCCGTTCCAGACCTTGGCCACTTTGACTGTGAAGAAGTTCTTCCTAATGTCCAGTCTAAATCTGCTCTCTGCTAGCTTGTGCCCATTATTTCTTGTAACCCCCGGGGGCGCCTTGGTGAATAAATACTCACCAATTCCCTTCTGTGCCCCCGTGATGATCTTATAGGCAGCCACAAGGTCGCCTCTCAACCTTCTCTTGCGGAGGCTGAAAAGGTCCAGTTTCTCCAGTCTCTCCTCGTAGGGCTTGGTCTGTAGGCCCTTAACCATACGAGTGGCCCTTCTCTGGACCCTCTCCAGGTTATCCACATCCCTCTTGAAGTGCGGCGCCCAGAATTGGACGCAGTACTCCAACTGCGGTCTGACCAGTGCCCGATAGAGGGGAAGTATCACCTCCTTGGACCTATTCGTCATGCATCTGCTGATGCACGATAAAGTGCCATTGGCTTTTCTGATGGCTTCGTTTAGGATATGGTATAGTTCACTTCCTGTCCTAAACCCGTGTGCAGGGCTGATATGCATGATTTAAAAGACACAGTAACCAAGGTGAGGTGAAATGATTTCTCTTTCTTGCTCTTGAAAGGTGGTTTTACCTCTCCCAATGAGTCATGATCCTTTACAGATCCAAAATTACCATTTCATTCTGGTGTTGATGTCTTTGCCCTTCAGTTACACTAATCAAAGATCAGGTTGAAGAAAAGGATTTCATCCCTCTGAGAGCTAATCAGCTGTAATAAAAAATGTTCCAGTTTGTGGAAGTACCATTTTGAGCCTGACTGTTATAACCCAACTAACCAGCCTGGGCATCCGAATGCCTTGCAGAACTCGCTCTGTCCTTGCTAACTGCAGTTTTGCCGTCATGCACGTGTCTGACTGGGAAGTTCCCTGTGTCGAGGCTGTGTGCTAGGGTCTTATCTAGCACCCCTTCGGTTCCCTGGGGCTGCAATATCAGGTTGTCTCATCATACTAATATAATTGGGGGAAGGGTTATTTCTTCCCTCCCCCATCTCCCCATCCAGCGATTCTCCTGACCCAAGTGTTTCAGACTGCAGAATGCAGTACAGCTTTATGAATTCAGGATCCTTCAGGAGGAAAGGCATGGCATAAATGCAAGATGATCCATGCACTGAAATGCACAGTTCTTGAGAAATTAGCAACAGGTGACAACTAACCATGGCTTTTTGGCAGAGATGCTGAAGGTGGCATCTGTCGGGCAGGGGGAACCCCCCGGCTAGGCTCTGTCAGATTCCCCGGATGTGATCATAGTTAAACCAGTGACTTTTGTAAGGCGAGACAGGCAGAGGTGTGGCTGGCACCTCCATCCAAGAAGAGCAGGTGGAGTCAGAGGTCCTGGAGGACCGGGGGATTGTGAGTCACAGCGAGAATTTATAGGTGCTGAGTCATGGAAATTTATAGGTGCTGAGTCATGGAAACCACCCGACTAACTACGCACTGGAGCTTTAGGGCAGGAACAAATTCCAGTCGTCATTGTCATTATTATTATTTCAAGAGCAAAATACACCTTCTCTTTTTCCCTGGTGATCTGCTGTGCCACAAAGACCTGGAAAAAAACGGCATTTTAACATTGCTGGTCCCATAGCCATTGTATGAATACCTGCCATGTAACAAGCAATCAGCAATCAAAGACTTCACTGGGTGTCTAGCATTTTCCTTTCCCTAGGTAAGACTGTTGCAGGGGTATTTGTTTTGACTGACTTCTTTGTTTCAGTACTTTTATATTTGGTGGGGATGTTGGATAGGTGGCAGATAGTTCTTGGGTGGATGGAGAGAGTGAATTTGCTTTACAAGAATACCCGTTCCTGGCTGGACCATTTTGGTGTCCTTTGCTATGATCAGAGATGTCTGCATAGGGCTTGCACTGGGCTCTCAGACCTCCTGTAACATGTCTGCCTATATTTGCAGTGGGGGTCTGTGCTGGCAAGTTTTGCACGGTGCACAGCAGAATTGAGATCTGCTGTCTCCTGCTGAGCTTAGTGATGTCAACATCCTGTGTGTGATGTCATAGTACATGGCCACAAAGTGGTTGGATGTCACAAACACAGTGAAGAATCCCCTGTTGACCCAGGAAGGACCCAGGGGGTAGTTGTCCCCATAAGGTCCCGAAGCTGTGAACTCTGCAGGTTAGGTCCAGATACTCATACTCATTGACTCTTAACTCCAAGCCTGCAAAACCCTTGAGCATCTGCTTAACTCTAAGCACCCACATAACCTTGTTATTAAATTAGCAGAGATCTAAACAGGCTTGGACCGACAATCCTCACTGTATCACGGGTGAGATAGGAGCAAAAGAGCAAATTTGCTGAAGTGCAGTGGGCCTACGTGTGCGGTTGCTTCCCAAAGTCCCATGCTAAATATTGTGATTGTCCAAAGCATCCTTTGCTTAAACACGTGGGGAAAAATCAGGTGGGTTCCTTAAAAAGTTCAATGAAACAAGGGAAGGAGCCCGGGTTCTCCAGACCAACGTGGAGTATCTGGAGGCTCAGGGCATTTCATAGATTTTCATAGATTTTCATAGACATCAGGGCTGGAAGGGACCTTGGAAGATCATCGAGTCCAGCCCCCCGCCCAAAGGGCAGGAAGTCAGCTGGGGTCATAGGATCCCAGCAAGATAAGCATCCAGTTTCATCTTGAAGGTGTTCAATGAAGGCGCTTGAACCACCTCCGGTGGCAGGCTGTTCCAGACCTTGGGGGCTCGGACAGTAAAGAAATTCTTCCTTATGTCCAGCCTGAAACGGTCTTGTCGTACTTTATGACCATTCGACCTCGTCATCCCTTGGGGCGCTCTGGTGAACAAACGTTCCCCCAGATGCTGGTGGTCACCCCTGATAAACTTGTAGGTGGCCATCAGATCACCCCTGAGCCTGCGCTTTTTCAGGCTAAAGAGCCCCAGGGCTCTCAGCCTGTCATCGTAGGGTCTGCTTCCCTGACCTCTGATCATGCGTGTGGCTCTTCTCTGGTACTCTCTCAAGCTTCTCCACATCCTTTTTGAATTGTGGAGCCCAAAACTGGACACAGTACTCCAGCTGCGGCCTCACTAAGGCCGAGTACAGGGGGAGAATGACATCCCGGGATTTGCTTGAGAAGCATCTATGGATGCAAGCCAGCGTTTTGGTCGCTTTACTAGCCGCCGCATCGCATTGCAGGCTCATGTTCATCTTGTGCTCAACGATGACCCCCAAGTCTCTTTCTTCCATAGTGCTAGCCAACATAGCTGGGCTATGATGCTCGCCAGCTCCTTGAGTACCCTGGGGTGAAGATTGTCAGGGCCAGCTGACTTGAAGGTATCCAGCTTCTCAAGATGTTCCTTCAGAAAGTCAGCATTAAAGGAGGGCAGGGGATCACCCTCACCCGGACTTCCCGGCCCTGTAGCGGGCATGGGC